>NC_134568.1:87659576-87976004 GCF_050947875.1 Dermacentor variabilis
GGGCTCGTTTCGATATTTCTAAGAAAGAGATGTCACAATAGATAGCCTGCCACTCCCAAGGCGGTGGAAGCCGTGTAGGAGCCATTAGGACATTGTGTAAAAGAGGGACCTCTGTTTTTTCTGAGAGTGCTTCCAAACCGGAGGGACAGAGGAGGCCTAGTGGCTGGGCAGTTACAAAACGGCCTAGCAGTGGACAAGTCACATATAGTAGAATGAAATGACCATTAGTTTGATTCGACGTAGAGGCTTTACACAGGGCTAATCCTAAAGGCGCCTGCAGCAAGGCGGATACCTAAGTAGTAAATAGGATCTAGCATTTTTAGAGCACTAGGTCCGGCAGAATTATAGATTATTGCTCCGTAGTCAAGGCGTGTTAATATTAGACTTTTGTACAGCTTTAAAAGGCACCACCTGTCGCTTCCCCAAGATATACGTGACAAGAGCTTCAGCAGGTTCATAGACTTGAGGCACTTTGATTGCAGATACTTCAGGTGTGGTACAAAAGTCAGCTTACTGTCTAAAAGGATTCCTAGAAATTTGTGTTCATGGCTCACAGATAGCCGTTCTCCATTTAGATCTATTGCGGGGTCCGCCAGTATGCCTCTCTTATTAGAAAACAGGATGCATGTACTTTTTTTGTGGGTTTAGCTTGAAACCGTTTTGGTCCGCCCACTTAGATTATTTATGCAAAGCTGTACTTGTCGCTAGCAGATACTTAGGTTACATGATTCGAAACCTATCTGGATGTCATCTACATATACAGAATAAAACATAGTATTTGGTATGGCAGTCTGGATCGAGTTCATTTTGACAATAAAAAGAGTGCAGCTCAGCACACCACCATGTGGAACACCAGCCTCTTGCGTAAATGGACGATGCAGAGCGTTACCAACTCTAACACGGAACGTGCGATTGAAGAGGTAACTCTGAATCCCGTTCAGCAAGTTGCCTCGAACTTCCATTTCAGACAGGTCATGGAGGATTCCAAAGCGCCAGGTTGTGTTGTATGCCTTCTCCATATCTAAAAATACTGACAGGAAAAACTGTTTGTGGACAAAGGCATTGCGGATATTTGTCTCGATGCGGAAAAGGTGATCTGTTGTGGATCTACCCTCCCTAAAACCGCACTGAAAGGGATCGAGTATCTTGCTGCTTTCGAGATAATGGATGAGGCGACGGTTAATCGTTTTCTCAAATAATTTGCATAGACAACTTGTCAGAGCTATAGGCCTATAACTGTTGGGTGAGGAAGGGTCCTTGCCCTCTTTGAGAATAGGGATTACGATTGCTTCTTTCCAGACAGAAGGAATGTAGCCGGCAGAGAACATGGAATTGAAGAGTGACAGTAGTGTTTTTTGGGTTTCAGGGTGTAAGTGTCTGATCATCTCATACATAATTCTGTCACTTCCTGGAGCGGACTTGTTGCAACAGTTCAGTGAGGCCTGGAACTCAGCCATTCCAAATGGACGATTGTATGCCTCATTGGATGTGCCTTTCCGACTCAAATGCAGCTGTTCTGCATTTGAAGCTAGTCGCTGGTATTTTAGGAATGTATCTGTATAATGAGATGTACTGGGAATGTGCTCGAAATGCGCTCCTAGACAATCAGCTTGGTCCTCAAGAGTGTCTGCTTGTGTGTTTACTAATGGTAGAGGGTGAGTTTCGTGGCCTTTTAATTTGTTTACCCTGTTCCAGGCTTTTCTTTCGTCTGTATAAGAATTAATGTCGGAAATATATTTTTGCCAGCTATCCCTTTTGGCACGGCGGCGCGTTCTTCTGCCTTCTGATTTTATTTTCTTAAAGCTGATAAGGTTTTCGATAGTCGGAGAGTCACGGAGCTGATTCCAAGCCTTATTCTGTTTCTTTCGTGCTTCCTTACATTCATCGTTCCACCAGGGAACACGTCGTTTATTAGGCGATGCATTTGTTTGCGGGATACATATTGACGCTACGTCGAGAATAAATGCGGTTAAATATGACAGTGCATCGTCAATACTAAGCGTACAAATATCATCCCAGGTCATATATGTCAGCTCTCCATATCGCTGCCAGTTCGCTGAGTCAACTTCCCACTGGGGTACATGTGAAGAACATTCGTCCCGTTTCCTTAATTTTAAAACAATCGGGAAATGATCACTCCCGTATGGGTCCTTATGTACTTTCCACTCCAAGTACGGCACGACTGTACTTAAAACAATGGATAAATCTATAGATGAAAATGTCTGGTGCACAACGCGGTAAAAAGTTGGCTCCTTCTTATTTAGCAAGCATGCACCCGTACTGAAGAGGAAGTTTTCAATCAGACGCCCTCTGGCATCACACCTAGAGTCGCCCCACAAGGTATGATGGGTATTTAAGTCTCCAACGACAATGTAGGGTTCCGGAAGTTGCGCAATAACGCTTTCAAATTCAGTTTTGGAGAGTTGACAGTTGGGAGGAATGTATAAGAATTCAATTGTCAGCAGCTTACTAAAAAGCACTGCTCTTACTGCAACTGCCTCTAGGGGCGTTTTAAGCTGTAACTGCCGGCAAGCAACACTCTTATCTACTATTACTGCCACACCGCCCGACGAGGCAAGGGCCTCGTTGTGGTCTTTTCGGAAAATGGCATACAGTCGGAGGAAGTTTGTTTGTGAAGGTTTAAGAAGTGTTTCTTGGACACACAGCACCTTTGGGGTGTACCTATATAAAAGTTCCTTGATGTCGTCTAGGTTGTGGAGTAAACCCCTCACATTCCACTGTAATATCTGTGTATGTATGTATGTTTTGTGCTGTGTCTCTAAGAGATAGAGATTAGATTAGCTCACGAGGCCTTTCCAGGCCCAGTGATACAGAATTTTTCTTTCTTCCCGGCGCACTCGAGAGAGCTGCACCGTTGCTTGGGCGTCTGAGACGCCGGAGTTGTATTTGTTGTGTCCATCACCTCGTCTGAGGTGGTAGATACTGCCCGCGGAGCGGGGATTTTCGCGGGAGTGGTGGGCCGATCTGCACGAGCAGTGGCCCTGGGTTTAACAGGCCCGAGGGTCTGCTGTTCCTCCTTTGCGGGAGCTGGAACAGCGCTGGCTGTTCCGGCCGGGGGGGGGGGGGGGGGGGGGGCTGATGGCGTGTGACTTGGGCGGCCGCCGAGTAATGTAGCACTGCCCCCCGGCGCGCCACACCGGTGTAGGACGGACTAGATTGGTTCATCGAGAAGCGCTTTCGCGCCTCTTGGAAGGAAAGGTTCAGTTTGATTTTGATTTCGATGATTTGTTTTTCTTTTTCCCAGGGTGGGCAAGAACGAGAGTACGCTGGGTGATCCCCGTCACAGTTAGCACAATGGGTGGTGGAAGTGCAAGTGTAAGATGAGTGCTCGTTTGATGCACATTTTGCACAAGTAGTGCGCCCTCGGCAGCTTTGTGAACCGTGCCCGAACCGCTGACACTTGAAGCATCGGCATGGGTTAGGAATGTATGGCCTTACACAGAGTTTGCAGTATCCTGTTTCTATTGAGTCTGGTAAATTGCTAGTTCCAAAAGTTAAGATTACGTGTTCTGAGGGGATTTCCTTGCCGTCTCACCTAATCGTTATTCTCTGGACCTTTATTACATTTTATTCTTGCCATCCCTCAAGTAGCTCACTTTCACTGAGATCGAGCAGGTCATCTTCAGAGACGACACTGCGGACAGTGTTCAAAGATCTGTGTGGGCCTACTGAAACTGGAATATCTCCAAAAGCAATTAGTTTTGACAATTTACTGTACTGTGTCTTGTCACGAAGTTCAAGCAGGAGATCGCCGCTTCCCATTTTAGTTACTTTGTAGCCTGGGCCGATGGAGTTTGCCAATGATTTTGCCACAACAAAAGGAGATATTATTTGGACTGTCTTGCTTTCATGTTGACTGTGAATAACATGGTATTTTGGGAATGTATCTTTCTGACTCATGAAGAAGTTGAAGGAATCTTTGGTGCGCCCCTCTTGAAGGACCGATCAGGGAGTGGAGGGAAAGTTGATTGCATAAGTAATAATAATATATTCGGCAGGGATGGCCGCCACCCACCATGGAGCCCAACCAGGGGACGACACAGGACGAGAAGTATTCAGTTCTGTGCATGCCAGCGGTACATCCCCACTATAACCAAATACCTATACCCGAGGCTGGGCATAATGCACAAGGTTAATCCTTGCCGCCAGGAAATACGGAAGTAATAAGAAGTAAAGAGAAGACAGGAAAGAGGAAAAGGTGAGAGAGAAAGACGAAGATGGAGAGGAGGACAGGAAAAGGCGACTACCGATTTCCCCCAGGTGGGTCAGCCTGGAGGTGCCGTCTATGTGAAGCAGAGGCCAAAGAGGTGTGCCAGGGGGCCTTAAAGGTCCAAACACCCAGCATTGGCTCAACCCCCAGAATCCCCCTTTCCCCAGACACGGCTAAGCCGCGCACAGCTACACGCGGGAGGGGCCAACCCTCGTGTGCTCGGGTACGTGGTGTCGCAACACACCAAACGGCTGCTGACGCAGACGCCCCTGCGGGGAAGAATAACCACGAATTGAGGCTGAGGAACACATTGAACTGTCAGCGACTACCATCTAGATTGCATAGCACGAACCTGCACTTGCCAGAGCTGGACCAGCTCCCTCTACCCTGGAATGAAATAAGGGTTACACAACCCAGACAAAACACCAAAGGCGAAGGCAGGGCACACCGACACCAAAGAGTACTAGATGCCCAAAAAAAGCACCAAGGAACAAAAATATACACTGACACTACCTTACGATACGATGAAAGTTCAGGCAAAATGTATGCAGCTACCACTTGTTACACAGCAAACAGGCAAGCACGTGCCACGACTCACAGCAGCTATGCTCACTGGACAGCCACAGAACTTGAACTACAAGCCATCGAAAAAGCCATTCAACTCTGTGATGGGCCCACAGAAGCCACAGTTCCTATCTACACCGACAGTCAAGAGGCCCTCAAGCAACTGAACTCCAGATCCTACACGACTACCATGACGCACCACATTGAACAAGCCTGCTGCCACCTGCAAAATAATAGACGTGTATGCATTCTCGTACACTGGACACCAGGCCACAACATGAGGGGAGCGTGGAACAGGGCAGTCTGTGAGGCTGCAGACAAGAAAAAGAGAGAACTGCCATCATAGCCTTGAAGTGAGCCCACCATTGCTGGACCACACCTATGGCTCCCCATCATTTGTCCCTGTACCAGACCACAAGATTGCCCGACTGAAGCACATCAAGAAGGCTCTACTACAGGAGTTCCCCCACCCCCCCATTCCCAGCATCCTTCCTCCCATTCCCACTCGTCTTTCCAGAGCAGCCCAGGTTCTTATCCACAAGGCAAGAGCTAAGGCATCCATTACACCAGATGTTCAGAGCACATGGAGAGGGACACAAGTGGGATGCCCCAACTGTACTGCAATCAATGTCGACCTCAAAGATGTGATCTGGTCCTGCCCTGCCATAGCCAGCCTCATAGACAAGCACAACCGACCACTAAAGGTGGCATCATACATCCACTGGGTCGCATCGCAACGAGATGTCACCAGAAGAATTAATGGTGTGCTTTCCCTCACTAAGGAGACGGGCATCCTTCCTTTCAACTGATCCCTTACCCCCCTCTTAGGCCACAAGCCATCCTTTCTAATAAAAGTTTCAATCAATCAATCAATGGTTTTCACAATCAGTGGGCGGGCAGGACGCACTGCGCGGTAATGGCAGCAGATACAAACCTGCATAGGCAAACTTTTCACCCGTCTCAGCATCATTAAAAACTATCATTGTTGCTAAGAGGGACTTAGCAACGCAAAAGTCAAGCTAGTCCACATAGAAAACGCCCTACAGAAGGGAGAATTTTTATTGTTGTGTCTGACATGCGGTCATAACATATTGTTATATACACTCTCTTTTTCTCATAGCCCTAATGCATAAGTTGATTTACTTAATTTGAACCCTTGTTATAATCGATATATTGTTATACGCAGAATCATTATAAGTGGACTGCACGTTACATAGAAAGGGATAAAAGTGCCAACGATTAAGTTTCAGAAATAAAGGTTTCAGAGCATCCAGTCTCAGTCTTTGTTGAACAACACACATAGGACCTGCTGGACAAACAGACAATGATGACAACAACAAATAGCAAGAATTTATTTCCAACTATTATTTCACTTTGCTTGTAAGGACCACAGAACACAAATGGGGAAACTACAACTATAGTTTACGTTACCTTCAACTGTTAGGTGTTAATCCTAGCTTTAATTATTGCAAATATAAAGAAACAGTCACCTACCCAAGAGGCTTATTTTGTATTCTTCGCTCTCCCTGGTATGTGCTTCCATTAGCCTGCGAAGCCACTGTGTAGGTGTTTCGTTGTTATCAGTTGTTTGCACAAAGTCTTGTACAACCTGTCCCATCCAAGATAAAAGAAAACAGGGAATTTGACTAGAAGGTACGCAATGCGGCAACCAAATGATCATTAAACGTTCAATGGGCTGATTGCATTATCACAGAAAGGAGAGCTTGTAGACCACTTTCCATATTGAACCTTTATTTCGTTGATTCTAGGCACTTTTCTTTTTAAGGTCCCACAAATATTTGAGTTTGAGAATGAGGCTATTCCTCAGAATTTAACACCCAACAAATTCACAGAGCAACAAACCACATGCAAAACCAGGCAAGCAGACCTCCCCACATAGCTTAGATGCTTCCAGTAAAATGGGGGACCTTTTGCTCAAAGAAGGGTGTAAGTTGGGGCTCATACGCTGACAGAAATAACAAGAGAACAACATGACTGATCACATTTCTTGCCTTGCAACTATTAGGAGAGTGAGCACCGCCTCTGGAAAGAAGCCTGCTTGCAGAGTTTTGTCATCAATGCACATGCGTTTGTGTTGCTTCAGAACAGAAAGTGTACTTGAACAGAGAAAATTAGCGTATTTCATGTTCATGCACTACCAATTTGACGGTTTGAAAGTTATGCATATTTAGCAGTTCTTGACGGATTTATAACAAGGGCTCAATTAATTGAACAACTGAGTTGAATATATACATATATATCATGGGGACATCGGCCACATGGCAGCACAGCGGTGCCGCCATCATCATGATCGGAGCGGGGCTCATGCGCCCGGGCCACGTGCAGCGAGCCTGGCACAGGGAGCAACGATCAGTAAGCTGGATCTCAGTTGGTCTGGGCTCCGGACACTAAAGGTTGTCCTTTGTATGTCTCCTGCACTCTGTGTCGTCTCTGAGAGCCTCAGCTGACCACTGGCTCTAAAGCCACGGCCCTAAGCCCCCATTAGGCACCCAACGTTGGGTGCCAATGTGGGAATGGCGCAGTCCCTCTGTCCCCGCCAGCAGGTCCCAGTCCTGGCCAGCCGCGCCCAAAACCGAAACCGGAAGATGTCAATCCCATGCGCTTGGTGCACTACAGTCAATTCAGCAATTGGGCTCTATGGGAGTGTCCGCTCTTGTTGAACGTCTTTCTCTATGAGCGCCCAGCCGAGCCTCGAACCAGCGCTCGCGCTCACAAGTCACATTGTCCTCCACTTCTTCGACTGCTAGCTCTGATGCCGGAGTTCCCGTAACACACACACACACACAAATGTCCTACATGCGCACAGACATTATATGCTTAAGTACAACATCTTGAGAGGCTAGTTAGTACATTTTAACAATTGCTTATGAATTGTTCAAGCTGGGAAAAAGGACATCACACAAGAAGGGACTTTCATGTTCCTCCTTATATGTTCTCTCTTTTCTTGGCTTGGGCAATTAGTAAACAATAGTTAAAATTTTATGCAGTAGAATCTTTATTATATAGTTGCAGTTATCTTTTAATGCTACCTCGACTTGTACAATGGACAAGCTCATAAACATGAAAAAAAAATGTGCAGTTATATTTATAAATATATAGACATATTATAAAGCCAGTTTAACTCTATTGAAGTGATCTAGTTTTTGCACCATTATGGCAAATAACAAGATTCATGTAATATATGTGCTATGCTCTGCAATTGAAACGAGATACTCTAAACATGTGGCTGCTGGCTCTTTTTTTGCGCCACCGTTGAGCGGTGAAGACGCCAAGCTGATTATTTGTGATATATATAATAAAAAGTGAGAGCCTTCATAACAGATTGTAACTGTATCTGGTCTGACAGCAACCCCCCAGCACTCTCTGGTGGTGCAAACAGCATTGGCCGCCATGCGATCCGAGCATCGCATTTCAATTGCTCAGCACCGTATATATGTTCGTTCACATAAATATATTTATTTCATTAAGACATGTATAAAAAAAATTGCATGTATGTTTCAAAAGACAAAAGAACCCACTATAGAGTAAAGACAATTTCCGGACACATACCCACAACAAAGGAGGAAAGCTTAGCAGGTCATGAACAAACTCTCCATTCCACTTGGCTCGAGACAGCTGTGATCTTAAAGCAAAAAGCTGTTAAAAGAGTACAAAGGTAAATGTAGATTCATGTTCTACTGTGTAGCTAACAAAATAAAACTTTACTGCCTCTCCTATAAAATGAAAAGGAACTGAAAGACGATATAATAAACACATACATGGGGCAGTTGATAACCTGTTCATGGAAATCTCTAACAATTTGAGAACTGCACTCATCTACTCTTATGATGCATAGAAGCAATGGCTGCTACAGTGACTGTGTCAAATCAACCAGAACAAAATTATGGGCCCTCTCTGCTCAGGCAAAGTGTACCAAAACACTGCACATTGCCATGAAGCCTCGGTTGCTAGGTGCCGATTTCTGATGACCTTGCACAGCAACCAAATGTTCTATCCAAAGGAACTTTTTATTTTTGTCGCACCCTAATCACCTTCCACCTTCCCACAGTTGTGCTCTTCTGTGCTTTTCGTCTTCACTCCAGTAATTATTGTTTACTCATGATAATGCAAACAATAAACATTCTTCATAAAAGAGTCCTTGACTGCTGTGGGACTTGATAAAGCATGCACCCATTAATATTTCCCATATTTATCTCACAATAAGCTCTTGACCTTCAATGTAGCTGAATGTGCTAGCAGACTCCCACTCAAGAGGATAGCAGTAGAAACTGAACCTGGAAATGTTCAGCACAAGAACCACATAGAGTGAAGCTTAGTGGGGGGCTCTCTGCAGAATAAGCCAGATGTTACTGGGGGGGGTGGTGGGGGGGGGGTCACAGTACTTAGGAAGGTTAGAACTGGTGTGCCATTCACAGTAAATTTTTTATTCTGCCAGTACCAACATAAAGAGCCAAAACTTGGAGGACAACAAGAAGCTTGAAACGAAGCTAAGAGCTGCGCAACAAGCAACAAAACAGAAAATGATATGCATAACATTAGGAGATATGAAGCATTATGCGAGTAGCTGATATTCTAGTTGAGATTAAGAACAAGTAGAATGTCATGCGATGCAATAAACAGATAAAAAGCAATCTGTTAGGCTGCTAGAATGGGTGCCAAGGTAAGGACAATGCAGTCACCATTGGTAGAGGATTACATGCATTGAAGAGATCAGGAAGCCAGAGGCCTAGGATGGAGTTTGCAGGATGGGGGTAACTGGACAATACTGGGCGAGGCCTTTGTCCTGCAGTGGGTAGAAGGCAGATGAGTGCAAACACATCTGTTAAAATGCATGATCTCTGCTGAGGAATTGATCCACTTGAGTCTCAATGCTGGTCCCGTGCCCCTGCTGCTTCCACTCTAAGGCCAGAAATTAAACAAACTTGCGGGGTTAAATGCCTCAAAGCAACCTCCAAGCTGTGATAGATACTGCAGCAGGAGCTCCAGATTAATTTCAACCACCCGACATTTTTTAACATGCATCCATGGTTCAATAGGATTGCCACTGCTGAGAATTTAACCCGCAACCTAATGCTTAGCAGATCAGAGCCAGCCCTTGAGCCACTGCAGCGGGTGTAGGGCCACAAACTCAGGACCCTGTGAGAGCACACTCATGCATCACCTCCATAAGCTGAATGCAGCCAGCTGCTGGGCTCCAGTATCTCTATGCCGATATCAGTAAAATATGCATAGTAGGTGCGCCATTGCCTGGCCGTCAGCAAAAATCTGGAGTCGAATCGATCACTTTAACTGATAGTTTTCTTACACATCAAACACGTATGTTGAACGTCTACTAGCAATGCCATGCACCATCTGACAGCGCTACTGAGCTTCAGCTTAGCATATATTGCTTTTATTGATCAGCATTTAGACAGCGTATGTACAAATTACGAACAATCTTTCCCGTCGTGTGGGGTTTTACCTTTTGCAAAAGCACGCAGTCAACTTCCAACCAATTTTCGGCCGAAACTTAACTAGCAGCTTAATTTCTTACATATTAAAGACAGCCTGTGAAAGTGCCCTCATTCACTACTGTACAATATTACTGTACAAAGAAGCACCCTGCGGTGCTTCTTTGAAGTTTCACATAAGAATTTTCAAAAGCAGTTTGAGCAATTATTACTGCTTTACATCCATACAAAACACTGATGATCAGGCTATAACTTTATGTATCACGGTATACGCTGTGACTGGTACTACATCTTGAAATAAAACATTAAAACATAAAAGAATGAAAAATGAGCACATTTCTAGTGGTAAGCAAAGAGTTAAGGGCACAGGACAGGGTGTTATGGACAGTCAACAGTATGTACGGCAATGCATACAGCATTAGTACCACTAGCTTGTGCAGAGAGGGCCCTCTATTTTGTTCCTGTGGGCCTTGCATAGTGAGAGCATGGTGGCCACTGCCTCTACAGATCATGAGAATAGACTAAGATGGCTTCTGAGGGTCACAGAAGCCAGAAAAGAAAGGCTACCACCTGCCCACTCGGTGTCGTTTCAAGCAGGCCTTCTGATAAAAGTGCAAAGTTTGCCCACCTTGACTAATAAATGTTTCCTTTCATGATTATTTCCCTTAAATTGCCTATATATGGGCTTTATATAAGGGGAAGCGAATAACACACAGCACTGAACATTGCTTGTTCCAAAGCCTAATTGACACTTGCAATGGAGCAAATTAAGAAAGATGCATAATCACTAGCACTAGTTTGCATACATTGTCTATTTGTGGAGATATATGCATGTGATTCAGCTTTACAGTATAGTGTTGCATTTGTTCTATAAGTAGCAGCGCAGCCTGTGCTAATTTACCAGTGCAGCATGAGCTCTTTGTTGTAGTAAGGGGCGAACAGAGAGACTTAGTTTAAAGCTGTGATACTGCTGCCATGATTGAAGTTTCCCAGAATAAACGAAGCAGTTTTGTTTTATACCTGTAGGTATAATGTATGCTCACAGTATTGAAAGTATCCAAACGGCACAGATGCCTGATAGAGACACCAGCACTATGTTCAGGTAGACATCTGCCATCATGCAGGGTTCGTACAGAACATTAGACTCAAAATACCAGGACAATTGACGAGTTTCAAGGATGACAAAGGGCAAATTTCAAGGAGGGGGAAACAAACCTTTTAGTACGCATACACTGGAAAATAGTGAAATCTCATTCTCCTTGGATATCACAATTATTCAGCTTGGCCTCTTCACCGCTCAGTCGTGCCACAAAAAAGGGCCAGCAGCCATGTGTTGCTGAATACGACACACACATAAAGCTCTTCAAGTGGCTTTTTACATTGTAATGATGTCGAGGGCTATCTTATTTTTCAAGGTCAGATCGGTCACGAAATGAAAACCACAGTGAAAATCAAAATTGTTTTATTTGGAATATCTATATACACTTTCCAGCTACTTCTCTAAATAGCTGCTCTCAGATTGAGACATTTGCCATAGCGTGGTACCAGCTTTCCTATACCCTCGTCATAGAAGGCCACCAGCGGTGCTTCCAGTCAATTCTGTACACAGGTCTACCGCTCGTCTGAGTCAAACTCCTGCCCTCCTAGCCAGCGTTTCCTGTAGGCAAAGAGATGGTAATCAGAGGGAGCCAAGTTCAGGCTGTACGGTGGGTGATCAAACACTTCCAGCTGCAGGAACTTCTTTGTTGCAGCTGCACTGTGCGGCTGCGCATTGTCATGAAAAAAGACAATGCCTGATGACAACATTCCTCTTCGCTTGTTCTGAATTGCCCTTCATAGACGCTCAAGAGACATGCTGTACAAGGCTGCAGTGATGGTCGTGTAACATTCCATGAATTCCCCCAAGAGAACACCACTGCTGTCCCAGAACACAGTAGCCATACATTTTCTGGTGGAGAAGGTTCACTTGAACTTCTTTGCTTTCCGGGAATTAGAATGTATCCACTGCTTGGATTGCTCTTTTGTTTCTTCAGTTTCGAAACAGACTCAAGTCTCATCCCCTGTGACGGTTTTCTTCAAAAAATCATCTCCTTCATCATGGTAGCACTGGAGAAACGTTAAGGCTGCGCCCATTTGCTGTGTTTTGTGATGGTCGATCAGCATCTTGGGAACCCACCTCACACAGAGTTCGCAATACTGGAGTCTCTCACTCACGATGGTATTGAGAGCTGATCATGAGATTTCAGGAAACGATCAACTCAACACACAATTTGCGAAGCGATGATTTTCTTGAATCGCCTGATCCACTCGCTGAACAAGATTATCGGTTACCACTCGCTTCCTTCCTTGCCCACCTACATCATGAATGTCTGTGTGTCCTGCTTTAAAGTTCCTGCACCATTGCCACACTCTGCTGTCATTCATCAAAATTGTACCATATACGTTAGTCATTCGTCGATGCATTTCGGCTGCATTGCACCCCTTAACATGCAGAAATCTAATGACAGCACGCACTTCACACTTAGTGGGAGAGACTATTGTTCAAGGTGTGTTTACGTGCTCACTGCACGCTAAGAATTGATAACTGCGACCTCACGCGATCGACAGGCATGCTAGAGAAACTGCGCAACATATTTGTGCACAGGGTCATCAGATTTTCACTGTGGTTTTCATTTTGCGACCAATCGGACTATGAAAAAAAAAATTTCCCTTGTAGCTTCTAGCATGGTTAGTAGTGTCCTGCTTCAGCCGAATATACCTGTCACAGTGAAGACCAAATGCTGAAAAAAATTTTTTGCCAGACATTTCTAGCGCTTACGTCTTAGAAATGGAGCCATGATGGCTGTGGTGTGAACCAACTAGAAAAAAAATGAATACAGTGGTAAGGTTCAGCTGCCTGATCTGGCTTTGTCTAGCTCCACGACCACAATGGTAATTTAAACATGCCTGTCGTTCGTGGTTGTGAACACGCCACATTGCATCGCTTAACAACCCTCTGGAAAGAAAATATCTAGGATTGTTTCCCAATAGACAGTGTCCATGGCATAGCCTCAATGTGGAGTTTGTTGCTTTGACTATTCAAAAGTCGCCCTTAACCCCAGTGTTCAAGGAATTCAAGGAGCACATTTATTTTCAAGGAGTTCTAAGGCCCCTTGAACCTCTTTTTCCAAATTCAACGGTATTCAAGGATTTCAAAAAGCTGTATGAACCCTGCACACGTCAGCTTCCTCTGATGCCATCCTTGTCTACAAATGTGATAGCTTTCTGATTACTTAATCATAATGGAATGTTATAACTTGACACTCCATGGTGCTGGAACCAATAAATTTGTAAATGGGACAACTCAAAGACCTTGAGCTCATGACACCCAAGACAAATAGAAGCACAGCTTAAATATTAGTCAAATTTCAGGATGCCACTAAAATCTTCCTTTTTTTTTAAACAAAGCAGCAATGCCTTACCTGTGTACGCCTGGACAAGAGCTCCAGGTAATCTATTTCAGACTGGTCAATGATCTTGACAGAGTTATAGATGAGATGTGAACTGATCAGAGTAGCAATAGCAAATATCTTGGCATCATAGTTTTCAGAGACATTAGTGGCTGCAAAACCTGAAAAATCAGTTTGAAGAATGCTCATTATAGCATTCAATGAACGAACACACAGAAAGACAGAGAGGCAAATGGTGGTGCCACTCACAACTAAAAGGCTTTTTACGAAAACATATATACACACAACAACAAATACTTAACTCATACTAACAATATACACATCTTTCATCACATTAAAGCCTTTTATTAGCAAGTAGAGACTCCGCTGGCCTCTGTCTACCCTTGTTGAGTTGATCACTATAATGAACATATTACCAACTAGTTAAACTTGCTGGGGTACTTGAATACAGTAAAATTAAACTAAACAAACAAGAATACAGTCAACAACAGATTTTATGGATGTCAGATTTTTTGCATATGCCTGGAAATTTGGAAGCTTTCGTCAAGCTGCCATGTACTCCCCGTACAGTCAACGTACAAGAACATCTGAAATATTTGAAAAAAAAAAAAAAAAAGCCCTTTGCCATCCGATTTTCCGGGACTTTGTGCCGTGACCGCAGGTGCGAAACAGCATAATTGAAGCTACCGCCACCACCACCTTGATTATATTGACATCTCGGACTGGAGCTCTCGCAGGCTGATCTGCTGGCAGCCGTAGCCCCTACCGCGCTAATGCTAGGCCTAGATGGTTCGACATTCACTACCAAGCTTCCTGCTGTTGAGTGCAGTGTTTCAGAGTGCAGTTCTCAGGCACCCGCTCCTGCGACGTGCATTGCCGTCCCTCATGACAGAGTGACCGAGCACAGCGAAGCATGAAAGAGCGAACCTGGAGCACACCGGGGGATGAAAGGCGGCAATAGCAAAAAGAGCATGAGGAGGAAAGCAGAGGAGGAGGGTACAGCAGAACCATGAGGCGGAGAGCGGAGGAGCAGAGTGTGTCGAAAGCATGAGAAGCGTAGTGCCACGCATCATGGGCTCTGCAGCGATGATGGCTACAAGATGGCACTAGAGCAGCGCGCGTCAAATATATGGAAAAAAGCACTGCATGAGCAGAGGTCTACCTGCGGCGGCTGCTGTGAATCTCCCAATTAGCGAGGCAGTCGCGACACACTTCACTTCGTTTGCAACGTGCCGCATGAGACAGATTGTCTGCGCCAGCCAACACATCGCGAAACGAAAACATGTATAGAGCTGTGCTCCAATTTTGCATTAGGTATTATCATAATCATCGGTGAATTTTTTCAATGAAAGAATTCGCTGCTTTCTTCAGTAACAGTGTCCACTCCACTTTTGTTATTCTTGCCGATGGCTTTAAAGTGGGGAAGGCACGGCGCTTTGCATAATACCGGTTCCCAAATGCTCGCTTCGCCGCAATACAGCGATGTTCCGCAGTGAGCTTAAGCAATGTACTGCGGTGAAGCATATCAGGAGGGGAAAAGGGCCACTGACATCAGACACAGTACACATTCTTTAACTATACACACGTGCACCTGCCATCTCGTGTCACAGCACGAGTACCGAGACACTTGATAAGGGTGCTGGCGGGCCTTAAAAGATATTTCGGATGTTTGTGCGGCGATTTGAGCCCTTGGAGGCCGTAAAAGGCATGCATTAAATTTTTCGGACTTTTTCGTAGCCCCTAGAGTCCAGAAAATCAGACGTCGGCTGTATTCGATGTAAACGACCTTCCAATATTTAATTATTCTGAATACCGAATATTTTGTAACCTCTAACCAAAGTTAAAGATGAAATATTCGTTTCCCCATTTTTCAAAAAGAAAAAAAATCTTTTTTACATCATTTCATACATGCATGTAATGCTAATGCTATTCCCAACTAGACATTCAGTCAACTAAGGAGCTTCCCTGTTTTGTAAAGAAAGGGGAAAAAAATCAATGAAGAAAAGTTTTGTGCCCTTACACTCTGTGAAGAAGAATAACCAGTGAAGCTGTATTGGGATGACTATAATGACAACTAATTGATTTATATGGTTATTGTTATATTGATTGAATAAAGACACATACCTGAAACTTCATCATTTTACAGTCTATTTTGTCTCATTCATCACCACAGTGACCATAGTTTTGTGGTCGCTGTGGTACACCACGGTCGGTTGTACTGCTACACTAGACACATTCTTGCCAAAGGTTAAATCTATACATGACCGGTGATGCATGGTCGGCACACTAACGCCCGTGTAGCACTCAATTCCAAACTGTTCCAACAGGAAGAATACAATTCACTTGCCGTCAGGGTGCGGTAGGTCGACATTAAAGTGGACGATTTGTAGGTACACTATTGGGTTTTATTATGCTTTTCGACCCTCCAATGGGAACGAAGGAGCACCGCCATCCCATGTTTTCTATATATGGCCATGAAGGTTGTGCATCATGATGATGAATTTGTTTTATGGCGCAAGGGCCAATTATGACCAAGGAGTGCCAGGCTAGTGTTAATGAGTTTGCAGTGGATAGATGAATTCCGAGAGGTAGGTGTGACATGGCTGCAAAGGGGCCTAAAAGCGGTCTCTGTAAAGTGCGTAAAACGTATGTGTAATAAAATTATGGCAATGGCTAATGAGGAGTACTAAGGACAGGAAAGATACATTTTGAAAGAATGATGATAGATTAAAAGACATCAAGGCAAACGTTTGCAAGAACTATTGCATTAAGTGAGCCTTTGAAAGGCAAGGGCTTGGAGGCATATGCTGTACAAAACTTATCACAGCGGCATCCTCAGGAGAGGGGATGCAGAACAAATTTGTAGGGTTAACAACATTTAAGACAACATTGTTTAAGAAACTTAGGACTGCTCTGGTGTCAAAAACGCGGTTCTGGACCAAGAAACATTACGAGATGAAGGGGGATGTGCTACTGGTATGTCACAGGAAAGTGTTTCTGTGATTCGGCTTCCCGACACTCCAGGAGGATGTGGAGGATGGTGAGCCTTTCACATCTACCGCAGGTTGGTGGTTCATTTCCAGTCAGCAGAAAACTGTATGGCATATGCGTGTCCTATTCTGAGACGACAGAATAGGACATCTGTTCGTTGAGTTTTTGTCACGGAGGGCCAATAACCTAATTGTGGTTTAATTAAGTGAGGCTTATTACTTGTTTCGGCATACCATAAGCGCTGCCAGTGGTTTCTCAGTTTCTTTCGAAGAAAAGGCTTTGGATCTAAGGCAAGAGTAGCAGTTGCAGGATTGATAGCTTGCGATGCAATTGATGTGGCAATTTGGTCCGCCAGCATATTACCCTCAATGCCCCTATGTCCAGGTACCCAGCATATAATGACTTGCTGCTGAGACATGTACGATGTACAAATAACAGAATAAAGCTCGGTAAGTACAGGGTTCCGGTGTTTGCGCAGTGACATTAGGGCTTTTACGCAACTTAGAAAGTCCATGTATATACATAATGGCTTTGGCAGATTTGCTTTCTTGATTTGTTTAACAGTGGGCAGTATTGCATAAGCTTCTGCGGTGAAGATGCTTGTTTCTGGATGCAGCACATCAGATTCAGAGGACGGTGAAAACATGCTGGCATGCGACTAAGAAGCGTCAGTGTAAAACTCTATACACAAGTACTTCGAATGAAGTTCTAAGAAATGCATTCAAATATGTGCCTCTGGGGCATGTTACGTCACCTCTACAAATGATGTATCGCATTTTATGGGCTTCCACAGCCACGGTGGCAATGGCTTAGCTGGGACCATCAGGTTCTGCTAAGAATTGGAACTTCTATTTCCTCAGCAAGCTTTCTTACGCACAGAGAGAATGGTTCTCTAGCTGCAGGTCGATTATTGAAGAGCATTGCAGATGTCACATACTTTATGCTTACATAAGAGGAATGGTCATGGTTTGCGTTCACTTTCAGAAAGTACATGAAACTGGAGTACGGCCTCTGAAGATGAAGCGACCGCTCATTAGCTTCAACGTAGAGACTCTCTACAGGACTTGTCCTGAAGGCACCGGTCACCAAGCGGATACGTAGGTGGTGAACAGAGTCAAGCATGTTCAAGGTACTTGGACTGACAGAGTGATACACTATGGCCCCATAGTCTAAGTGTGTACGTATGAGAATTTTGTACACATTCATCAGACACTTCCTGTCACTGCCCCATGTTGTATGTGATAAAATTTTAAGAAGGTTCACTGTTTTTAGACATTTCTCTTTGAGGTGCTTTAAGCGTGGAATGAAGGTCAGTTTTAAAACTAATATGACGCCTAAAAATTTGTGTTGTGTGACAGCTGGTATGTGCTGTCCACGTAGTTCTACATTGGCCTCTGCAAATAATCCTCTTTTTGGTGTGAATGTAGGACACAGGAACTTTTAAGAGGATTCAGTTTAAAGCCGTTTTCTTCTGCCCATTTACACACTTTGTTCAAGCCAAGCTGGACATGTCGCTCATAAATAGCAAGGTTACATGACCTGAAACCTAACTATACGTCATCCACGTATACCAAATAAAACATACCCTGAGGTATAGATAAGCGCAAGGACTTAATTTTGATGATGAAGACGGTACAGCTTAAAATCCCTTTTTGCGGCGCCCCCAGTTTCTCATGTTAATGACCTGGATAAAGCATTGCCCACCCTAAGACGAAATGAACAGTGTGATAAGTAACTTTATAATTACATTAAGCATAATCCCTCGAATACCCATTTCTGAGAGGCCTCACAAAATCCCATATCTCCAAGTTGAGTCATAAGCCTTTTCCATGTCTAATAAAACATAAAGAAAGAACTGCTCATGGATAAAGTGTCGCGAATGTTTGCCTCCATGCGCACGAGTTGGTCAATAGTTGACCAACCCTCTCTGAAGCCGCACTGATAAGGGTCGAGCATTTTCTTCGGTTCAAGGAAATGTAAAAGACGACGATTTATCATTTTCTCTAAGAGTTTGCATAAGCAACCTGTGAGTGCTATTGGAAAGTAACTTGAAAGGTCGGATGGGTCTTTGCCTTGTTTCAAGACCGGTACTACGATAGTGTCTTTCTGTAAGGATGGAAGGTGTCCAGCAGCCCAAATAGAGTTGAAAAGTGCCAGAAGTGTAATCTGTGTGTCAGTGTGCAGGTTTTTAATCATGTCATACACGGTTCTGTCAACTCCCGGTGCAGAGCTCATACACATGCTCAACGCAGCTCTGAGCTCAGCAATATTAAAAGGTCAGCTGTACGGTAAATTTGGTCAGCATTTATTGTTAATTGGCTTAAGTTCTGCTATTTGCTTATATTTAAGGAATGATTCTGAGTAGTTTATGGAGCTTGATACACGCACAAAGTGTATGCCAAGGGCATCGACCTCGTTTTCCAAGGTATTTCCTTGGTCATCTATCAAAGGTAATGGGTTGATCTGCTGTCCTTATAGCCTTCTCAGCCCATTCCATTTCACAGTTGGGACAGTGGAGTGCGCCATTACAGTTATCTGAAGTGTGATCGTGGACACCGCATTTTGTGCAGGTTTGTCGGCCCCGACAGCTTTATGAACCGTGGCCATACCTCCGGCACTTGAAACATCTCCAAGGGTTCGGTATGTATGGTTGGACTCGGACTTTAGTGTATTGCGTTTGTGATGTTTCTGGCAGCATACTGGATGCAAAGGTAACGATCAGATGTTCAGGAGGTATTTTTGTTCCAATTTGATTACAATTCTCTTTACTATGGTGACATTCTGTTCCTTCCAACCTTCTAGGAGCTCTCTCTCGCTCAGATACAACAGGTCACTGTCAAAAATTACTCCTTTGCTTGTGTTCATGGATCGATGCGGAGTCACTGTGATGCTTACATTACCGAAGGAGACCAGATTTGGGAGCTTGTCATGCTGTTTATCACGGAGTCGCCGCTAGCCACCTTTGTGACT
This sequence comes from Dermacentor variabilis, assembly GCF_050947875.1. Classification (NCBI taxonomy): domain Eukaryota; kingdom Metazoa; phylum Arthropoda; class Arachnida; order Ixodida; family Ixodidae; genus Dermacentor; species Dermacentor variabilis. The sequence goes on from NC_134568.1 coordinate 87,679,253, forward strand.
TTGTAGTCTGGGCCAATTGATTCAGCAAGACATTCTGCAACTGTGAAAGGTGAAATCATTCCAACTGTCTTTTCAGGATATTTACTATGAATTATGTGAAATCGTCGGAAGGTTTGTTTTGGTTGGCCAAAAAACTGCAACTAGTTTTCGGTGCATCCTTTTTTGTTAAGAGGGCGATCAGGCAGACGGGGGAAGGACGATAAATCCATACATATTTAATTTCAGTGGCCATGCTAGCCACCCTCCGTCGAGCCCAACGAGGGGACTCTACAAGATCCGAAGGAAACACAGACGCCAGATGTACATAGCCGCTATAAACTAATATAACAGACCCAAGGTTGGATAAATTACACCAGGTTAACCTTTGCTGCAGTGATCCCCAAATGGAGCGTCTGTGCCCACTGCCTCACCATGCAAGCAGCCAGCGGCGGAGCGTAAACAAACTTGACCGCACTCCGCAATGCCGACATGTCTAGGGGACAAATGGATACAAGATGTGCTAAGAAGCCTCCTCTGTATTGCCTAGGCAGAGTCACATATTCATGGTGCAAAGACCCCCAGATTTTCTCTCTCGTACCCGCTCTTACTCGCGCTTGCGCAGAAACTTCGAGCGCCGCGAGAAACGCCACGCCCCGCTGTACCTACTAGCAATTATAAAGATGCTTCCCGGTGGAGACACTTGCGACGTCACACGAAGAGGTTCGCTCAACTGCATGGTCAGGTTCTTGCACTTTTTTGCTTATTTAAAGGGATAGTGAATAAAAAATTTGTCGCCGAGATTTCTGTCTCCAGTGATAGCTGTCGCACCGAGAGCGACCAAAACAACACTCTTTCTGAGGAGAAGTGAGCGAAAAGTAATTATTTTAGTAAATATTTCTCAAATCACAGCACCTACCGGCCTCCTCCGAAAGCTCTGGCAAAACCGGATATCACGTCACGCTTACCCACCTCGAGGCCCATTGCGAGCGATCGTCCACACTGAGCGCGCGAAGGGGCGAGTTGACGTTTGCAGCAACGCGCTTTCTTTGTTCGACCGTCCTATTCGTACCGCTTCCTCGTGTGAGCTGTTCGAAAATCTCGTCTTTGATCTCGTGGATTTGTGGTTTGATGTGTGGAGCAGCCGTGTCAACGCCGCAAAATGCCGAGGGTCTGCTGTGCGCATGTGAAAACGGCAGGCATCGGTAGTCTTTTTCTCGCGTACTTGTTCTCGCTGTAGTTTTGCGCACAGGTGCCGTTTGACCGTAATTTGTCGTTTGTACGACGTTCTGAGCCAAATGTTTGGCCGATTCTGCCAGAATAAATCGAAATCCGCATCGTCTGAAGCGACGGCTGACGAAAAAAAATTCGCCGACATGAGACTGGTGGCGCCATCTCGTGTGCACCAAGGGAAGGAGTGCTCGGCTGCGATGAAACAACGGGACGCTGAAACCGCTGCGCATGTACTCGTTCACTCCGTGAATAACAAGACGTTCCTTGCTTACAGAGGCGCATTTCAGTCACTGCACATGCCTGGCTCCAATCCTCACCCGTTGCTTCATCGCATCTATTCTCAAAACAGCTACTTGCGCGCATCAAGCACCTGCCGCGCGAGAGTCGGCAGCCGACTGTTATGCTCACGCCGCCGGCCACACCTGCTCCGATGGTGTAGGTACAGGGAGATCTACACGCGCAGTGGCGTAGCAACAGGGGGGGCCGGGGGGCCGGGGGGCCGTGGGCCCCGGGTGCAAGGGGCCTGTGGAGGGGGGGGGGTGTCATATACGTCTGAAGACACCCTTTCCGCCGGCTACACCGGGGGGGGGGGGGGGGGGGGGGGGTGACAGAAGACCTATGGGCCCCGGGTGCCAGACGACCTAGCTACGCCACTGTACACGCGTCAATATCTTCAACGATTTCTACGTTTTTTTTTTTTTTGTACAGTGTGTACTCACGGCACCTGTATTGTGCATTGATGGCTTTCATGTTTTACGCGCTAGCAGCTACCCATCCAAGCAGGCGGAGCAAGCCGCTTTGCGCAGAACGCAGAGTAAATTCCTTACGTCGCCTGACATTGCATAGCCTGAGGCATAAGCGTCCTCGCTCTGTTGAAGCCAAACATGGCAAAGCGTTTGCGTTAGTGAATCACGCTGGGCGCACCGCCTCGGATGCAACACTGTCAATGAGGCGTGCGCCTCTCGTCCCGCTAACTCATTCGTGACAGGTGCGAGCTTGCGATCCGAGCCGCAGGAACCGCGTTTAAATCTGGTTTCCACCTATGATGCCGCCCATGATCTCTCGAGGCGAACGCGTGTACACGGAATGCACAGTGTAAACACCACTTTGCTGGTTCAGACTCTCTCGGCACCGCGGAGGGGGACTGCTGCGGCGGGTCGTCGTCAATTTCGCTTGACGACGCGGACGGATCGTAGGCATACGCCTTTATCGTTCGTGGTCGTTCAGTAGGCCGCTCATCCAAGTCGGAGTCATAAGTTCCGCTCATGCTATCGCTCTCACTAGAACTTTGCATTTTGCACTGCGCAGCGCGAGGAAAACAAAACTGCGCAGCCGGCCAGCTCGTTCCGCGGCTGCTGAGGGTAGGTGTGACGTCAGATTCGCCGGCTTGTTGGCGGGAGCGCTTTGCGAGTGACGCGGTGGCCGCTCATAGAGAGTCAAAAATAAAGCCATCCGCTCAAAAGTAACCCGAATAATGACTATATACTATAGCAATCGTGTCTTAGGAATGCAGTTGTGGGGTTTTCTCTATATTCTTCGATTTTTATTCTGTATCCCTTTAAAGGTATTTGCAAATTTGCATAACAATTCTACTATCAGACGCGTGACAGGGGGGTCTTGGAAACCTAAATATTCTATTACCTTGACATGGTTGAAAAAATCGCCAGGGTTGTACTTTACCTTAGTTAGCAAGTGAATGTTTACAAGTTGATACAGCTGATAAAAGGGCTATCGTTACTTCGAATGGCTGTTTGCTAATTTACTATCACAATCGATGCTTTGCCTTTCTGGCAAAATTGCGAATTTTTTTATATATATTTCTTTTTTGTTCTTGCAAATACAGTTCCGCTGATTGATCAATACCTGCCAACCTGTTAAAATTAAATTTTGTTAAAATCCTGCGGCACAGCAAAGAAGAGGGGGTAAAGGGGGAAATTATATGCATTTAAAACAAATTTAACCTGAGCACAGACCTTTTATAGGATAAATACACACTATGAAAAAAAAAATTACCTTTAGATGCAGCACACAAGCAGCAAAAATTAAACAGCGGAAACTCGGCAACTTTGATGTCGCCGATTTTGTCTGCTTTAGGAACTTGTCTGAATAAACTTGCTTGAAGCAAGTGCCACTGTAAGTATGGTAGGAGATTGATGAAACTTTATTGCAAACAGAATTTACCTTTTCATACAACTTAACACAACATTCATAAAATTGTAGAACAAGCCAAACTTTGTAAACTTTTTAAAAATTTGGGGGAGTTGGCAGGTATGACTATGATGATTTCAGTAACGAAACAAGGAAACAGCACATCACCAGATGCACATGCTGCATTCCCTGAAGGAGATAAGTATGGAACTACAGCACCACACTGTTTCAATTGGACGGAAACATGACGAGACTATCCAAATAATTAATTGCTTTGCATAAATCAAAATAACAGATTTCTAGGCTGCCTAAAAATGAGGCATTCTTAGTGAATGACTGGAAATTATTGAGCAGTACTTATCTGCTCCTGCATATGCTCAGGAACTGGTGCCTCTGCACAACTACCCCACCTCTACTGCAGCAGTTTTGTTCAGAAGTCTCCACTTGCATTGATATTTGTCCCATAAGACTTCAATTATTGTTGCTAACACTTATATTTGCATAGAAATGAATAATCAATGATTTTGGATAATGAAACTTCAAATTGAGAACAAATTGAACAGCTAAGACTATTCCTAAGAATTAAAGATATTCTACAAGGTGTCCCACAGGGCTCTATACCTGGACCTTTGTTATTTAACCCTTTAAGGGTCTATTTTTTTCACCATATGTGACCGCCCAGAGTCGATTTCTTTTTATTGCAGATTCTGATTCTCCTTAGGGACTTATTTCGAAAAAAAATTACCGTAATTTTTCTAGGGTGACCATAAAGTGAGAAAAAAATATTTTGCGTTGGTATATATGCAGTGCTCTTTATTCATGAATAACAACAATAAAAAAGGAAATAAACTTATCAGAATTAAAAATTTGATGCATTTTTATGCACATAGTTCAAGGCTTTCAAAATCAGCACACGAAAATATTTCGCAAGCATCAAATGTTCTTGCTCTTACACTAATACTTATGTCCATGGCGTAATCGAACTGCGTAGGTGCGTGCACTCAAGAAAACTGTTTGGTTCTGTGCCCATCAAAGAAAGCAACAGTGTGACAAACTTCCGCTAATCTTCATCTTATCGCCAACCAGAGGCAATTAGTTTTTGCAAGTGTCCAAAAAAAAATTGGCTGAAGGCTTAGCTTGGTTAAACCTGGAAGATTGCGAAAGCAATACCCTTGGCTGCGTCTTGGTTCGGCTGATGGTGTGTACATGGTTGCCCTTTGTTAAACTTATGGCTATACATCATCCGACATAGCGCAAGGCAGCGCGCCGACCACTTCGAGGAGCCGAGCTGTAGCCCCATTTATCCTCCTAGCGTGACGTCACACCAGCAAGCGCCCTCTCTCGGTAGCGCCGCAGCAGCAGCGCGCAAGGCTTCGCCTGCACCATCGATGCCACGAGCTGGGTCTCACGGTCTGGCGTGACGTCACACAGTCACGTGACGTGCAGCTGTGTAAGGAGGCGCCACGACCACTGATGGGCCAAAAGTGCGAGCAGTATTGCTTTCGCAATAAAAATGCAGTGGAAAAGCATGCACGACAGTATCCTTCCTATGTGCACCCCTGTGAGCACTAAATGAACCAGAGACAGCTGGTCGCCCTTTGAGCGCAAAAAAACTGTTTAGTTGTGTGCCAATCAAAAAAGTAACACGTGTGACAAACTTCTACTAATCTTTATCGCCAACCAGCTAGGGCAATTTGTTTTCGTGAGTCTTAAAAAAAAACAAGAAAATAAACGGAAACGCACGCACAGCGGCATCCTTCCTATGCGCAACCCTGTGAGCACTAAACGAGCGAGAAACAAGTGGTTGCCCTTTGAGCGATTAGGAACGAGATAGCCATCAGTTTCGAAAGCACAAAAAGCCGAAACTACCCGCGAAACAAAATCCACACGGTCGCCCGCGTGCTCGCACGCCAATGCGCGAGCGGTAGTATATAGTCGCGCGGGAGCAAACTAGCGCTAAAATGAACCATGCAACGAAAACGGAGAGAGGGAGGCGCACGCAAAAAATTCCCTGTATCCCCACATAGTGACAGCACGTAACAGAAAAGAAAAAGTTAGGAAATTGGCGCGCTTTTTAAATGTACAGACGGCGCCGTAAATATACGGCATCGACCATTTTCTAACTTGTTCACGGCGCCGTATATTGACGTCATTGACCGTCAAAGTGTTAACCTATACATCAATTATCTTTCTTACATACCAAATGCTCAAAGTTTAATCATATACACTGATGACACAAATCTGTTTTTCACAGACAAGTCATTGGAAATGTTGCAGATTTCAATAAATAGCTATTTAAATCTTCTGTTTTCATGATTACACAGCAACAAATTGCAATTAAATGTCACTAAAACTAAATATATAATATTTGCACATATTAACAAACCGATGAATATTAAGTTAACAATATGGTTTCGAGACATACCAATAGAAAAAGTAGACGTTCATAAGTTTCTGGGTATCTGGTTTAAAGGTGATATGTCCTGGAAGACATACGCGGAAAAATTGTCAGTCGAATTTAGCAAAATCATGGGACGTTTCAAAAGAATCAGGGATCTGATTCCACTTTGGCTTAAAAAGGTATTATATTACTCCATGTTTTATTCACGACTTACATATTGTTTACTTGTATGGGGTACAACATATTCACAAAATTATCGAGATTGATAGTCTTACAAAAAGGAGCCCTCAGATATTTCGAAAATTACCAGGGTAGGCTTCAAGATTTGAGAATGCATACTCTATTCATTAAACACACTATGCTGAAAGCAAACCAGATATACTATTATAGGTTATTGCAACATATAAAAGCTAACAAACTGTATGAATCAAAATCATCTGAATCAAAATCTCACTATTGCCTATGCAAGGAAACTAGGGAAACTCCAAAGTCTCGAACAATTTATGGCAGACAGCATTTGAATCACCAGGTTTCTCAATTATTAAATCACCTAAATTTACCTGATTACAGTAAATTACCCAAGAAATCCATGAAAATGCAAATTATAGCAAATGAAATGCAATATAGATGATTTGTATATTTGAGCATTTTACACTGTAACACATTGTTATGGATTTTTTTTTGGAATTCAATAATACAATTGATTTATGTTTAGTGCATTACTTATTTTTCTCACTTGGGAAATTGTATCTACCGATTCACAGTCAATCTGTATTACGATTTTATAATGTATTTTTTTTATTTTGTGCTACTAATCTTAAATTTTATTTGAATGATATGTTTACCTCCGTACTGCACATGTAACATTGATTTTATATTATGTCCCCAATGTATTTCATATTATGTACCACAGTGCTGAATGCGAACAGGAGGGGGAGCCATTTGTCAGGCCTTTGTATCCTTTTGCTCCTGTTCCCGTCTCTGTAATAGAAGCAAATAAACCTTCACCTTCAGCTATCTTTATTCGAAATTTTGAATATTTGTGTACCCCTAGAAAATTTTATTTCTTCAGTTGCATGAACTGGCCTTTTATTTTCTGCTCATAAGTCAATAGAGTGTACTTACCTTCTGTGTCAAGAAAAATAAGGGAAAGTTGTTGCCCTGATGGTAATTGTACTTTCAGAGGCTGCAAAAGAAAGAATTAGTAGTAGTAGTGATAATAATAATAGTAATAATAATAAGACAAGCACAAACAATTCAGCCAATTTTAGAATATTTATAAAGAGTCAAACACATTGGAAGGGAACAACATGACTTTCGAAGAGAAAAATACATCTTGAGAATTTTGCTTATATTTATAAAGAATAAAACACATTGGACGGAAGCAACATGACTTTCAAACAAAAAAATACATATTGAGAATTTTGCTGTTATAGCTATTTTTCATCTGATTCAACTGCCCCCTTTGAACCTGCAACATCAAGTTTGCGAGGTTCGAATACAGGGTTTAAAGTCTGACTATGGTGGGCAAATTTTTCTATAGTGTTAACAAATAGCAACCTTGCAATTACAAAAAGGTCAATGCATATTTCTCCATAAAAACTGACACGCATCTCAACAGTGCCAACCAAAAGCACATCCCAAAGAGTAATGAAGAAAGGAACTGCACCTCTCCCCACATCCAGATGCCCATTGTTTCAGGCCGAACAGAAGGGCCAATGCCAAATCCTTTAGTCTTCCCCATAAGTTGGTTCATCAGAAAAGATTTGCCAGAATGGAACTTTCCCACGACACCAATGGTAGCTACAGGACCTTTGATCTTCGAGATAGCCTGAAAGCAAATAACATGGGCATTAATAATGCACAATTATTTACCATCCGACAGAGACTGACTAAATAAGGCACAATCCAGTCAGATTTCCATACTTCTCAGCAGTGTCTCAATGCTAGAAGGTTCTTCTTGTTTAAAGAAGACCTCCCGTGACGCAGAAACACTTCAAATTTGCGCAGAGGAATGTCATCACAGGATTGAGCTTGTGGAATGTATATCATAACTACAACTATGTAGTATGGCATATCTCAAAGCCTTTAAAAGAAATAAAAGGCGCTTGATGATTATGTAAATATTAATGAAACCAAAAAGTGCAATAGTTACCATAATTGAATAAAACTTTACTATTTCTTTGAGCTAGACAAACTGTTTTGACAGACGTGTGGTCCATCAAGGTGAATCATTATAATATATGAAGTCCTGTCTGACCTTCCATAAGAATCCGTTTGCGGACCATTACGTTTCCTTATATATATATATATATATCAGTAAACATGCTAAGTGTGCATCTATACTCTGTGTCACAATAAGTTGGCAGCACAGTCAGGGCTACAAGCCTTGGCACACCATTTGGGGGTGCACGCTAGAACATAGTTCAGGAACTGTCGTGCACTGTTTGGCTTCCACAGCAAAGTATTCTATTCATGACCATTTGTTGCTGCTTCTGAGATCGTTTTTTGATTTCTTGGCGCTTAATAAAACATGTTGTACTAGCTGTACATGGTCTCCGGGCTGTTGCAGCGTGAGAGGCGACAAGCCACAGGCACTGCTAGATCTCAAAAGATGTTAACCCGATAGCGTTAAGAAGCCCATATTTGAGAAAACCCGGCATCGGGGTCCAGCATCCGGCGTCATTTCGACAAAGAGAATTTTGAACAACCCATACCCACATGCAAGTAATTTACTGAAATAATTGAATTTCTCAAGCTAAAATACATGGAAAAATTGTAAACTATGACTTACACACAACCTACAGACATGATAGCTCTCGGATTCTAATTTGACTATACGCAAAAACATAATTCTGTTATGCGAAAACTCAAAGAAACCCCTTTTCCAGAGTTTCTACTATTCACAGACCAGCCGTGGAACCCGCCATTTGCGCGTGCCAGCGCGTGGGTGTCTTAGGGGCCACGAAGCGGCGCGCTCGGTTCCTTGCAATGCCTCCAGCTGGCCCTCCCCTCAGTCTCATTGCGGCCCACGCGAGAGGCCGCGTTTCGACCACAAAGCCCGGCTTTGTGCATAGCGTATGTGGCCAGCATTTCCCGGTAAACCTTACGGTTACATACGCTCCAGTTACCGGGAAGTGTGAGAAACAGTCAGGAATCTTTGTATGCTACCATGTTCCACTCTTAAAGGTGAAGCTTAAAGGGACCCTGAAACGGTTTTAACGATTTTCTACAAACGTACAGAGTCGTTAGAGTAGGTCCTTCTGATAATTGATTGACACATCTAAGTGCCCCGCGTAAAGCGTGTAATTTATTATAAGGTTTTAAAAATGCACATCGCTGCCGATCGCAGCACACTGCTCGGCGAATTTTAAGCCGCCCCTACCCATATGACCGAAATCACCCATACGACGTCAGTGGGGCGAGCTATCCGATTGGCTGACAAGGGCGCGTGATCGATAATTTTTACAACTTTATGGTAAACTAATGATCTTCGTAATAGTTGGAATGTTAGTTAATTTGTTTTTATGAAGAGAAAGTAAAATAAAGAGAATGCACAAGAATAATTTGTCAGTACACTTAAGCACTTCCGGCACACAGCAAGTGTCGTCTGCTTGTGTTACAACGTACTCCATTTTAACGAGAGCTCCGCGGTCAGAGTCGGTCTCAGTCTTTTCGCGAGCACTATGATTCGACTTTGTTGCCTTGTAGACTGCAAACGTAGCGACTGGCAATATGTCAAGCTGCGACATCGTGTCCCACTGCAAGGCAGCGTACGAGCGAACTGGCTGCTGCGCATCGGGCTGCCGCTATCCCATCGGCGCCAGGATTTGCGCGTTTGTGGCCGTCACTTTTTACACCGGAAGATTACTAACGCAATAGCGTTTCGAGAGTCCGGTATTAGGGCAAACGCAAGAGCAAGGGGACAGAGTCTGGCCGCTTAACTGTGCCGTAACGGGATCAGCCATGAGATGAGCAGAAGGGCAAATGTGAATGGTCTGCACGGTGCAGCCACCTGGTGGCACAAAGCTCAACCATACACAGTAGCAGCAACGAAGTGTATTCTTCTTTGCTGCTGGTGTGTATTTTTGGCAGGAGTGTAAACATCAACACGTTTTTATAAATGTTTAAGATGTTTTACACTTGGTTAGAGTAATGTTAGCGCTTTGTTTGGCTGGTTAAGTGCTGCGCCAACAAGTGTATGGACCGTGCAGACCGATCAGGCCGCTCACGTACGTCTACGCTAACGTTCCTTCATCAGCTTGAGTTCATGCCTCCAGTCATTTGCCGAAATGACCAGCTTGCCTGTGGTTACCGGAATACAAAACACGTTCGGCGCTACGACAGAATGCTCGCAACGCACGCTGCTTCGATAGCTATCGCTTGGGGTCGACGGCCAAGCGGCTAGCGGAGAGGTCTCGCGCGGGCGGGAGCGGGCTCTAAAACAACCGGAAGTGGAAGATGTGACGTCGCATCGTGACGCTAAACCAGTGAAGGCGGAGCTTAGCCCCACTCGCTCGGCGAACGAGTTGAGGAGGAAAAGCATGGCTAGGGAGGAGGGTAACTTTTAATCGCTTGTAGCTCCATTAATACCTAACGCTTCACTTAAATTGTGGTGCGAATGTTCTACTTAAGCTGTACCCTACGCGTCTACAAAATTTGTCCTAACCGTTTCAGGGGCCCTTTAAGTGTCCTCCAAATTTTTACCCTTTTCATGGAGCAGTTTGTTCTACAGAAACAAGATGGCGCTTTTGGGGGTGCATCACACGAGGCCTCGGCTGCAGCACGCTAACACGAAACCATTACTGCTTCTACCTTATTTCTGTGCGGTCAGCAGTCGAAAATGCAACTAAGTTTTCACTAACGCAGTGTGCTCCAATCATGTTGGATTGAATCATGTGGATTGGAGATGTCTGCAGTATTTGGCTGCAAAAATAGTGACTGGAATATTAAGGAATGGAATGAATCTGTGCAGCCACGTTTGCTTACCGCTACTGCAACTGTCTCTACGTGCATGTTACTGACACTTCGAGATGTATGGCTTTCCTCAAAGATACAGAAACTTGCTCACCCACCAGAATTGTATCGCTAACCATCAAAGAAAGGGCTTCAGCCTTGGAATGTCGGCAAGGGTGAGTACCGCTCGTTAAACAATGACAGAGGGAGTAGCACCGCTTCCTCTCGTAGTAAGTTTTGCGCACAGTATCTACACACATCTAGCCCAACTGGCCCGAAAACACACCCACTCTATTGCCAACGTGTCAAGAATAAGTGATTAAGCGCACACTTGAATACATGCGCACTATACATGTACACATAATAAATGATGGACTACACCAATAGCGCACGAATGGTCGAAGCTGAGCGTTTTGTGACGGTCCACAAGAGTAAGCGAGTTAACAGGGATAATACATCTTTGCTACAAGGTATTACAATGTACAAAACAGCTACGTTTCAAGCCTTGTGCGCAGCAAGAACAAATCTATCGGAACTGAGCACATCTGCAAGTTATTAGGCAGAAAATAATCAGGTAGTGACCGCACTGAGAAAATTTACAGAGCCAGATATGTGACAAGCCGCTGCTTCAAAATATTTGCCAAATGAAGAACGAAGAGCACCACACACTAATTCCAATCCAATTCATGAGCGGAAAGTTTGGATAGCTTGGAATACATATTTAGCACGGCTTTTAGAACAAGCAGAATCTACGCTGCTCGCGCCGCTTGGATATAGCTTAATCAGCTCCAAAAGTATTTTTGCATGCTCTATGAAGCTGTGGCCAAAGCTTCATGTCGTCCACCCAGACACCATCTACGATATCTCTCGAAACAGGTTTGTTAAGTCACACCTGCATCATACACATCCATTGTAAATGCGGAGACAACGGAGACAGTTAAGGCAAGCAATGGACGCGTCACCACGTGATCAAATGTGGCAGCACCCATGGCATCGTCACAAAAAGGGTCAATAGATTATGAATGTTTGCTTGTACATTGATGGCACCAGGTGACTGATTTTCCATACATGAAGTGTGTAATGTATGTAGAGTTCTGAAGTTTGTGAGTGCACAGCTTTTATGCAATTTAAACATGATGTGTGGAAACAGCAAATGACTACTACTCAAGATGCAGCAACAGAAACGTTGGCTGTATTATACAGCAAAAAGAAAGTTCATTGCACCTGAAATCGAGCATGGCATACTCACCAATCAATGAAAAAAATAATAAAGAAAATAAATGACAGCACGTATATCCATGCACACAGCCATGGACACCTTTCATCTAGCATACTAATGAACTATCAAAATGGCACACATAATTCCCACAAGGAACAAAAACACCGAATGCAAGCACAAAAGGACTTTGGTTAAACATTCTGAAGTACAGCTAGAAAACAACACTTGTAGAGATGATGGGTGATCGGTTGGTGATGATGGTTCTTTCGTTAGAATTTGACAGAAGATCAGTGAACTCGTGGCTCATTTCGCATGTCTTGATTGGTTAGAAGAGGCAAAAAGCACAAACAAAATCTTATCATATGCATTGACTGTTAGCCTTTTTTCCTTTTCCCCTCAATGCACTTCCCCTTGTTGATAGGCAGGGCCACTGTCAAATTCACAGCACTACCTCCATTGAACGTCGGGTTGTTTAGCAATCACCAATCACCTCTACGAATTCGAGGTCTTAATAACCTGGGAATGATGTTGACCAGAGCTTTTTGATGTTGCAAAGACAAAAGAAATCCGGCAGAACCTATCTTAAGAAGACTACCAAAGTTAGTGTAATTAGCATTCACGCAATGTGGCGACCACGTAGCGACACACCGTATTGACTACGACACCTTTAATCTGTAGTGGTCTTCCCGAGATTTGAAGTGCTTTGGCTATATGTGACATACACCATCTCTGTGATTGGCCCGCTTTGTCATGACCATCGCTCACCAAGGTTATATCACGACAGTACATTGAGGACCGTAAGCCACCGGCGCATGCAGAGGTAACGAAGAAATTGCGAAGAAGGAATGACGTCGATAGAACGACAAAGACATTACGAGGACAATGGTATGACGACGTTGGGATGATTCTGAAGTGATGATCATAAATAACCACGACACGATTACAATGCCATGACGACAGTGACATAATCATGATTGAATGACTATAGCACAATTATGGGCGTGGTACTTAGGTCGGCGACGATAATGAGGAACATCCTATCCTCTACGCCAGCCGTAAACTAACTGTAAGAGAAGAAGCCTACAGCGCTTCTAAGAAGGAATGTGCTTGTTTAGTTTGGGCAGCCCAGAAGTTGTAACTTGTACGGAGCGAGGTTCATCTTCGAGCACGACCACTGTCCTCTGACGTGGCTCAATCAAATGTCACACAAAAATGGCAGCTTGCTCCGATGGAGCCTCACTCTCCAAGAGTACATCTTCTCCGTTAGATATAAAAAGGGAAAGTTGCATAGCAATGAGGATGGCTCGAGCAGGCTAATTTGAATTCTGCGTTTAGGGATCCCGCCTAAATTTAGGGGGTTTTATTGTTTTGTTAAGCCAAGAAGATCCCCTCTCATTTAGCAGGACTCCACCCATGACTGCTCAATTTGTCAGCACGAAATTGCTTCAAAAATTGGCGTAGCAAAATGCAGAATTTGTTGTTTCTGCACTTATGTTTTCTTTGAAGCCTAGTGGGTCCCAAGTAAGATCCAAGATAGGCCATGTCGGCACAGAGCTGTGTTGTGAGGTTCGCTTTGCAGTTGCCTGTCCTTGTTGGATGTTTTGGGGCGGTGTCATCATTTCACAGCTGGTCGCTACAAGCCAAGGCATCCCCCTTGCCACCAGCCATTCTCTTCCTGCCCAGCGGTTATCAGCACTGGCCCGTCAAGATTTTCCGGACCATGGAGGAGCTGTTACAAACGGCTTGCAAGGGTACCGACCTACAAAATTTTCCCAGCCAGCTGCTGCTGCGGGGGTGGCGAGCTTCCCAGAAGCGACTGGGGAACCCTTCCTCACCTGCTGTGGCGACTCGTTTTGTAGGGGCGACGATGTGCCGCATCAACACCCCCTCGGCGCCGCTATGACTAAACGCGATCGGCGGACCAAGTATTGTTGATGATGTTTGAGGTGTAATGGCGCAAGGGCCAGGTATGGCCAAAGAGCGCCATGCTAGTGGTAATGATTTTGTAGTGGTCTGATGGGTTCTGTGAATTTAATGTGACGTGGCTGTAAAGGGGCCTAAAAGAGTTGGTGTAAATTGCGTAAGAACTACACGTAATAAAATTATGGCAATGATTAATGACGTGTACTATGATCACTAAAATGCATTAAGAAAGAATGATGCATTATATAAAATATGCGATATGCTAAAATTGTCTAAGAGCACTACTGCCTCGCCAGAGCCCTTGAAACGCAAGGGCCGAGAGGCATGTTCTATACGAAATAGCTATCACAGCGGCATCCTCTGGAGAGAGGAGACGCTACGAACGTATGGGGCTAATTACATGTAACACAACATCTTTCAGGAAGCCTAGGACTGCGTTGGTGTCAAAGAGCGGTTCTGGGCCAAGTAATATTACAGGATGAAGGGGAATGTGCTGCCGATATGCTAAGGGAAAATGTTTCTTTCTGTCAGATTCGGCTTTCTGACACTCCAGGAGGACGTGGAGGACGGTCAGTTTCTCCCCGCATCTCCCACAGGTTGGAGGCTCATTTCCAGTGAGTAAAGGATTATGTGTGCCAAATGTGTGTCCTATTCTTAGACGACAGAATAGGACATCTGTTCGGCGTGATTTTGTTGCAGAAGGCCAGAACCCTAATTGTGGCTTTATTACGTGCAGCTTATTATTTGTTTCCATGTCCCACAAGCGTTGCCTGTAGTTCTGCAGTTTCCTGCGCAAGAAGGGCCTCAGATCTGTGACAGGGACTACAGCGGTAGGATTAACAGAATACGATGCAATTGATGTGGCCATCTGGTCCGCCAGAATGTTACCTTTGATGCCCCTATGACCCGGCACCCAGCATATGATGACAGGCTGGTTACATATATACGCTTTACATAGGACGGAATATAGTTCATTGATTACTGGATTTGTGTGCTTACAAAATGACATCAAAGCCTTCACAGCGCTTAGGGAGTCCGTATATATAACAGATTTTTTTAGTTTTGTTTTCCTTATATGCTTTACAGCGACAATAGTGCGTAGGCCTCAACCGTAAAGATGCTTGTTTCCGGAAGCAGTACATCGGATTCCGAGAAGGATGGGCCGACGGCTGCATAGGACACGCCCTCGCGTGACTTCGATGCGTCAGTGTAGAACTCCGTGCAGGAGTGTTTGTATTGGAGTTCCCAGAAATGCACTTGGATTTCAATCTCTGGAGCGTGTTTTGTAACTTGCATGAAAGATATATCGCATTGTATCATCTGCCACTCCCAAGGAGGTAGCAGCTTAGCTGGGGGCATTAGGCAATGTTTGAGGATTGGGACATCCATTTCAACACTAAGCTCCCTCACACGAAGTGAAAAGGGCTGTCTTACAGAGGAACGATTACGAAAGACTGTATCGTATGTCATATCGTTAACGGTATTAAAACACGGATGTTGAGGATTAGAGTGGACTTTCAGGAAATATGTTTGGCTGATGTATGTTCTCTGCAGATGGAGTGACCACTCATTTGATTCTACATACAAACTTTCAATGGGACTTGTTCTGAAAGCGCCAGTGGCCAGTCGGATTCCTAAATGGTGAACCGGATCTAGCATCTTTAGCGCGTTCGGGGCTGCAGAATGGTAAATCACGGCACCATAGTCCAATCGTGATCGAATGAGGCTTTTGTGAAGATTCATCAAACATTTTCTGTCGCTGCCCCATGTTGTATGGGATAAATTTTCAGTAAGTTCATTGCTTTTAAGCATTTCACCTTGAGATACTTTATGTGTGGAATAAATGTTAGTTTAGAGTCAAGTATGATACCTAAGAACTTGTGCTCTTTGTTCACAGGGATTTGCTGGCCATACATTTCGATATTGGGATCTGCAACGAGCCCTCTCTTTCTTGTGAAAAGCACACAAGAACTTTTCTTTGGGTTCACTTTAAATCCGTTTTCGTCTGCCCATTTAGATACTTTGTTCAAGCCCTGTTGTACTTGCCTCTCACACACTGCAAGGTTGCAGGATTTGAAACCTATTTGTATGTCATCTACGTAAACAGAATAAAAAATGGCTGGCGGTAATGAAGCACGAAGGGTGTTCATTTTCCGATAAAGAGCGTGCAGCTAAGCACACCTCCTTGAGGTACACCATTTTCTTGTATAAAAGGTCGCGACAATACATTGCCGATTTTCACGCGGAAGGTACGTTTGGACAGAGCTTTCTATTATGTTTAGCATATTTCCACGGATGCCCATCCCCGACAAGTCTCGCAAGATCCCGTATCGCCACGTCGTGTCGTACGCCTTCTCCATATCGAGGAATATCGATAAGAAGAACTGTTTATGTACAAATGCATTGCGGATATTTCGTTCAATGCGTACAAGATGATCAGTTGTGGACCGCCCTTCTCTGAATCCACACTGATAGGGATCAAGCATATTGTTCAGTTCGAGGAAATGTATTAGTCTACGATTAATCATTTTTTCAAATAGCTTACAAAGACAACTTGTAAGAGCTATCGGGCGATAACTTGCCGCCAAGGAAGGGTCTTTACCCAGCTTCAAGACGGGAATAACAATACCTTCCTTCCATGAGGATGGGAGGTATCCGGCAGCCTAGATAGAGTTGAAAAGTGCCAGAAGTGTCATTTGTGTGTCTTCGTGTAAGTTCTTAATCATGTCATAGATGATTCTATCAGCTCCCGGTGCAGAGCTTCTACATGTGCTCAATGCAGCTTTAAGCTCGGCAATATTAAAAGGACAGTTATATGGTTCATCCGGACGGAATTCACGATCAAGTGTCTTAAGTTCAGCTAATTGTTTATATTTGAGGAATGATTTTGTGTAATGTGTGGAGCCTGATCCATGTTCAAAGTGTTCGCCCAGAGCGTTTGCCTGGTCCTCCAAGGTAGTCCCTTGGTCGTCCACTAAGGGCAGAGGGTGGATTTGTTGCCCCTTTATCTTTCTTACGCCATTCCATACTTTGAACTCTTGGGTGTAGGAAGTGATGCCCGAGAGAAAACTCTCCCAGCTAGCCCTCCTTGCCTGTCTCCGTGTGCGCCTTCCTTGTGACTTTGCCAGTTTAAATTCTATTAGGTTTTCTGCAGTCGGGGAGCGACGCAGCAAACCCCACGCTTTGTTTTGTTTCTTTCGTGCCACTCCGCACTGTTCATTCCACCAGGGTATCCGTCTTTTACAAGAGAGATGCTGTGTTTGGGGAATGAACTTTTCAGCTGCGTCAATTATAAAACAAGTAAAATATGCTACTGCATTATCTATATTAAAATCAGTGATAAGATCTCGTGATAAGTAAGTTGCTTCCTTAAAATCATTCCATTCGGCGGAGGCTAGTTTCCACCGGGGTGTATGTAGGGGGCATTCATGTTGAGGCATTGAATTTAACATTACAGGGAAGTGGTCACTTCCATAGGGATCTTTTATTACATGCCATTGCAAGTCCGGGAAAATTGAAGCTGAGCCAATAGACAGGTCTATTGATGAATATGAATTATTATGAATATTAAAATAAGTTGGCTCCTTCTTGTTGAAGAGGCATGCACCGGAGTTCACAAGAAAATTTTCAATGAAATGACCTCTCGCGTCACATCGCGAGTCTCCCCACACGGTGTGGTGGGCATTAAAATCACCTGCGAGTATGTAAGGGTCCGGAAGCTGGTCAATTAGGTTATAAAAATCACTTTTTTTTAGATGAAAATTAGGGGGTATGTATAAGCAACATACAGTGATCAATTTATTAAAAAGAACTGCCCGAATTGACACTGCCTCAAGGGGCGTCTTAAGGGCGACATGGTGACAAGCTACGGACTTGTCTACAACTATTGCTACACCGCCAGACAAGGTGTTCGCCTCATTGCGGTCCAAAGAACGTTTGTGTGCATTTAAGATGTGTCTCCTGAACACACAGCACCTTTGGGTTATGTTTGTGTAAGAGTTCTTTAATGTCATCGAGGTTGTGGATAAGACCTCTAACGTTCAAGTGTATTATTTGTGTAGCCATATTGTTTGTGTTTTTATGCTGTGTGTCAAGAGGAGTCAAGCTAGAGAAATGACTTAAGGAGCCTTTTCAGGCCCCGTGGTTATGGTACGGGTTTTGTCTATTTTGAGGCGGTCGCGAGACTCGCGCCGCTCCCGAGGTGCTTGATGCGCCTTCTGGCTTAGGGTTGTGTCCATCGACTCTTGGGAGCCACTGGACTTCCGCTCACACGAGCGGGGTGTTTTCACCGTAGGCCTTGCCTCGAAAAGCAGGGCCTTGGAGGCCACCAACCCAGAGGTCGATGGGCCCTCCTTCAGGGACGGCGAAGCAGAGCTGGCTGCTGACGCCAGGGGGGCTGGTGGCAAGGCCGCAACCACACTCGTTGTGGGCTGGGCCGGAGCCGGAGTCTGCTGCGACGTTGCCCCCTTGCGCGCCACATCAGCATAACCTGAGGTATGAAAAAAAGAAACACGTTTCCACGCTTCCTTAAATGAAACGTTTTCTTTGATTTTCATTGTGATTATGTCTCTTTCTTTTTTCCAGATGGGGCAGGTTCGAGAGTATGCTGCGTGTCCACTGTCACAGTTGCGACAGTGGAGTGTGCCATTACAATTGTTGGACTTGTGTTCGTGTTTGCCACACTTTGCACAGGTAAGTCGGCCACGACAGCTTTGCGAACCATGGCCATATCTCTGACACTTGAAGCATCTTCGGGGGTTTGGGATGTGAGGCCCGACTCTAATTTTGGTATATCCCATTTCTAGGGTTTCTGGTAGCACGCTCGATGCAAAGGTAAGGATGAGATGCTTAGCTGGAATGTCTTTCTTGTCTCGCTTGATCTTTATTCTTTGCACTTGAATAACATTGTGTACTTTCCAGCCCTCCAGGAGCTCTTCCTCGTTTAGGCTCAACAGATCTTCATCAGAAATGACTCTTTTGCACGTGTTCAATGTTCAACTCCGGAAGAGGACCTTAGTGTTGAAGCAATGAACGACAATCTTGTGGGCATCATTAAAGAGTGTGCAATGAAAGTCTGTGGTAACTCGGTTAGGCAGGATACCAGCCAGCTATCACAGGAGACGAAAGATCTGATCAAGAAACGCCAATGGATGAAAGCATCTAACCCTACAGCTAGAATAGAACTGGCAGAACTTTCGAAGTTAATCAACAAGTGTAAGACAGCTGACATAAGGAAGTATAATATGGATAGAATTGAACATGCTCTCAGGAAGGGAGGAAGCCTAAAAACAGTGAAGAAGAAACTAGGAATTGGCAAGAATCAGATGTATGCGTTAAGAGACAAAGCCGGCAATAACATTACTAATATGGATGAGATAGTTCAAGTGGCTGAGGATTTCTATAGAGATTTATACAGTACCAGTGGCACCCTCAACGATAATGGAAGAGAAATTAGTCCAGAGGAATTCGAAATCCCAAAGGTAACGCCGGAAGAAGTAAAGAAAGCCTTGGGAGATATGCAAAGGGGGAAGGCAGCTGCGGAGGATCAGGTAACAACAGATTTGTTGAAGGATGGTGGACAGATTGTTCTAGAGAAACTGGCCACCCTGTATACGCAATGCCTCATGACCTCGAGCGTACCGGAATCTTCGAAGAACGCTAACATAATCCTAATCCATAAGAAAGGGGACGCCAAAGACTTGAAAAATTATAGACCGATCAGCTTACTGTCCGTTGCCTACAAACTATTTACTAAGGTAATCGCAAATAGAATCAGGAACACCTTAGACTTCTGTCAAGCAAAGGACCAGGCAGGATTCCGTAAAGGCTACTCAACAATAGATCATATTCACACTATCAATCAGGTGATAGAGAAATGTGCAGAATATAACCAACCCTTATATATAGCTTTCATTGATTACGAGAAAGCGTTTGATTCTGTCGAAACCTCAGCAGTCATAGTGGCATTACGGAATCAGGGTGTAGACGAGCCGTATGTAAAAATACTGAAAGATATCTATAGCGGCTCCACAGCCACCGTAGTCCTCCATAAAGCAAGCAACAAAATCCCAATAAAGAAAGGCGTCAGGCAGGGAGATAAGATATCTCCAATCCTATTCACAGCGTGTTTACAGGAGGTATTCAGAGACCTGGATAGGGAAGAATTGGGGATAAAAGTTAATGGAGAATACCTTAGTAACTTGCGATTCGCTGATGATATTGCCTTGCTTAGTAACTCAGGGGACCAATTGCAATGCATGCTCACTGACCTGGAGAGGCAAAGCAGAAGAGTGGGTCTAAAAATGAATCTGCAGAAAACTAAAGTAATGCTTAACAGTCTCGGAAGAGAACAGCAATTTACAATAGGCAGCGAGGCACTGGAAGTCGTAAGGGAATAAATACATCTACTTAGGGCAGGTAGTGACGGTGGATCCGGATCATGAGACTGAAATAATCAGAAGAATAAGAATGGGCTGGGGTGCGTTTGGCAGGCATTCTCAGATCATGAACAGCAGGTTGCCATTATCCCTCAAGAGAAAAGTATATAATAGCTGTGTCTTACCAGTACTCACCTACGGGGCAGAAACCTGGAGGCTTACGAAAAGGGTTCTACTCAAATTGAGGACGACGCAACGAGCTATGGAAAGAAGAATGATAGGTGTAACGTTAAGGGATAAGAAAAGAGCAGATTGGGTGAGGGAACAAACGCGAGTTAATGACATCTTAGTTGAAATCAAGAAAAAGAAATGGGCATGGGCAGGACATGTAATGAGGAGGGAAGATAACCGATGGTCATTAAGGGTTACGGACTGGATCCCAAGGGAAGGGAAGCGTAAGCAGGGGACGGCAGAAAGTTAGGTGGGCGGATGAGATTAAGAAGTTTGCAGGCATGGCATGGCCACAATTAGTACATGACCGGGGTTGTTGGAGAAGTATGGGAGAGGCCTTTGCCCTGCAGTGGGCGTAACCAGGCTGATGATGATGATGATGAATGATTGGTGGGGAGTAACGGTGATTGCCACATTACGGAATGCTAGGAGATTAGAGAGTTTGCCATGCTGTTCAGTGTCGCGGACCTCAAGAAGAAGGTCGCCACTGCTCATTTTCGTCACTTTGTAGCCAGCACCTAGTGTCTCAGTAAGGCATTTAGCTACGATGAAAGGTGAGATAGTTCTACCTGTCTTTTCGGGATCGTGACTGTGTATCACATGAAAGCGGGGGAAAGTTTCTTTGCGCTGGCTGAATAGCTAAAAGGTTTCTTCGGTGCGCCCTCTTTTTGAAAGAGGACGATCGAAAAGGGGGGGGGGGGGGGGGAATGACGTCTTAGCCATGCAGAATTGATTTATTTCGGTAGCTACACCAGCCGCCCATCACCGAGCCCAACAAGGGGACGCCACGAGTCCGGGAGGAAATGCAGATGCCAGCTGTACGTAGCCACTATAACCTAATATAAAATACCCAAGGTTGGATACATACACCAGGTTAACCCTTGCCGCCTAGAAATTTGGAAGTGAGAAGATGTGATAAGAAGACAGGAAAGAAGAAACAGCGAGAGGGAAAGGAAAAGATTGAATAGAGGGACAGAAAAAGGTGACTGCCGATTTCCTCCAGGTGGGTCAGTCTGGAGGTGCCGTCTATGCGAAGCAGAGGCCAAAGAGGTGTGTTGCCTCCGCCAGGGGGCCTTAAAGGTCCAAGCACCCAGCATCGGCTCAACCTCCAGGATCCCCCTTTCCCCAGACACGGCTAAGCCGCGCACGGCTACACGCGGGAGGGTCCAACCCTCGTGTGCTCGGGTACGTGGTGTCGACCAAGTATTGTTAGTGGATTCGCCGTCGCCGTCACGGCATGTCTGAAGCGGTGGAAATCCTTGGAGAAGATGTCTTGCGGCCGTCTCACGGGGCCTAGAAGTCATGGGCAGACGCGGCGGCCATTGTCTGCGGAGTCAACACTGGGATGAAGAGGCGCCTGCTCGGGGCAAGACCCCTATCTGCAAAAAACCCTCTCACCTTGGTGTGGTCAGTGAAACCTGTGCGAAAGTGAGTGCACAAACCCTCCCCCTCTAAGGTGGGTCGGCTACAATGACATTGAACGCTCCGAATTGGTAGCAGGTTGAACGGCCGTTTTTCCCTCACCTAGGGATCTAGGGAGGACAAAGTATTTAAGGAGCTGTTGGCGGCTCCTCAGTGTGCATTCCTCTTTCAGTCATGTTAGACTGATGAACTGAAACGTTCTCATGTAGATACTGTAAATAAATCTCATATTCCTCGTTCTCAATGAGAACAAGTCTCTCTCTTCAACAACGTCCTCAGCGTTGTTAAGTTGGACGACGGCATGGGCCAGCTACCATCTATTTCATGCCCGACCCCAACCATTACAGTATTGTTTCTGTTTTATCACATCTTCAGTGGCTTTCTTGATGACCGACACCGGAATTCTACAGTAGACGTCCGTTATCCATGCCTTGAACTAATCTCACGTCCGTCTCGATCATGGAAGCACAATCTTTTATAACCCCAAAAAAAGAAATAGAGTGAGAAGAGGTCAGGTTACCTAGCCGGCCAATTTACAGGCCCGTGCCTTCCAATCTATTGCACTTGAAATGTCACGTCCAGCCAGTTTCGTGCTCAGTTGCTGTAT
Source organism: Dermacentor variabilis (assembly GCF_050947875.1). Lineage (NCBI taxonomy): Eukaryota > Metazoa > Arthropoda > Arachnida > Ixodida > Ixodidae > Dermacentor > Dermacentor variabilis. The sequence goes on from NC_134568.1 coordinate 87,701,746, forward strand.
GCTGGTGCTCCATTTTGCTAATATCACAGAAGTGGAAGACATGACAGCGGGACTTCACTGAGGAACTCATCCACCACTCCTTCAAGGATTTCGTCCACATAATGCTGTCCAGTCAATGTTTGTGATCAGAGAAGATCGGACAGATTATTGCACCGGAGTAAATTCCGAACCACACATTAAACTACCACTGGTTCTGGTGCCGAGTGCGCTTTCCCCAGCAAGGATTGCAGTCACTCCAATAGTGTGCATTATGCAAATTTACCTGGGCGTTTCTGTGAAAATTGGCTTCATCTCTGCACATGATGATGCCCAAAAAGTCTGGTGCCTCATCGGCTTTTGTGAGGGCACAATTCAAAAAATCTAGACGATTTTACAGGTGCCTATCTTCCAAGTATTGGTGCTGGTTAAGGTGGCACGGATGAAAGGTCATCATTTAGAATCCTCCTAACTGATGAGTTGGAAATTGGTGCCTGGGTGGCCCCGTCCTGCATGCTAGCTTGAAGGTTTGAGACCATAAATGCTGGAACATCCGTGCGTAGACTAGGACTCAAATATGGAGTCCTCCGGCGCTGTTTCTTGAAGCTGCCGTTTTGTCTCAGGTTTTCATAATCTCTGATGATAGTCGATGCGTTTGGTCTACCACCACATTTACATGAATGATATATATATTTGAGGTGCTCCTCTTGTTGCCATTTGCAGATCCCAAGGTAAGGATCATGTTTACCTTTTGCTCATTAGAGAAAGACATGGCGATTGGGACGAAACAAAACACACCTTTAAACCTTTGCACTGACGTTAACTCGCTTTTGTGGCGATAGATTTTCTGAAAAAAAAAAAAACATCCGTGCACTTATGCAGCAACAAGAATCACAATAGGCGTGGGGCGATCACCTGACCACGTTCAGAGACCTCACCCAACACATACCTGCCAACCTGAAGATTTGGAATTTCATAAACTATCGCGGCAGGGGGGAGAGGAGGGGGAGGGGGTTGTGCGGCAGCACTTTTTTTTTTTTTTTTTGAGGGATTTACCTTTTGCGACAAGCTTACTCACGTTTTCAAAACCACAAGTGAAATCCGTGTCTTGGAGAGTGAAGAGCAAAAACTCCACTCGGGCACAATTTATTTTTGCAATGATTTCGCTGTTGCCGACTTAGCCTGCTTCGGAAACTTCTCCATGTAGGTTTGCTCGTCGCTCATTGGCATGATCGGTGACACTCAGCAGGATGTTCTGTTCAACTAAAAACACCGTGAAGAGGCATTCTGCACGAATCACACCGAGGTCGTTGTCACTGCGTACAAAACTTGCTAGGCTTGGCTGGCTGTCCGCGGCTCGCACGTATCCCTGATGCTTTTTCAAAGCGATGTGGACCTTGATGTCAGACTTGCCACCATGCGAGATTTTCACATCACAGGTACACATGGTGCAGAATCCGAACTTCTCCCCTTTCTTCGACAGCACAAAGAATGGAAATTCTGCCCTGTATGATTTCAAAAACACTTGGAAGTACTGTCGGGGCTTCGAGCCCGCCATTACACTGCGAAGCTGCTACAGGCCCGAGTCGCACTACGTCAGACGCGGCAGCTACTCACACAAAAGGCGAGGTCAACACTGCAGGGACCGAAGCTGACTGAAGTTCAAACCCGCACGCCCGCGCGAACAAAGGCAACAGCATGGCAACAGGCTTACGGGGGTGCTAGAGGCGCTATCGAGCTTTGGATATGGATTCGCGACCCCCCTAGTAGACGACAGAAGTCACCACAACCTTGCAGCTGCTGATGATACCACGCATACATATTGCCCTCTCATGGTGACGCAAGGTACTAGGGTGTAGTTTTACTACATTTTCACATTTTTTTTCTTTTGCAAATAAAATGTTTCCCGTAAAATTTCAAGCAAGATTCGTAAAATCTTAACAGTGTTTAAAATTCGTACATTTTACGGAAAATTCGGAAGAGTTGGCAGGTATGCCAACACTACAGACTCGAAAGACGCACATTCCCACCACCGCACAATAATTTAAACAGGAACAAGGCTGTAACCTTATGCTTGCTCCAAACACACACCTACCTTAGCCCAGCCGTCTTACCTCACTGCTACCCAGGATTATACCCAACTGATGCATTGAAAGTGTGCAGACAGAGAGCAATGCTGCAACACATGTTCTGGGAATGTGCCAGCAACAACGGTACTGAAACCACCTCAGTTTGCAACGCATCCTTAACTGCGGCCATTACTAGCATACAGGAAGCCTCGAGCTCGCTTCTTCCCCACGCCCCAGCAGCGGGGGCCGCAGGGGACCTTCTCCATCGGCGACACCGCCGTTGGAAGGCGGCCCTCAAAAGTTTGGAGTTGGAACACCAGCTCAGGGCTGTCCTCGCAAGCCGAGGATCCCGCCCAAGTCCAAAGAGACTTCGAGCCACCACCTGAGGCCGCCACAACAAAACTGCCGGACCATTCTTTTTAATAAAATTTATTTTCTACTTCCGTGCACTTAATCTATGCTAAGACAACAGCTATCACAGCTTGTTTCCAACTAACACACAAACAAGACGTGTTACTTCGGCCAGGGCGCGATAGATAAGGAACTAGCTCGATCACAATGTTTTTCTTCATTCCCTTTATTTTGCTCTGGCTAACTCAGAGGGAGCCTGTTAGAGGGTGCTGCTTTATGATCCGGGTGGGATCATAAAGCAGGATCATAAATCGCAGGAACGAAAAAATTACTGGCAGCTACCCCACTGTACTGTAAACAATATGCACTAGGTTTTCTTCGAGTAACGCATTGCTCTTTTTTTTAAATCTTGGTACATGATAGTTAATTGGGACACCCTGTATATATTTATGACCTTTGTATGCAAATGACGATGTTTCTATTCCTTATAAATGTTGTCAATTATTAGAAGATTTTTTTTTTATTTGTGAGTCGTTAGCATTGCTTACTGGAAACAGAAGCAATATTCAGACACAACATTCACATGCATTTCACACACCATTGATAAAAGTCTCTGCCGAAGGGGACATTGAAGCCTATTGGCAGCGAGGACTTATGGAGTTGCCATCTGTCCGCAGTGCCTTGCTTGCATAGTACGAGGGAGGGATAATAAGCTCCTCGCAGGTTTGGCTTACAGCGCTCAATAAAAACACCGCGTGGCAGCCCTCCTGGACATTTCTGTAAGTGCTCTCGAAATGAAGGAAGTTTTTTTACTGTTAAAATAATAATCTTGGCCACACTGAAAGCACAGAATCGTTTACATACGCTATCTCTATACCGAATACGTAGTGAATTCCACTGCGCGCGGTTGCCGCAATGGAGTCTCCCGAATCGGCTTCTTGCGTGAAAGGCAGGCAAATGCTGCGAGCAAACTATGTGAAGTATGTTCTCATAGTGGGCTCCTTGTATAACATAATGCAGCATAACAGAATGAAGCCTCAATGCAGCGATCGTACGGGTTCGCAGCGACTGACTGTGCATCTACATGCATGTCTGTGCAAAATGTGTCACTTTCGCTGCGAGCGCGTTTTCGCACCGTGCCACGAGAATTTGACGGTACACAAGCAACCATTGTTGTGTGGACACTATCAGAGCTGTTTAAAAATAATTTCGTTATAGAGACTTCAACGCCTACAGCGACTGTGATGTGCCGTCGCGATGATTCAATCTTTTTTTTTTTTCTTATAAATTCTTGGACATTTCAACAGACAGTTTTAGTTTAGCGTACGCTATAATATAGCGGGTCCTTACTGTGCATGCGCAGAACGCTAAACAACCCATAGCGTGTAGCGTACGCACGCTATTTCTCAGATTTAGCGTTGGTGTCATTGCGTGGTTCGCATAGTTTGCTGGAAAGATGGCGGCGGTACTGGCTGCCCACTTCGAATTGAATTTGGCTTGTGTTGTGAGCAAGTTGCTTGTGTAAAATTCACTTCGTTCATAGCAAATCACTGTGTAAACGGCTTTCGCTTAGTCTCAGGCTGCTTCGACGACAGAGTATTACAGATAACCTTGTGGAGTTTTCGAGATCGCTTCTCGTTTCGAATGAGTCGAAGCCCAACGAAAGAAACATTCGAGATGTCAGATCCACCAATCGCTATAGTCGGGAGATAGCCCAAACGACGACATATCCAGTACATTAATTCATAACACAAAGATGGCCATATGCCATACTTTTTTTTAATGTGCTTCTTACCGCTCTCTTTCCGTTCCAGTGAACTTGCCAGTATCTAACATCAACAAGCACAAAGTCCAAAGCGCCATGACATTAGCCGGGCAGCGGGTGCGGGCGAGTGTCTCAGTGCACATTTTCTGCTACACATCGAACACCGAACATCGCAGTCCCGATGCCATAGCAGAAATTTTCCTTGCGTCCATGCTTGCTGTGTACCCGAGCTGTAGCTGATGGCTATTTGCCAGTTCTAAGTTTCGCAAGCCAAGCTTCACGCAGCTTCTTGTCCTGTGACTACGTGTGAATAAGGCTGACATCCGGCTCCGTTGCGTATGTCCGGCAGTGTGGCACCAAGCAGCAGCCTACCATGCTGCACACCTCCGAAGGCAGCCACTACCTATTATAGTGCTTTCAAATGTTGTGAAGCAGATATCAAAGGCGGGAAAGCCTCACCACTTCGTCAGAACCGCAGCGCAGGTGGGACTTTAAACTTTCGTTTTCAGCTCACTTCGGCGCTTCTGAAGCACCCGATGCGGCCGCTGTGTCCACGTGAACCCTCATGCCACGTGACACCGACAGTGGCGCCAGCTTTTTTAGTGGTGGAGCTCGCTCCCAATAGGTTTTTTTCATGGTCAAAAAAGCCCGCAAAGCAATTTGACGAGTCGTGAACGTACAGCAACATATTCATTCTCTAGGTATAGGCTATCCAAACCTTTAGAAATAATTTTTAATTGGCTACCGCCATCTCTTTCAGATATACGATAAACTTTGTCCTGTGTGTATATCTAAATATATTGTATATGTGCATGGTGTTTACAGTGGAAATTTAAAACAATGTTGAAGTGAGAAAATACGGATGAGGCAGCCGCCGCAGTGCTTCTAATGCGTGTGTCCTCCTATTGTCAGGAGTTGCAGAAATAAAGCTAAAGTATGAATTAAAAGCCGTGCATGTCCGCACCAACAATGATGCAGTGAGCTATTAGCCCCAGTAAAACTTCAAGTGAGAAGGTCAAGAAAAGTCAAGAGAAACCTCAAGTGATGTGGGTGACAAAGCTCTGGTAATGGCACTGTAGGTGTAGGGGGGAGGGGGGCTCAGCACCCCCCCCCCCAAAAGAAAAGAACTCTGGAGGGGGCTCGGGCCCCAGAGCCTCCCCTAGTCGGCGCCTATGACTGTACAAGTACTTAAGTGGTCTTCTCACAAGCAATTTCCCTTGCAAAGCTTATGTCAAGTACATAAAAGCAAAGGCAAGCCAGGTCCTAAACTTTCTCCAGTGCAACTTCAGAGAAGCAACTTCAAAGCTAAAGGAAACCCTCTCTAAACTTTCTCCAGTGCAACTTCAGACAAGCAACTTCAAAGCTAAAGGAAACCGTCTATACAGTGGATGTGCACCGATCTGAAGAGTTAGCCTGTAGCCTATATATGCGACCAGCTGTGATCACAAATGCTGATATGCTAGAGCTGGTTCAGAAATGAGCACCTTGGTTTGTCACATGTGATAACAATTTGCAAAGAAGCTCAAAATACGTGATTATAACTGCCACATGGTGGGGGTGAAGTGAATGAACTTGTAGGTGGAAATAAAAAATGAAATGCTGATCCCTAGGTATAATGCACACTATTGACATGCGAGAATGAATCTGCATATTTGTACATGTCGGCATTCATCACTATAACTGCACCTTTATCAGACACTCAATGTCAGTGATGCTGCACAAATGGGTTTCACTTGAACATTCCTTACAAGTTCTTTTAAGCTGAAGTACAGCTGTAATTTTCTTTAACCAAATCGTTTTACTTACCTTTATATTTTCTTTGTCTATAATGAGCTTCTTGTGGTCATCGCTAGGCTTGATTATCTGTACTGGTGCATCAGTACGGGCATAAGATTGGAGGCCTAGAACAAAGTAAAAAATCCATTCATAAATTGCAAAATGGCATTTAATTTTTTTTATTAGCAGTGCAACATTGCTATATGTACCTGTTTTTTATGTTATTCACGTGAACTTTGTTATCTTTTCTAACGCATGAACACCATATTAAGCAGACTATTTCTAACTGCATGCATATACAAACCGTAGTATTTGCAGGTTATACCTGTGTCACACGGGCACATTTGGAAGGCCTTCCAGTCGACGGCCTTCGAAATGCCACAACTCTATCGACTCAAAGGAGTTGTCGCGCTGCTACACGGCACTTTCGAAAGGCCGTTGAGTGGTTCACATGTTTCTCGTAAAATTGTGTGGCGCTGCGGATCTTTACTTTCGTTTTCATGTCACGAAAAGTTAAGCAACATTAAAACCACTTAAAAGAACTATAATTTCTTTTATGTTTGTTTATACATTTAAAGAAATGTTTATACATTGCCATACATATATGTTTAATTTTTAATTTGTTGAGTAGCGAAACTGCGGCAACGTTTGCGTCGCTGCATGTCGCTGTTGCCGAGAGTATGTGCAGTTCGCACATATCAAGTGGCAAAAATACTTTATTGAATAAATAATAACACCCATATATAGTATTTTTAGAGCATTTTGGTTTGATTTGTTTTTTCTAACCGATAGTACGAGCACACTGTCAACGAGAGGGCATGTTCGCACTGTTTCCGTTTCCGTTGCTCAAAGGCCATCGAGATTTCGATAGAGTTGTAAGGTGCTTCGTTGACTCGATAGACTATTGACTCGGCGGCCTTCGAAACCGTACGTGTAGCAGCTCGAACTTGACCTTTGAGTCAACTGACTATCGGTCGGAAGGCCTTCCAAACGCCCGTGTGACACGGGTATTAGTCAGTTTTATGCCTTGTGCACAGTTCCTCCCACTCTTGTCCCTTGCTTAATGTATGAAGAGGAAATAAAATGTATCTGAAGTTGTGCCAACACCTAACACACAGCTTAGGAAAAGGAGTAACAGAGAAACATCATTCTTATGATATAAAACATGCGAAACGATATGAAGGAACAACACTATTTTTTCCCCTGTCGTATTCTTCATATAATGATATGAAATATCGACATATGAAGAACACGTCGCATGCTTTACACCATAACAAGTACAAACCAATTAGCCTAGCAATAAGTCATGAAAACTTTTTAAAGGTGGTTCTTGCGCCTAAAGTCTATAAAACAAATGAAGTTTTAACTTGCATTATTGCTTATTTTATTTGGCATAGCACAGTTTTACGTTTTGCAAAGACGGCTTCCTTTCAGGCTAATTTTTTTACTTCCAGAATTTGTGAAACAGCTTGATGTCAACAGCATCAATACACACCCAAAAAGTTTGTTTAGAATAAACTCTGGATCCTTCGCAATACTAACTTTGTTTTGCGCACACTACTACATGAACATAACTAAGAATGCTTGACCTTTTCAATGCGCCGTGTCGCGTGACCACGCGAAAATACCACTGCTCAACAAAGATGAACAGCGGTTACACAATCATGGTTTGTCTGGCTGCATAGAGCAAATAGCTACACGAATGAAGCAACTCGTCCAACGTAAAAAGACACAACGGACGAAACACGTGCGCCGGTGTGTTTTATCTCATCTTGTGTTACTTTTCGCGCTGTTCAATCAGGCACTATAACCTACTAGTCCAACAACACAATAGTACCATGTAACCAGGTTTGAGCGCGTTTTGTAAGAAACGCCAAATCGGCACAATACAGCAAATACACAAAGCGTTGCCTTCTTCAAACCAAATGACAGCTCGGTACTTAAAGAGGCAATAAATGACACTTACTCGCTTTCATGGGAGAAAACAACAGCAATAAGATCAGTGTAAGTGGCACAAGCCGTACAAGATGCTTTAAACCAGGCGCCTGCCAAGACCCCATTTGCCCCATGTTGCTCGTGGCGCCGACGAGATCTCTCGGTGCTGCCAGCGGTCGGGGTTTCTGTCGTTACCGCGTGCCCTCGCTCGCCGGTGCTGCTTCTAGCGCTTCTATAGTGGTACCATGCGGTACAGTACTGTGGAGTGCAACGGCTGGCTTATCATCATAGTTACAGCCGTACACGTGCTGACGTGCAGTTAGCACAGTTAGTGCAGTCGGTACCGCCAGTCAGTATATTACCACAGAACACCTATATGATATTACTCTATGGGTACCGCCGCCCTGTTCCACTTTCCCGCTGAACACTACACCGGACATGGCTCGAAGTAGTTTGAGGATGTCAACCACAGTCACGGCTGTTAAGGCATGGTTTAATGCCTCTAATATATATATATATATATATATATATATATATAAGAGTTATGGTTGGTGCCCCTTCTGCCACACAACGATAATCGTCATCTGCCTTGATGCGTTTCCTTTCTTTAACGCTGCGAGCCCGCTACTTTTCAGTAACGAACGGCACTCGCGTTATCAGCATGATAGCATTGTCGACAGGAAATGCTGTCATGCTGATAACACGCGTGCCGTTCGTTAGTGGAAAGTACCGGGCTCGCAGTGTTAAAGAATGGAAACGCATCAAGGCACATGACGATTATGCTATCATGCTTATAATTTTGTAGGAAACTCTATGATGCTTATAACGCGCGTGCCGTTCGTTACTGGAAAGTACCGCGCTCGCATGGTTAAAGAAAGGAAACGCATCAAGGCAGATGACGATTATCGTTGTGTGGCAGAAGGGGCACTTAGTGTGTGATTTTTCGTGCAGTGTGGGGTGGTGTGCAATCAGAGCTAGCGTTTGGTTACTTTTGGTCTACGAATGCATTATTTGAGAGGATTGTCCCGTTTTCATGTTTTAGGCCTTTGGTACGCAGCACGGTAGTTAAACGTGTAGCTAGGTGAAGCATCCAAATTTGGTTTTTGTGGCCTCAAAATTTTTCTTTAAAGCTCACTATAAACTTTTCCTTAAACCAAATGGAATCATTATTATTGTCGCCATTGTTAGACTGCTTAAGAAGACTTCAATAACTTTTTCAGTGTGTCAAACTGCAGTTACTACGAGAGGCGCTAAATACTCATCTACTTTATCCATAGCTAGACACTCCACGGCTTTATCCATTGGTACTATCATTCTACTATTCTACTATGAACGACGTCATGACGTCATTTCCTCAAGTGTCTGCCGGCGAAACTGTTTTCGTGTACACGATGGAGTTTTTGTACAGCCTCCCGTTTTATGTACTCGAAGTTCCAAATTTGAAATTAAAGAAGCCCACATGGTTCCACCAACCATCGCCAATGGTCGTATACTCGCTGGTGCTCTTCTCATACTTCCTAGTTTGCGGAGGTAGGTGACTCGCTCTTAGAGTGTCAGATAAGCTGCGATGTGCTACGTGTTACCACTCCTTTGACGGGTTTTTCTGGTTGGCGTGTGCTCTTACAGGTATAATATACGACGTTATTGTCGAGCCTCCAAGCATCGGATCTACAGTGGATGAACACGGTCACAGCAAACCTGTGAGCATCGATCCATTTGTCAATGTTATTGCTGCAACAGCAAATATATGCTTACTGTTAGCAGTAGGTAGCATAACGCTGTCTAATGTGTTAGCCGAGCTGTTGTAAATTTTCAGTGCCAGTTGGTGTCATGATGTTGGTGCTGACGGTAATGACAAATGGTCACGGGCAATCTCTCTCTCTCTCACACACACACACAAATTTATATATATATATATATATATATATATATATATATATATATATATATATATATATATATATATATATATTTGCTGAAAGGCAGTTGTAAAATGACAGCCGAAGCAAAGATCGGAAAACAATTTTTTTTTTTTCTTTGCGCCTGCCTATTTCATTGTCACATGTCTTGTGCCATAGGTCCCTAAAGTATGGCAACAACAGCTCTTATTTTTGAAGTACTGTGCATACATTTATTTCAATGTTTTGTGAAGCCCGCATGGTCATAAAATAATAGAAACCCGTAGTGCTTGTGAACTTGCGGCAACCCTCAGTCAATGTAATGTATCGATTTATTTTTTCTTTCTTAGGTGGCTTTTATGCCGTATCGAGTGAATGGCCAGTACATCATGGAGGGTCTGGCATCAAGCTTCCTCTTTACCATTGGTGGTCTTGGTTTCGTTATCCTTGACCGAACCCACAACCCTAGCACGCCAAGGTTGAACCGCATTCTTTTGATCAGTACTGGCTTCATCTGCATCCTGGTGTCTTTCTTCACTTGCTACGTCTTTATGCGCATCAAGCTTCCGTAAGGCATCCACACCATCTTTTTATTATATTTAATGTGTGTGAGTAATGCCTTGGTGACTGCATTCCTTTAATTTAGGATGTAAAAAAAAGGGAGAGGGGGTATTCTGTAATTGTCCACCTTGTGGACATGTCCATTTCGTCTGCTGCTGAAGTTCTTATTGGCTGGGCTGGGGTACATGTCAGAAGGAGACAGGCACCCCCAGCCAATCAGCACTTCAGCAGTACATGTTGCTGGGCTAGTCGGTTTGCATTCCTGAGTAGACCATAAATATGATTGTTCTGGTGCAAACAAGGAAAGACGAAAGGGAACAAGGGGAGCGCCCCCTTTGTTCCCTTCCGTCCTTCCTTGTTTGTGCCAAAGCGATCATATTTATGGTCTACTCAGCACTTCAGCAGCAGATGAAATGGTCATGCCAACTAGGTGGACATCAACAGAGTAACCCACCAGTGCAGATAAAGCTTTAGCAAGACACTAATGAAAAGAAGCTGTAGTGTGTGTTTTATACTTAAGACTTTACTACAGTGTTAAAGTTGCACAATCATTCCAGTTCTGTTGCAAGTATAAGAGGGCTGCACAGGGGCAGTGCTCCGAAGTGGCATGAGCATTGTTTTAGACTCTAGTGTGATGCTTGCTGTTGTGCACTTGTAAGTGTGCTGTGTTGTGCAGCAGGATTCACAATGGTCAGTTGTGTGGTGTTTGGGTGTAACAATCATACTACGGAGCATGACGAGTGATCTTTATTCTAGAAGTCATTATTATAAACCCATGTAAAAAAAAACAATGATATCACAGTGCAAAGGAGAGCAGAATGTTTCTGGCAAAGCTCAGAACAGCAAAAAAACTTTCTCTGCCCTGCACTTTGCACACACTGCCACCTGCTGAAACTGTCACCTGTAAAGCTAGCTATATTATCATTTGACGACATTTCTCACTCGCTGAAATGACAGTGATGCATGTGCCTTGAAACACCAATCAAATACAATTACTTGGAAATCAGCTGAATGGCACTGCACAGAGTGAATCTAAGTGACATGGCCAACTGATTTGCCAAGTATGTCACCAAGGCCAAGTGGGAACGCAATAATTGTAATAGCCACTGTCATCTTTGTAATAAAAGTGTCGCATGAAATTTGCTTTGCACTCATGCAAGCCTCAAGAACATGTTAGACATGGCACCTTACTGACGACACAGCTGTCAGCAAGCTCTCTTATGTATGTTTTTTGCACCTATCTACTGGTTATATAAGTGTGTGCCTTCATTTCTTTGCAAACCTTTAGTTCGCCTTGTGTCACAAAACTTGAGGCTTGTGCAAGATAGATGTGAAGTCCACATGTGGCAGAAGCCTCACATCTTGCATTTCCTTTATGTCGTCATGGTTGTTATTTGTCATGGAATTGATGCCTCCCCTTTTCAAGCACTGGCGCTTTTCTATGCCATGCAAGTCACGGGCACAAGCAATGAGATGCATTGCATGTGGCACACAGCTCGCACATTGAAACTGTGGCCGTCATGGTGAAGTTACGTGGACTGAGGTCCCTGAGACCACGGACTTCTAACATGGGTGCTGCGGCCAGCCCTATCAGATCACTGGGAGTGCAGCCCTCCTATATATCTGAAGATGGAAGTGAAGTTATTAATCTTTGCCAGTGATGTGAAAAAAAAATTTCTGCAGAGCTTTGTGAAATGGGCCCTTATTTAATGAACTTCACATTAAAGGGACAGATAATAGTAGCCCCAAATCTGTTTAGACAGGCAAAGTATTTTTCCAAAAGGCTCTTTTACAGTTCATAGGAGAAAGTTTTTAGGAGAAAACAGCATCCAAAGACATAGTGCCAGTACACTGTGATGTCATGAATTTTTAATTATATTCAAATACTTTTGGGCTCCTTTGGTACAGAAGTGTTCAGGCTGTTAGGTTGAGTCTTTGGTTCCTCTAAAATGCAGTGTAGTAAAATAAATTTGCTGAGTCAAAAAGCCCTAACAAAAACTACCTGTAAACAATTCACTGGACTGAAGTAGATGCTGTCAAAAGACAGTTTTAGCTTAGTGTAATAGCGGTGTTGAGGGAAATAGCATAACCATTCCACAAACCAACTTTGCAGAAAGCGAATTTTAGTATAGCATGATAATGTTGTTTATGTGCTGGACACTATTCCATTCGCCTAGCTTTGTGTCTGCATCCGTAAAGTGTTAGAGGCAGCACAATGGAAGGCTGGAGCACATTTTAATTTTACTTTCAATGCCCGCCGATCTGTGGCAAAATCAGTACAAGCAGCACAGGCTGTCGACCATAGCCTCCGAGATCTTCTGATGTGCAGTACAAGCTGTCGATCATACCCTCAGAAATCATCCGATCTCGGAGGCCATATGCTGTTGTGCCTATCTCTCACCTTCACAGATAGGTGGCGCTGGCATCTCGGAGGTGAGGTGGTGCGCAGATTCTGGAAAGAAGTAATGGTGCCAGTGCTAACGTTTGCAAATGCCATTGTATGCTTAAAATCAGATATCTTGTTGGGGTTAGAAGTTGACCAAAGATCAGTAGGCCAGTTGGCTTTGGGTGACATGGGTTGGGCCTCTTTTGAAGTCAGAGAAACAGAGAAAAAGTCATTTTGAAGAAAGACTCAGGAACATGGATGAAAATAAATAAGCAGCTAAAGTGCACAAGTAATTGTACTTGAAAAGCGTAGACACAGAATGGAGGTTAAGGAAGTTGGCAACCAAGTACAGGGCAATTGATATGTAATAGACAACCAGGAGCCATCACAAAGAAACTGGGAAAAACAGAGAAAGTTAATTGGATGTAAAGAATGGAAACAAAACAAATGATGGGGATTTACAAGAAAGAGAAAAAGAAATTAGAAGAGAAAATCTGTATGATAACACAAAGGGTAGTCCCTTGTTATTTGAGCCTCGAGTCAGTTGCCTAAGGACAAAAACACACCACAGCAAATATTTGGAACTAGATACGGCTTGTGTACACTGAAGCAAAAGTCCGGAGACCACTCAGCACATCCTAATGGAATGTGAAGGGATTCACCGAGTGGGAACCGTAGATAACGTACAACTTTCAGAAACACTTGGATTCAAAGTAGATGGAAGCATCAGCTGGTTTGCAGTCGAGATAAGCAAAAGACGTTTTGAGTATTGGTGGAAAAAATGCAGGGAAGAGATTGATACAACTGGATCACTTACAAGATAGATTTTCAAGGAAAAAAAGATTAAGGAGCTGTATACAAAAATGCTAGATAGAAAACATGTATAGCATACCTGATTAAATCAAGCAGGCTCAGTGACTATTTGTCACCGACCCATTTCAAAGGGGATGCCATTAAATCATTGTCATCGTTTTTCTTGTTAGGCCTCGATGTGTTCGAAACGAGGAGCCATTTAGACACTAATTTGCTACAAGCGAAATGAATTCTACCAAAAGCAATGTCAAATTCAGTTCGAAGCGGGCAGCCAGGACTATTTAAGTAAATTATGTCAATCATGCAAAGACGGTAACATTATATCTGAGAAATAGCATGCTTACGCTTAACGCTATGGGTTGTTTAGCATTCTGCACATGCTGATTTCAACCCCGCTATAATGCTAAACTAAAACTTGTAAAGTCTATGACATCATGGCAAGCTGGTGCAAGAACTTCAGGGTGGCGTTGCCACTTGTCTTGTTTTCGCATCTTGTATGGCTTATGAGTCACCTTTTACTGCCATTGCGGAAATTTAATTTTGTAACTCTTTAGTGTCCCTTTAAATACATGTACTGTACCTTGTGTAGTTAACTGCTTAATGGAAAACAGCCCGACTTGCAAGAAATTTTGTAGCGAGCAATAAATCTTGTCACTGTCGTGAAGATGATTAGAAATTGACTGTCCTGCATTTAGATCTAGGTACCGAAGTGTCTATTTCTTTGATTGTTCTATGGTTGTAAAGATTTCTCATTGCGACACACTACAGCTTGCTTACAAGTCAGCATAACTTTGCATGCAATCATGCTTCGGACTACGGAAAGCTTTTCTTTTGCGAAAAGTGTCTAGAAACTTTTGTTCTCGTTATCTGATTTGCTGCACCAGGTGGCAAAACTTTGTGAGCTTAATTTATGTGGAAATGGGAACTGTTATTTCATTGCAATCATCACCACCACTATCAGTCTTTGTAATCACTGCCCAAGTAAATTTGATGCTCTTGCAGTAGCCATGTTCATTATCGTTAGTTAGTCAAACCTAACTTTTTTATTAGTTGTGAAATTAATTGCATTTTTCAGCTATGGCAGCTGTATTCTAATGGGGTGAAATGCAAAAATGCTCCTATACTGCACTTTGGGTGCACACTTAAGGACTCCCGATTGTAAAAATTTATCTGCAGCCCTCCACCATGGCATCTCTGAGAGGCTATGAATTAATGCTTTGAGATGTTACACTAATTGATCAAGCAATCATGTTGTATAATGTTTATCGTACAGTACATCTATAGACAGCTAGGCACTCCTACGAGGTATGGTGTGCATAACACCAAGTAGTATGGGCATGCAGGCTTATATTCTAGTTTTGTTACACTCATGCATTTAAAATGAGGAAAGTGAATCTCAATTGTAAATGCCTGAAGCTATGTGTAATGACATGCAGCATTACATGATAAAATGACTAGGATATAGTTAGCATTATCAGGCTTTCACAGTGTCTTCTCCTGAGGAGAATGCACTTAGCACCAAAACAGCTTTCTTAGTCAATGTAAAGCCATAACCCAGTGGGAAATATGAAATCTTGATGCACGGTTTGATGCAGTGGTGGTGATAAGGATCTTAGTGATTGGGCAAAAGTGTTGTGATGTAGTGTTCATGCATTGGCCGAAGTCAGCATATTTGCGCTAGGGGAGCACTTCGCTGTGCACTGTGACAGGAACAGTGGCTGCACAGCACTCACATTGAAGCAATGATGACCTCAGCTTCATTTCTGTTATCATTACCACTAGGTTGGTTGACAGAGAACACAAACAATAGGCTGTCATGTCTGTGCAAATAGTGTTGCAGGGTGTCTACCTACTGGGAAAACCGGGAATTCTTAAGGATTTGGAATAGTCAGGAAATACTTGGGAAATTAGTGCTTCTATCAGGGAAAATTATCTGTAATATTATTGAATTAGATAACGAAAGTAACGGTATTGCTGGCTCGAGTAACAGAGAGGAATCATAACGAATCGTCTTTGACACCGTGTCGTCGGCTGGAGGAGTTGCCAGTGTACAGTAAACGACCGACTTTCTGGACGCCTGATTTTCTGGATAGCCGTTAATTCGGACGGTTTCGCGGCACCACCACGTACTCTATAGAGTCGGTGTATAAGAATGTGAAATTTCGGACCCAAGAACCCTTCGCCGTCCAATTTTCCGAACTTTTTGCCGTGACCGCAAGTCCAAAATGGCGTAAATCACAGCCACCACCGCCGCCAGTTTGATTATCTCGCCGCCTTTAACCGGTGCTGTCGCACGCAGATAAGCTGGCACTACCGCGGCAACGCTAGGCCTAGCTGCTTTGTCGTTCGCTATTAAACTTCTTGCCGTTCGGTGCCGTGTTTTTCATTGAAAGAATTCGCCGCTGTCAGCAATGGTACCGACTCCACCTTTGTGGTCCACGCGATTGGCTTCGGAGCTCGAAAAACACAACGCATTGAATAATGCCGGTTCCCAAATGTCAGCTTTGCCTCGATACAGCTATCAGTTGATAGAAATAGCTCAGATTCAAAAATGTTTGCTTCTGCGTGCGTTTCCTTTTTATTCGTATTTGAATTAAAATGTTTTACTTGATATGGAATGGGTTTTACCATTTTATTGAAGATATTTTATTCACTGTGCATTTTACTAACCCCTTACTTCTGTTTTCTTTTTGAATAAAGTAAACACTGCTCCTTACTATTCAAACTGGATTAAGTCGTTCTTTATTTAACATGCTTACTAGAAGGTGACAGCATCAGGCGACATGGTGTCAGCCCGTATTGACATAAAATAAAGTTCTGTGTCACTCAGGGAATTTTGCAAAGGCACTCAGGGAAAACCTAGAAAGCTCAGGAAATTTGGAAGTGTCAACTTGGTAGACACCCTGTGTTGGTTCCGTCTTGCAAAGGTGCATTACAGGGTTCAGCTTGTCACTTTTCATTGCTGAAGAAGTGTGTCTTCCCACAACCTTGGTTTTTGCCTTCCTCAATTCCCCTAGTTAAAGTGCATAGCTTGTAAACAGTTTCAGAGAATATGAAGGGAAAAAAATGTGATCCTCTTGATGTCCCCTTTTTAGTCCATGTTCTCTGGTGCCGTTTGGAAGCTTTAGCACCTTCAAAGTTTATCTTATTTCTTTTCCCCCTGGTGGTGTCGCCGGTGTCATGAATCAGAGGCATAAATTGTCAGAAGCAAATAAATATGCTTGTAGATAGCTTTAAAGAAGTGCAGAATGCACAGCCTTTTTCTTCTGGCTGCAGTTTTCTGGCTCGCATACTGAATTTTGGTGCAGGCCTAAACAAGCACCTCCTCTTTCCCTAGCCTCCTTGGGCATAGACAAGAGTGCTTTCTCAGGATTTTCTTTGTTTACATCATTACCCCGTAAATCGCACACTGAATAGCACAGACTTTGTGCGAGAAACACTTTACAGCATTTCAAGAGCCATTTAAGATGGGCTCTACTAAGCTGAATTCGTGCACGGGTGCAGACAGGTGGGGACTGTCTTTTAGTTTATTATAGGTACTATGCACTCTTGTTAGGATGAACTTGTATTTTAAAAAATGGAAAAACTGTTTTGCGAAGTACTGACACATATTTTTGCTCTATTTGCAGTGGATACTTACATGCTTGAATCTGCTCGGCTGCCTGTCCAATGCACCCCAAACCATTGGAAGCATCAGGAGATTTTCTGTACTTCCAGAGCAATCATATTGCTGGTTGAATCCACACCATCAGTGTTATCACTTTGTAATAAATTTTTGTGAAAAAAAAGATGTGTGGTGGTCTTGTGGATGGAAAGACATTATTAAGTAAAAGGATTGTGCAAATCACAGAAACAAGTCAACTGCAAATGGGTGCATTTCTCATCTCTTGTGACCTGTCTTGTGTGTATGAAAGCCTCCAAAACCTGCACAGCATCAGCCATTAGTGTGTCCAAGTTCTTGGCAAGTGTCCATTTGCAATTTAATGTTAGCAACAGATAGTATGCCAACAGACACTTCTCATTCCTTTTTGGTTCAATTTGCAGCTCCACTCAAAGTACGGTCCAACATACACAGCCTAATACTGTTGGAGTGTGTGGGCATAACGACAGAGACCGAAAAACATCAAGGAGTTCATTCGTGTTCCTAGACAGCTTGGACAAGGTCTACAACCACAGTATGGGTGGGGTGTACCGAGCAGACAAACTCCTTTCCTTTCACAGGAATGACTTGGAGATTACACTTGGTTAAAACACGTTGGCAGGCTAGTTGGTGAGAATCAACGATAGAGTTGTCTATCATAGAGTGAGAAAGTGCTGTCTCTGTTTCTTTTTACGTCCTTGTTCATTTGCACTTATACGCTCCATCATGGAAGATTAAACACTGCAGCAAGAGGGTTCGTTTATACAGTCGACTTCCGTTAATTTGACTCTGACGGGGCCGACGAAATTGGTTGAATTAAGATGTAGAAAAATGCAAAAGCACAGCTGACTCATTTGGCAGTATTTGCCCAATTCTAACATGCCCCCGAATGAGACACACACCAGCTTTCTGTGTGTCTCAAGTAGAAAACTAACGTACAAATGACATCAAAGCTCCTAAACAAAGTATAAATCTAATGCGCACCCGATTTTTTAGCGGGCAAGGGTCTAATATGTGTTGCATAATGGCGGCTGCTTTTCTAAAGTCAGCTTTGCCACAGTATTTTTAAAGTCTGCTTCGCCGCAATCCACCGCGTCATGTAGTCGCAGCGGCTTTGGTTTCGTATCGTACAAACCTGCCCAAGCAATTCTCGGACAAGTTTTCTTGAGGGGAAAAAAAAAGGGCGCACATTAGAAAGAGTAAATACTGTAATAAGTCATTGTGTGTGAGCTAACCGTTTTCATTATAAAATCTTCCCGAGGCAGGCTGAAAATAGGCATTCTCGGCGGGAAATGTCGATGCATGTTCGATACAGTCCCCGTACCCTAAGCTCCGCCAAGACGGACGCTGCCGCTACATGGCCGCTATTTAAGTCCCCACTGAGGACAGACACCATAGGGGTCGGACGCATGCGTGATGACCGGCAAAGTTCGAATTATCCGGCGAAGGCTAATTCCAGGGTCGAAATGATGAAAATTTTGTCCCAACGAAATGTATGGGTGTCGGCGGGGACCTTCGGTCAGGATCGAATTAACTTAGAAGTAGGCGTCTCTGCAGTTGACAGCTGTTTTCTGTACCAAGCTGTGAAGGGGTCCAAGATGTAAATGTAGTGTCCAGGTATCGAATTTGAGGTGGCTGTCATGCTCATGAAGGCAAAATGTGCCTTTTAAGTGCAACCTGGACAGTGATTTAATGAACAGGGCATCAGACGTATCTGATTCTATGAGGTACGATGGAATAAATCATGTGTAATTGTCCGAGAACAGTGCCCCCACTACAAGTTGCCTACATGCATGCGAAGAAACTGTCTTCAATGCAAGAAGTGTAGAGCATTATTTGTAATGAAGACAAACCATGCACTAAGCTGCTTTATAAACACATCCACATGAAATAACTAAACTTTTATTATATACAAACGTGTTGAGATATCTTTTTGCACAAAGTTAAACAGATCACTGTACATTTCTTTTGCATTATATAGAAAATGTTAAAGAAAAGTAAAAAGTAAAAGATTATATATACTCATGCGACACAAAACTTCATTTGTTCATCATCCAGGGAATAGGCTGTGCCATTAGACATTGTTGTGTACAAAAGGATCTCGAGGACCCTTCAAGCTCATCTGAAGGTTGCCGTTTTTCTGATCTACCTGCACAGTTAAGGGGGGACGTGGCTGGGAAAATCAACTTCCTTATTTCTTCATGGATTTTGATGAAAATTGGCACAAATGTTTAGAATGTTTCTCTGATGCTTCCCTAAAAGTTTCAGAGTCATATCTTGAGAACATTTTATTCAATTTAATAAAGCAGAATTTTTCTCCCTCTAACTTTCTGGAGAGCCTGCATGGGGATCTTAAAAAAAAACGTGCTAGAAGGCTTGTTAAGTATTGACTGCATAGCTAAATGTGTGGTGAAGGTCGTGATCGACATTCTTGCATTTGTTTTTTTCGCAACACAAATTTTTTGGAGTGCCATATTTTGTGTTACCTTTGCATCAAGCGCACTTTCGGGGTAGAGGAATAGCCATATCGTAAACTTACAAAGGGTAAACATATGAATTAAAGCGAGAATGATCAGACCTGCACTGTAGCCCAAAGAACGTAAAAAAATAAACGGAGTCAAAATATGTTAAACGGTAACAAGGAAATCAGCTCCAGAAACTGAGGAGAAAGGCAGAAAAACAGTTTTGAGAAAACGGCTCTCAAAGTTTCACCTTCTCCTCAGCTCTAAAAGGCACCAAATTTGTAGTCTTTGGGGTGTTTTGTGATGTGGGGCTTCTTGTACATATGTGACATCTGGTCTGGTGCGCTCCCCCCCCCCCCCTTTTTTTTTCTTTTTATAGGGAATTCTTTGCTGCTGCTGATCTACAGAGAACATGGTGTTTAAGTTTCAAACCAAGTGACGTGCAGAACTCTGTGGGAATATAGTTCCAGTGTACATACATTCAGGCAGCCTGTATACCGCAGGCTGCCCGACTGATAGCAATCTCCAGTACAATCAGTGAGGCATTTTTTTTTTCTTTTGGTAGCTAGATATTGACCATGTTACGTACTGAATGAAGGCTCTGTGAGCAGCCTCCCAAGTCATCTTTACTTGACAATGGCTGTAGAACTTAGGATCAGAAAGCCATTGATAGATTTGCAGCTGCTAGGTGCTTTCCAGAATTGTACTTTTGTATGATGCCTCAACACTTCTGCAGCCAGGTGTCTATGCCAGCCCAAGGGGCCTAGTGAACAGAACTCATGATGAGGTCCTCTTTATGGAGTGGTATGATAGATATATTGTTACGAGCTATCGTGACAATATGATAATAGAGTGAACGCGCAATATGCTTAATTGCGGGTCCGAGGTGCCGACGCGCGAAGTACCTAGCTGCGCAGACCGAGGATGCGCGAAATGCCTAGTCGCGGGCTCGAGGATTCGACCCTCGATGCGCTTATTCGCGCAGTCCGAGGTGCCGACGCGCGAAATTCCTAGCGGTGGGCTGGAGCAGTCGACACTCGGTGCGCCTATATATATATATTCGCGAAGTCCACGGTGCCGACACGCGAAAGGCCTATATAGTCGCTAGCTCGGGTAGGCGACACTCCATATGCGCTTATATTCGCGCATTCCGAGGTGCCGACGGGCGATATGCGGGCTCGAGGAGTCGACACTCGATGCGCTTATTCGCGCAGTCCGAGGTGCCGACGCGCGAAATGCCTAGTCGTGGGCTCGGGGAGTCGACACTCGATGCGCTTATTCGCACACTGCGAAATGCCGACGCGGGAAATGGCTAGTCGCGGGCTCGAGGAGTCGATATTCGATGTGCTTACTCGCGCAGTCCGAGGTGCCGATGCACAAAATGCTTAGGCGAGGGTCCGAGAAGCCCGCGCGTGATGTGCTTGATCGCCGAGTCGGAGATTCCCTAGGCGCGAATAGCTTAGCCGCGTGTCAGAGGATTGCGTGCGCGATATGTGCTTCGTCAAGAATTCCGAAACACCGAGTGCTGAAAGGCTTAGCCGCATGTCCGAGGATTCAGCGCGTGAATCTTGGTAGCGAAATCCGCGTCGCCGATGCTCGGCATGCTTAGCCGCGAGTCTGAAACGTCCACAAGCATAGGGATCGGCCACGCTAGTGCGATGTCCGCGTAGCGCCGGCTTTGACAAAACGCACAACAGAGCACCCACCCGTCACCCAGACCGACCTTCAATCTCTAGAGGCCCGCATGGACGCTAAACTCGCCGAAATGGACGCGCGTCTAGAGGCAAAATTCACTCAGCTCACCGACCACCTATCTCAACGCTTTGAACAACAAATTGAAGCGGCATTTACGCGCATGGCACACACCCTTGAGATGGGCCTTGCACGGTACGACACCCGCCTCCAAACAATCGAGCAGGCCCTTCCCTCGCTGCAGCTTCCCAATCGCCCCTATCAATCCCGCCCACCTACCCCACAGAACTCCCTACCCAACCCACCTATACTCACCCCACCCAAGCTACAGTATGGCGGGGCTACCACCTAATTCTTTATCAATTCTGCAATGGAACTGCCGCCGCTTCCGGGGCAAGCGCGCACCCCTCCAACTCCTCCTCCCCACACTTCCCACGCCGCACATCCTCCTCCTTAATTCAGGACACACATGCCCCTGCCACACTTCCCAGTTACGCATCCGCGCACTCGGACGCAACGAATACACCCAGGGCTTCCACACTCATACATCGCTCCATTACACACCAAACGCATCAGATCACCTCCGAGACGCCCTGCGTGATCACAGAAATCATACAACATACACACTCCACACCATCTATTTTTATTGCAAACATATACCACCCACCGTCTCATCCGATGGCTTCATTGGAAACGCTACTGCGAGATCTCCATCGTATTGCAGGCAAGCATCCATTGATAATCGGAGGGGACTTCAACAGTCAGCATACTGACTGGGGCTACCGCACCACCACGGCACGAGGACGACGACTCTGGTCCTTGGTACAAGAGCTCCGCCTCACAATACACAACAACTTTAACATCCCCACGAGAATTGGCAACAGTGTCAGCGCGGACACCAGCCCGGACTTGACACTGAGCCGCAACGTTGCGGGTATTACGTGGAACGCAACATATATCACACATTAGGGAGCGATCATTGCATCCTCTACGTTACAGTACCCTACAAACAAAGAACGACCTCTCACCTAACACACACTCACCAACTGGGATGCAGTCCGCGCCGCACGGGCGGCCCTTCCTGACGCTCCCATTACAAACATCGACCAGTGGGTGGCATGCACTCATGATCGAACGATGTCTCCGCACACACTCGAACCCTTGACACCACACCAGATACGCCCACCCTCGACACTCACCTGGCGCACCTATGGGAGGCCCATCATAGCATCCTAGAGCGCTGGAAAGGGCAAAAGCTCAACCGGACCCTTAAAAAGCGGCTAGCTGCACTGCAAACAAAAATTACTGAACACTCTGAGGAGCTCTGCCGATCCAACTGGGGACAGATTTGCGATAGTATGGCTGGCAATCTGTCCTCCAAGCGCAGTTGGCAACTCCTCCGTCACTTAATTGACCCCACGCAATCTAAAACAGCCACACAAGATCACGTCACACGCCTTATACACAAGACCAACCTTTCTCCCGACGCACTCATCGACATACTTAGGAACACACACACAACTCCCGGTACCTCAAACCCCCTGCCCCCCTATGCAGGCACGCCGAATGCCAATCTCGACGCGGAGATTACGGAAGCAGAAGTCAGAGCGGCCCTCCTAACTCTCCGCTCTAATTCCACTCCAGGAGTTGACCGTATCTCCAATAGCATGCTCCGCAATTTGGACGATCGGTCGATTGCCCAGCTCACGGAGTACTTCAACACATGCTGGCAGGAGGGCACCCTTCCGCAATCCTGGCGTCACGCCAAAATCTTATTCATACCCAAGCCCCACAAACCCCTTACACCTGCAAATCTTCGCCCCATCTCCCTAACCTCATGCCTGGGCAAGCTTTTGGAGCATGTCGCACTCGCCCGACTCACACAACACATGGCGGAGCACGACCTCTACCCGCACAGCATGGTGGGCTTCCGTCCCCACCTGTCGGCACAGGACGCCATGCTCCAGTTCACACAGGATATTTTCGACCCCCTCATACCGGGCCACACAAAAGCCGTCCTCGCCTTGGATCTCTCCAAGGCCTTTGATCGCCTAGACCATCGAGCGATAATGGCGGCGCTCTCCCCCTTGAACATAGGTGAACGTATGTACACCTATATTCAAGCATTCCTTACTAACCGCACAGCCGAAATTCACTTCGGTCCCCACACATCCCGCCCATACACCCTTAGTGGGATTGGCACCCCCCAGGGATCTGTCCTCTCACCTTTTCTCTTCAATGTCACTCTCATTCCCATTGCCCGCAAACTACAAAACATCCCTCACCTTCGGCACACACTCTATGCTGATGATATCACTCTATGGACTACCCATGGCAGTGATGGAGACATAGAGAACACTCTGCAGTCGGCATCTACCCTCACCCAAACACATGCACAGAGTATCGGACTCTCATGCTCTCCGGAGAAGTCGGAACTCCTCATACTTCGCCCCACAACCCGAAACTGCCCACCACCCCTGTAACCGTGACACTGGAAAACCGGTACATCCCTGAGGTACACACTCTCCGGGTACTGGGCCTCCGGGCACATCCAAAATGACGGGAAAAACACTCTCACCATCCACAAACTCAAGCGGACGGTGGTGTCGATATCCCATACCTAATCCGCCGAGTTTCTGCACGCCACCGGGGTATGAGGGAGCATGACTTATGTCGTCTCATTCATGCCTTCGTCCTCAGCCGCTTTCTCTTCACGCTCCCCTACCTTAAACTCCAGGGCAGAGAAATCTCCACCCTGGATGCCATGATCCGAACAGCATTTAAGACAGCACTACACCTACCCCTAAATACCTCCACCGAGAAACTCCTCCAGCTAGGCCTACATAACACGATAGGTGAGCTTATTGAGGCCCACAGACAGGCACAATACATACGTCTCGCGAGAACCACCACCGGCAGACACATACTACACACCCTCGGTATCAGGATACCAGCCACAGATCCCACACAGCTCCAGGTGCCCCACCACATTCACCGCGAACTTCTCATTAAACCTCTCCCTAAAAACATGCACCCCACCTACCATGAACCCCGCCGCAGAGCTCGCGCACGGGCGCTCCACAAACACTATGGCACGGAACCGGATGCTGTGTGGGTGGATGCCGCATGCACAGGTGAGGACGCGGTTGTTGCCATCACGAACCCCTCCCTACAACGGATTACCACCCTTCACATATCCCCAACTGCCACTTCGGAGGAGGCTGAAGAGGCTGCCATTGCCCTAGCTATTACGCGCACGGAGGCCCGGTATATATTATCAGACTCTAAAACTGCGATACTAAATTTTGCTCGCGGGAGAGTTCACGTCCCTGCATTTCGCATACTGAACTCTCTCGCTGCATACCCGCCCCGCCACATGGAGCTCATATGGGTGCCTGCCCATTCTGGGAATCCTGGAAACGAGGCTGTCAACGCTTTAGCCCGAGGTTTTCTCAACCGGGCAGCGGCGGCCTCCGATCCAGGGTTCTCACGGGAGCGCATGCATTCATTCACTGAATTGACGCAAGCCTGCAAAACTGAGCGTCGGCTCTACCCCCCACGTACCCCATCCCTCCCTCGACAATTATCACCAGACACTTTGGAGGCGGCTCCAAACACGCACCTTACCCTATATACGCTCGCGCTATCACCACGTCCACACCGACCCCTCCTGTACCCTCTGCCACCACCCCAAAGCCACTCTCGATCACATTCTTTTCCTCTGCCCGGCGGATCCTCCCCCGCGGGGCCTGGAGCACCTTACTACTTGGGAGGCTTGGGAGACCCTACTGCGCTCCGAGGACCCGGCCAAGCAAGCCATCGCCACAGGCCTGGCTGCCAGCGTCATGAGCCTCCGGGACATGAACGTTTGAGTGCAGTGGGGCCGTGCGGGGGCCCAAGGACCTGCGTGTCCGCAACTCCCCTGTGTGCAATAAAGTTATCACCACCATCGAGATTACGGCGAGTGCAGACGTCCAGACTCGCGAGGTGCAAAGAGCCGAGCAGACGACGCCAACGCCGGACCAATGGCAAACCACGCTAGAATCACGTAGCGGGCGTGGCCAATCGCAGACTCCGGCAAGACCTTCAATCATTTGCTTTTTGTGCGCTTGTTTATGTATGGAGGAGATAGCTGAAGCGGCAAATTTGAAGACGGAGAAATGCGCTTTCCAACGAGAACAAGATGGCGGCGCTCGATCACGCCGTGCCGAAGATATTGTGGCTTGAAAAACGCTGTTCTTTCTTGATTTCCGCGAGATTTTTCGCCACCTTGGCTGATAAAACAAAATTTTTAGAGCACTTCTAAGTGGTTTACAGTGATGATATTTGGGTACCACATAGAAAAAGGGTTATAGAAACTGAAAGTGTGATTTTCAAAAAATCGATTTTTTGGCAATTTTTCGCGATGCGAAAGCCGCGTCCCCCCTTAACCATTGCAGTGCCCCTTTTTTGACCCTGTACTTGAAATGCAAAAGAATGGAGAACAGATGCAGCAAGTTTTCGTTGGAGTTTCTCCTAAATTCTCGGCTTGCAAAAGTGAAATGCAGTTCTTATCTACTGCGACATCATGGCCGACATGAAGTTCCTCATAAGGCTGTAGCCTGCACCTTTTGAGCCTCAAGTCTTCAACAATGGGTATCATAGCATCCATACTTTGTATCGATATTTCCAAGAGCGAGACCTTCATTCTCTTCCTGTCAGAAATGTTTTTGTGTGCGTGCCTGTGCACGTGCGTACGTGGCACTTGGCATGTAAGGGTAGCTTGAAACAGAACTTATTTGCGGTGTTCCCGTATGTTATATTAAAATAAGCCAAAAAATTTTCGGTTGCATCTGTTTCCTGCATAGAGTTTTCTACAAAAATTACCTGTGGGAACTCTGGCACTGCAACTGCTCCACTACCATGGGAATGATGGTGGTCATTGCAATATCAATATGACTGTCATCAACAACCAATTGCATTTCTAAGGGACTATTTTGTTGAAAATGATCAGTTTGTAAAGACACGAACTCGTTTGCAGCCAGAAGGACAAAGTTTAGGCAAATTCATGTATTGCCCCTGATGGCTGAACCACCATACTTGCAGCTTCCATAGACACCATATTCTGTTTCAGTAGTTCTTCACAGCAGAGCCAAAGCTACGAGGCCTGCGAGCATAAATTCTTGCGCTGCCAGGTTTAGAGTGCCATAGTTTGGAGCCTACGAGAAGAAAGGAGGGGCCCGATTTTTATTAGTCATATCATAAGAAGCCAACAAACACTGACACCAAGGACACCATAGGGAAAATTACTTGTGCTTAATAAATGAAATAAAGAAACGTTAAGTTAATGGAAATTAAAGTGGGGGAAAATGGGTGAAAGTGGGTTGTGGGTTCGGTTCCCACCTGCGGCAGGTTGTTTTTTCATCCACTTTAATTTCTATTAACTTCACGTTTCTTTATTTCATTTATTAAGCAGAAGTAATTTCCCCTATGTTGTCCTTGGTGTCAGTATTTGTTGGCTTCTTATGATAGTTTGGAGCCTGTTACTTGACCAAATGGCCTTCAGAAGTGGTCAGCTGCTTACTTGGAAGCTTCTCTGCAAATCGCACTTGCAGCTTTTTGTACGATTTTTAATAAAATAGTTCTTAAGGCTCTACGATACTGAAAATAACGTTCTCCACTTGTTCGAGTGAAAACATGCAAAGAAAAAAAATTATGCAATGCTGCTGTGTGTGTATATATATATATATATATATATATATATATATATATATATATATATATATATATATATATTAAATTGAATTTAAATAGCACAAGCAATTCTAACACTGGCTGACTTCATATGTAGACAGCACAGCCACAGCCACTACAGCACCACAAGGAGCTCCCTGCAGTGCTGCCAATTTAGTGGTTCTTTTTGCTAAATTTAGCAGTTTTTTGTGCTTCCTAGAAGGAAAACTTTTCTTGTGGGCGGTGGGTTCTTCAGCAGTTTTAAATTAAATTATGGGGTTTTATGTGCCAAAACCACTTTCTGATTATGAGGCACGCTGCAGTGGAGGACTCCAGAAATTTCGACCACCTGGGGTTCTTTAACACGCACCTAAATGTAAGTACACGGGTGTTTTCACATTTCGCCCTCATCGAAATGCAGCCGCCGTGGCCGGGATTCGATCCCACGACCTCGTGCTCAGCAGCCCACCATAGCCACTGAGCAACCACGGAGGGTGTTCAGCAGTTTTCTTGTAACGGTGCCTTCTTTATTGGCGGTACAAAAACTTAAATTTTTTTGACAATAATTCATGCTTCACGTGTCGCTGACATGCAGCTTATCCAGGCCCCTTTGAAGTAAGAGGGAATAATCGTGATCATTTACATACAGTGTGCTTCGCGTTTTTCCCCATCTTTACTGTGCCAGCTGGTCTCCAAAGTAACCACATTAATATAGTAACTCAATGGTGCTTCGTCATTCGCCAAAATGGCATCTGCAGATGTGCTCGATGCGGTAACGTTCGAAGCTGCTCTTTTATGTGAAAAGAATGAAGCAGCTCGCATTGAACGTGCTTGGAATAGTGTGGAAAGGTGCAAGCACCAACTCTGTAATTAAAAAATGGCTGCACTTGTGAATGAGAGAGTGCATCCTGTGCAAGTGGATGTTACAAGAGGGATTGAGAGATGGCACCACCAACTCGTGCAATGAGTGCGATATTACATGCGGGCTGAGCACTCCTCTTCCTCCTCTGTATCTCGAGAATGCATGCCTTATCAGTCTCGAAGCAAAATTCACCACTGCTCTCACTACTACTGATCTCGCTGCGCAGTTGCAGTGTCTTCGTAGATGCTGCCGCAGCTTGTGCTGCTGTGGCTGGCTGCTGCTAGCAGACGAAAAGGTGTTGAAGGACACCTTTAAGATGTGTTCGCCCTCCTAATTGGTTGAGGGTGACGATAGCTTCCACAGTGCTGAGAGGATCTACTGAAACAGAGTATAGCACCAAAGTTCCCTCGAGTAATTTTTGTAAGAAACTTTATCGTTTCCTGCATGAACATATCTAGACGGACTCAAAGCGATGATACATAGTAAACGTATATGTCTGCAGCGCATGCCTGCTATCTACAAAGACAATTCATGAAAGTGTTCTTAAACATACTGTTGCAGTATCTCTATAAAATGGGCCTGCATGCTTATACATGTATTTAACTTTATTATGACGTTATGCCGCGTGGCAACCCAAGTGCTAATATATATAAATGCGAGCTCATTACCAGCTACAGGAGAACATGGTGAATCTGCAGTGAAGTTATGCCAAGGTGCACTACTAAGCTTACAAATGTGAGGTGGTATAAGCTGCCAAATTATGGGGAAAATATACAGAGTTTTACGTGTTGCAACATTATGCTGGCTGTGCAATGCAGCTTTTTTTTTTTTATTGCGATAAAGACTTGCCCTTAAGGCATAATTCTTGATGCGTATATGTGTATTATATGTATGCTGTGAGGCCTGTGTTGTGTATGAATTAAAGCAGTGTTTTGTGGAATCTGTTGTCATGTATCCAGCGGTCATAGCTGGTTGTCACACCGTAGCGGAGGCCGGCTTGCAGTAGGAGATGCGAGCGTTCTGATTTTAAACCAGTACATGTCCATATTAGGTGGTATGCATCAGCTCCCAGTGGTAAATGTGACCAGTTCCACCTTGAGATAACAGCTGGTGTAAGGGCCACCCCGGCCCTAAGCCTCTTAAGCACAACTTCCTCCGCCCTAGTAAGGTGAAGGGGGAGGGAGCAGACACACGGTGGGATAAGAGTGCGTGTGTCCTGCCGGAGAAAGTTTTTACGGGCTCGGAGCGAGTTAAGGGGTTGAGGTGGGAGGGGAATAGGCGGAAGATCAGGATTAGGAGGGCAGTGTGCCTGCTGGTCAGCAGCAATGTTATGAGGGTTCGCTGGATGGCCTTGAATCCAGTGTACCTTGACGCAAGTAGCTGTCTTGCTATTCATAGTGTGTATAGTCTCGCAGATTTCCATCGCCTTATCAACCTTCTTGAGTTCCTGAATAGCCGCTAAAGAATCAGTGAAGATATCTAGTTGCTTGATGGTAGGCAGCTTAGATGTCGCATCTTGCACAGCGTCGTGGATGGCTTGAAGTTCCATTACTAGAGCACTGGCTTCCGTAGATAAATAGCGCTGGTGGCCGCTGATGGAATGATGCGTAGTACTCAGGAATGATGTCTTTCCGCCGTCTGGGAGAATGGGAGCATCCGTATAGACTTTGCAGGTGTTAGCACATGATGCATCGACGATACTGTGTTCGTCAATAATACCTGTTGTATCGCTGCGTCGTAACTTCGTTGGCTTATTAGTTGTGATGCTGGTGAATTCCCAAAGAGGCATTGGATAGGGCTGATTGTCAATCCGAGAGCCGTGGTGAAAATGAGCATGCAACGCACCGACAGTCGGAATAAGTTGCTTTTTTATTTCACGTGCTTTTTCACGTTGCAAAATTAGCTCTGCAATTGTGTTGAGCTGGGCATGTTCCTGTAAGGTTGGTATCGGAGTGATGCGGGGCAGTGCTGTGATTGTGCGCATAGCATCGCGATTAATCGTCTCCAGCTGTGCCAAAGTCAGCCGTTGAAATTGTGCTTGGTATAAAATTCGTGGCTGCAAGACTGCACGCACCAACCGTCGAGCTACGTCAGTACGAGCTCCAGCTGCTTTTGCTGCAATGCGACAAATAAGGTGAAGTGTTTTTGTCGAACTCTGTCTGGTTTTACGGAGCCAGTGTGCACCACTGCCGGAGTGGTGAATATCGAGACCCAGTATGCGGACCTCAGAAGCCTCAGGGATTGTCACTGTGCCGAGTCTAAATGTAAAGGGGTGCTGCGTGATTCTTGTGCGTCCTTTCTTGTTGGCCACCACAACATAGCTTGATTTTTGGGCAGAAATGCCCAACCCTGCTTTCCGAGCGTAGTTGTTCAGCACATCAAGGGCAAAGTTTAGCTGCAATGCAGCTAAACTTTGCAAAGCAAATGTGTGTGGTGATCACGTGGAGTTAAAAGTCTTCAGATAGCAAAATTTTTATTGGCAAGAGCCAATCATAGTAACTTGGGATGCATCAGAAAAGTTGGTCAGCATGTGTTGTGCGGAATGTCACCTGACCAATATGAAGGGAGTACTAGTTACAGGCGATTGTCAAGGAGGAAATTGAAGTGAAAATGCTGGGCACAATTTTTTAGAGTAAAAAAAATGTGGACAAGTGTGCGCCAACATCTTGAAGGGTCAGAATGGAACACAGGAGAGATTTAAGTGGAGGCGATACATTGACACATTTTCTAAAGGATGACGACACTTACCATAGGATTTGTGCAACAGAACTCTCACATGCTGCACTGGACTATGGGAAGTATAAGTGATGGAACAGATTGAGATTGATGGAACAGCATGAACCACTGCTACCAACAAGAAGTTGCAGAGGTGTATGTGCAGTCAAAATGAGCAAGGGGTAGTGGTTGTTTAAGTGTACATATCACATTACATATTGAAAAGATGTCACACCATTTCTCCTTCACCGTTTTGCACTCATATTGTCCAGGAAATTACTGCCTGTCATCATCAGTGACTTAATGCTCATGTACTCCAAGACAGATGGTTCACTGAATTTGTGACCACAGAGCTTGGACTGCAACTGCAGACTGACTCCACTTGAGCAACAATGAGGAATCTGCCTCATATCATCATCATCCTCAGCAAAATAACACACGTCTGCAATATTAACGTAAAATTAAATTTCACTGTCCATCAAGGAATGGTACAGGTCAATGAATAGGCTTAACAAATAGCACACATACCTCAGCAAGAGAGCAAATGCAGTTGCCCTAGCCTTGCACCATCGCAGTGTTTTATATCCGACCTATGACACACAGTTTCATGAACAAGAACTCGAAGCATATCAGCATTCAGTTGAGAGTAGGGCAAGGAATTCTTAGATGTTTTTGCTTGCAAAATAACCTTTGAGCATTTTATTTTTACATGTAAAATGAAAAAAATGGTTCGAGGCAAAAAACTTGGAACTAGAATGTTGCAAAAAGCTTGTCCAATGCAGACGTGGTCCTGGTAGGTCAACTTCTAGAAAGGTGATCTAGCTACCATGTTTGGGCACTCACCATCATTGCAATTCATCATGAGCAGTAGACAGATTATATTATAGACATTGGCAATACTTTTCTATTTCAACGTATGCAATCATTTTAAAATTTAACGGGTAATTTCAGACTCGTGCACAATTTGGCTCAGCATTGGCTATGCCACCTAGCCACAATGCTGTGGCACTTCTTTCACTTTGTATTAATTTATATGCTTTCAGCATATTCTGAGCGAACTAAGCTCTGGCAGTCTCCTACAAGCTTTAAGGTATTTCACCTTGTAAGCAGTATGCTTAGAACACAATGTGCTCTTACAAGCATGCCAGACACTCACTGCTAGCCTGATAGCAGCTGCACCTTGCATAATTGCACAAGATAAAGCTGCTCATCAATAAATCTGGGAAGCAAATTTTGACTTCTACAGCTTCCCATTTTGCAGACTAAAGTGCATGCTACTGAAATTATCACCTTTTTTTTTTTTTTTAAAGAATGCTATACAAAAGGGTATAGTGCCCACCAGGGAGCAACTGTTGCTATTAATGTTCTGCTTTATTAAGTGTCATGATTTGTGGACCAGAACCAGTTTATTGCCTTTGGTTTCTTTAGGGTCAGT
The DNA here is from genome assembly GCF_050947875.1 of Dermacentor variabilis. NCBI lineage: Eukaryota > Metazoa > Arthropoda > Arachnida > Ixodida > Ixodidae > Dermacentor > Dermacentor variabilis. Next base: position 87,733,794 of record NC_134568.1, read on the forward strand.
ATACTTATAAGGACAGTGTGATCCAGTCTAAAACACTGCCTAGACTTTCTGTTCAGTAACTAACATTACATAAAATAAGAACAGCGCGAGAAACAGGGACAAACGAAGAAAGACATACACGGCGCTGATGTCGGCACTGTGTGTGCCTTTCTTCATTTGGCCCTGTTTCTCGTTCTTACATTGAACATGAACTACCAACATGCTTAACTCTCTACATTTCATTACATTGCAAAACTTCACTGGAAAGCTGACAAGTGGAGAATGACTAAATGTGCAGATATATCAGACAGCAAGTACCATAAGAAGCAAAGCAGTCTGGAACATGAGGCAGCAGGAAGTTCAAGCAAGCATCTTTATTTAAATAGTCCTTCAATAATAAAACTTGAATCAGACCCTTAGCTGAAGTGATTCTAGCAGGAAGGCATCTGGGTTGGGAATTTCACACAGAAGACCTGGAAAACAAAAGATGAAAACACAAGTCAAATGATGTCTTGCTGCGAACACAGAACACAAACACTTCAACAGCAAGAAACTACAACCAAGATAAAACAAAACATGGTTAAAAGAACAAGAAACTACAATTCTCTTAGTTCAATTCAAACCCCAGTTGAAATAGCCTTGAAGCCATGCTGTTTACTATCAAAGCTAAAGATCTAACAATACAAATATGATAAACTTCTGTTCATTCGACTCCAGTTAATTCAATTTTTCAGTTAATCCCACCCCGCCCGAAGGTCCCAGCCTGCGCGCGCCCACGTATCTCATTGGGCCCAAACTTTGCTTTACCACAGAACACCAATATATGGCGGCAAAGTTGAATTTAGGAAACCGGCCACCCTAGTGCAAGACATATTAGACCCTTGCCCATTTTTCTTGCTAAATAATTGGGTGCGCGTTAGATTTCTCCTTTGTTTACGAACTTTAATGAAATTTCTATGTTAGTTTCCTACTTTGAACACATGGTAAGTGGGCATGCATTTCATTTGGGGGCATGTTATAATCAGGAAAATACTGCCAAATTAATCATCGGCGTGTTTTGGAGTTTTCTTCTGCATCTTGTTCAATTTGACCTGCCGGAAAATTTATTAATTTTCGTCGTTCCTGTCAGAGTCGAATTATTGGAAGTCCACTGTACATCACAAATATTAATATAGGTAAGGTAGCCACTAGCAGCCAATTTGGTCCAAGTGAAAAATTTAAGCTGATGAAGTTCATGAGCGAAAAACTATCAGCCTAATACTTTATTCGAAAACCAATGGCCCACACACCTTATTCCATGTAAGCCCTTACGTCATGGCTACCTTACTAGCCTGAACAATGATGTTAGTGAAAGATTGTGGTTTCGTGGCAAACAGTAAAGACCTGTATACAGCTACAAGTGCTCTGAGGGGTGGTTGCCACACACATTACTGTGTCAGCATTCCAATTGAATATGCTGGCACTAGAATAAAATTTTACATTAAATAATAAATGCATGCAAATGAGATGATGTTGCAGCTGCAAGCACAACTGCAGTAGGCAGAAAGTGGCTTAAACATGTTGCTTTGCTAGCCGGTTCTAGTCGCAGCTTTACACAAGCATACACTTGGCATGTGGACGAAAGAGGTAGACAACAGCAAAGGCAAGAATTTGCAACTGGCAAGGCATACACAGCCAACATTGTGGCATGGTCATAATTCGCTGCGCCCATGTTATTGCATATGCTATATGGCTACAAAGCTGGTCAAAATTTGTTGTGTGCAGTTTGCTCACTTTTAGTAAATATACCATAAACTGAATTAACATTAAAATAAAAAAAAAATTCCGGAGTTTTATATGCCAAATGAAGAAATTAAAATGCAAACAGTGATGATGGGTGTGCTAGAAGTTGGACACAGGTGAACTGAGTGGCACATGTGGTGGGAAGTGATGAAGGGCCTTTACATCAGTGTGCCAAAGGCTTGTGTGCTGCCTCAAAATGAAGTCACTGCTCCGAAGCATCAGAGACCTCACATTTGCACTACAATGATACTGCCTTAGTCACACTTCTTTACATGAAATAAAACATTACTTTTCAACCTTGTAATCATTACCTGGATTTCTAATCAATTCTTTTTAAGGATGACAATCACGAATAGGCAAATATGACTATTCCCTTGTTGACATGAGGGAAATCAAAATGAGGGCTTAAATGGCCCATGACAGTGGCACATGACTAGTCTGCTGATCCTTATGTGCAAACTATTGTCCTTTTTCTCTCAGTGAACCATGATGAACATTTCAAATTACTACTCTTGTGAAAACAACTACCAGTGAACTAATACCGCACAAAATTATACCCTTAACCCTTTGAGGGTCAATGACGTAAACATACGGCGCCGTGAACAAGTCCGAAAATGGTCGATTGCGCATATTTACGGCGCCGCCTGTACGTTTAAAAAGCGTGCCAATTTCCTAACTTTTTCTTTTCTTTCATGTGCTGCCACTATGTGGAAATACAGGGAATTTTTTTCGCGCACCTCCCTCTCTCAGTTTTCGTTGCATGGTTTGTTTTAGAGCTAGTTTGCTTCTGCGCGTCTATATACTACCACTCACGGGCGTGCCAAAAGCCAAACTGCCGCTTGTGCACGGCGGTTTGGCTTTTGTTTCGTGGGCGGTTTCGGCTTCTAGCGCTCGCAAAACTGATGGCTATCTCGTTACTAATCGCTCAAAGGGCGACCGTTTGTTTCTCGCTTGTTTAGTGCTCAAGGGAGTGCGCATAGGAAGGATACTGCCGTGCATGCTTTTCCACTGCATTTTTTTTTGACACTCGCAAAAACTAATTGCCTCTGGTTGGCGATAAGATGAAGATTAGCAGAAGTTTGCCACACGTTTTGCATTTTTGACGGGCACACAACCACACAGTTTTTCTGAGTGCGTGCACCTACGCAGTTCGATGACGCTATGGATTTACATATTAGTGTAAGAGCAGGAACATTTGTGTCACGCGGAATATTCTTGTGTGCGCATTTTCAAGCCCTTGAACTATGTGTATAAAAATGCATCAAAATTTTAATTCTTCAAAGTTTTATTTCATTTTTTATTGTTGTTATTTATGAATAAAGAGTACATATAGACCAATGCAAAATATTTTCTTCTCACTTTATGGTCACCATAGAAAAATTGCGGTAAATGTTTTTCGAAATAAGTCCCTAAGAAGAATTAGAATCTGCAATAAAGAAAATCGACCCTGGGCGGTCGCATATGGCGAAAAAAATCGACCCTCAAAGTGTTAAAGGGCCCTTCACCATGGCCTGTAGGAAATTTTTGTTATAGACTGGAAGTTAGAAAATGACACCCAGTCAGCATTCTATCATGACAATTTTTTAAAAGGGTTTGGTAATAGTGGAGATAGAAGCAAATAAAATGTTTCAATGTGATGGTACAAGAAGGTGAGCTACCTGCGCTGCAAAAGTGGCTCTCTCACATTGCACTGGACCAGCACTCGCAATCGATATTCCTCCACTACCTTTTCCCATCTCCGAGTTGACAGACCACAAGACGTATATGTCAAGACAATCCCATCTCCCCACTTTCTTTCTTGCTGTATGGTGTGTTTCCGGTGGTGGTTTTGCGAATTCTGCGTTTCATAGATGAACTCAAGTTCGCATTGCTGCTGGCTATTTGTACACTGCGGGTAGCACATGCAACATGGAGGTGAGAGCTACGACATCCACCATCTCTACTGGCTGGAAGAATGGCTGATCTGAGGAGTAGGGTGTGCAAGCTTTCATTAGAATTTTCAGCTGTTCTTGTTACAGACATTGCCATAATTCTTTGCAATGCAATCGTTAGTGCACTATCTAAGCATCACACTTGTTTGTTTGCAATACCCAATCCTGGTGAGGTGCTCTTATAAAGAATGTTGGTAAGCAATTACTCTTGCACAGTGAAGTGCTGTAGCTGCACAAACCAGCACAGCAGTCAGCCCACGCAACTCTATAGGTGATTTCACTCTGCCAAGATGGCTTATGAAATGGAACATTTAAGTGGCCTGACCGAGAGCTTTTATCTGCTTAATACTGCATGTATGTCGTGCAGTTAAGAAAAGCTTCACCATAAAACTTTAGCCCATCAGACAAACATGCCGCCTGCTACATCAATATGGAGCAAGTGGTGTTGACAAAAATGCCTCTATTTCTCACCCATGACATCACAATATTCCATGAATGACTGGCACGTCAGCACTTCTTCTTCAAAATTCCTCAGCAGCTTGTCCCCAAGCTCTAGGTGCTGCTGGTCATTGTGGCGGATATAATCTGCCAATGCCACTGACCAGCCATCATCATTGCTACAGGACACCCTCTGGAAATGTGAATAAATCATGTAAATGTTTAATGACATATTAAACAAGGGTTGATAGAACAACTTCAGCAATAGCACTCTGTCAACATTTAGAATGATTTTTACCACATCAGGAGCCACCATAGGTAACAGGAGGTGAATATTTCGACAAACATTAATTCACATCAATGACATTAATTACAGCGATAACTGCATGACAGTGAAGCACCTGAGCGAAACCATGCCCATGAATATCAGCTGGGGCAGAGAGACAACAGTGACGGTGTCTGGAGAAATGCGCACAAAGCAGACTTGTACGATTCTTTTAATGCATGCTGCTGCTTAGCAGTCATTCACTCGAGGTTGCAAAACTTGTTTTTTTTTCTTATTTTTGGTGGCAAGTAGGCACGAGCTGCAATTTTGTGTTTTGTTGTATTATTCATTACCATGCACAATTTTTTGTCTCCATCAGGTACAGCTTAAGAGTGTTTTACTATAAACATCTGTTAAATATCCATTATACATCCTAATAGTGCACAAGACTTTTTCTAACACCAAGCACTGAATTGTGACAAACCCTTTCCAAAATCATAGCAAGCACTCAAATCATGTGTGGAATAAAGAGCTATGCTGCGTAGAGAGCATGATAGGATGTGCCGATATAATATGTACATATATGATATGTATATGATATAATATATATGATATGATATGATATGATATGATATACTATATGTACATGATATATGTACATGATATAAGTGCCTCCTAGTGCCTCTGATCGACACTGCGTTTGCCAGCTTATAACCTCAGAGATCTGGCACACATCTTGGATTCCACAACCAGCTGAATCAGGCGCTGACGAAGACGCTGCTCTGCTTTGGTGGCTGCTCTCTGTTGCATGCAATTTGAAAGGTGTGTTTACAAACAACTGCACGCAATTCAATAATTTGACCTCTGGCACCCCCAGTAAATTCAGTTTATTGCCTCAGTCTTCCTTTGCAGCAGCAGTGAAATTTCATTACATTGAAATGGTGGATAAACATGCTTCGTTATATACACGGTGTTGTGTTCTATGGGCATGAAGTTATAAAAAGATAAATACTTCATTATATCGAGGATTTTGTTATAATGAAGTTTGTTGTACTGAGGTTTAACTGTACCAGGATTGTTTGAAGAGGGAAACAACTTGCGTTAAAACTAATGAAAAAAAAAATTACTTTGGTATTGATAAACATCTCACTGAGTGACAGAGGCCATACTGTTAAAGTCGTCAAAAGGGAACATGAAATAATGAATGAAAGAAATACGAGTGCATGCAGGCAGCTGAAAAACTTCCATGAGCAACAATACTTTATATAAACAGTGTCAAACAATGACAATGAACAATGATAATGACAAACTCCCAGTTACAAATGCACATGGATTAACCCTTTGCCAATCACTGGGACATATACATTCCACCTGCAACCACAAGTGACAGCTGCCTCAAGTGCGCAGAGGGACATACATAGCCACACAGAAACAGGTAGCGCCATATCGTAGAGGATAAAACAACTATAACTTTAAGTTTTTGTTTGAATTGGTAGGTGGCACAAGTAGTTTGAATTGTTTTCCTTGTTGCTATATTTCTTGGCTGTCGTAGCTCTTCAAGTGTGCAAATTTGGTTGCTCTTTCGTCATGAATCAGTTGTCCAGTTATTGCAAAAATTACTTCTTGCAGTCCAGTAATTCAGTTAGATCATTTGTAGCCAGGTTTGACGTTGTAGTGAGCTATTGTTTTCAGCTACATGCAAATATGCTGAACATAATGGTCAAAGACATGCAGCACTGCTACAGAAGTAGCCTGACATACTTGTTCTTTCGGATCATAGTGGGAAGACGGCTCATCAATGGGAGGAGCTTTTGCAAGATCGGCCTAGTCTAATACAGCAGAACCTCATTTATTCGTTTTGGAGAAAACCAAGAGAAAAAACATACTAACTGGGAAAATGTACGATCCGAATAACTAAAAAAATTTGAGACTCAACTATTGTTGGCATCTACGTAATGCGAAGCGCCGCACGGATTGTTGCAACCTGATGAGACGCCGATGCGTGTTGAGCTGGTGATGCTTCGGCAGCCCGAGACTCATTTTGTTGTTTACCTATTGCGTGGTGTTTAAGAGGTAGATGGGAAACTGAAATGAAATCGAGCTGGTGGGCAACGTCAAATGCCGCCAAAGCGAAATGTGATGCCCACATCGCTCTGCCTACAGCAGGGAACAGCGACGTATTTGGACTATCGCCTACTAAAATCGGGCGGATGTTACCAATGGCACTACACACCACGCGCTGTAGAACAGATAGGTGAAGATGCTTATCGCAATAGGATTGGCGGTGCTAGCTGTGAATGCCGCATGTGACGACCCCGGAGAGAAGATTTGCTGTTACCGAAATGAAAAACTGAGTGCACGCCGGCGTTTTCATGTGAGATGGGCGGCTATATACTGTTCTCGATCGTGCGCGCCTCGCACCTTTTCTTGTTCACATAGGATATAGCAGTCGAAAAACTTATGCGATCACAGTCTGCAGCAGGGAACGGCGGTCCATTTTGGTTATCGCCTATTAGAACAGTGTGCTACGCTTCCGACGGCATCATGCGCTGTGAAACTGATAGGCGAAGATGCTCATTGCAATATGATTGGCTGTGGTAGCTGTGAATGCCGCATGCACTGGCGCCGGAAAAGATTTGCTGGTACCAAAATGAGAAACCGAGTGCGCACCGGCGTTTTCACGTGAGACGGGTGGGCGAGTATTGCACTGAAGCTGCCGCGGCGGGTAGCTATATACTGTTCTCAATTGCACGCGCCTAGCATATTTTCTTTTCTTGTTTACCTGGGCTTTAGTGGCTGGAAACATACCATATTGTGGTGGACAGTACTCATAAAGCCCCGCGGTGGAAGAAGAAGAGACTGTACTAGCGCTATCAGGCATATAGGCTCAACGATGGTAGCCGCGGCATCAACGCAGTCATCTGTTTATTAATGGCAATTCTTTGTGGGCCTTCTGTTCCTACAAGTTCGTGACTACGGACGTGATACCGCATCACAACCATATACGTCCACCAAGTTTCTTCTTGACGCCATGGAACCGGCCATCGAACAACGACGTCTTGAAGAAAACGGAACGTCTTCCATCGCCGCACTCGGACTGGCCCTCGGACTGTGCAGTCTGGTTTGTCCACATTGAGGCACAGTTTTGCCATCACTGAGTCACATCTCAGGTGGCCAAGTACGACAACGTCGTGAGTGCGCTTAACCCGACCACTGCAGCTTTGGTCCGTGACATTTTGCTAGCTCCTCTGCCCGATGATCAGTACTATACCCATAAGCGGGAGCTACTACGGCGCACCACCGACTCTGAGTCGCGACGGATTCAACAGCTCCTCTCATCGGAGGAACTTGGTGACAGAAAACTGGCTGAACTGCTTCGCCGCATGACACAACTCCTGGGAGCCTGTCCATCATCAACAGACTCGAAAATCCTTCGGGAGCTCTTCTTACAGCTTCTACCAAACCAGGTACACATGATTTTGTGTGCCTCATCTACTACGATGGCTGTCAAGGCCTTAGCGACGATGGCCGACCAGATTATGGATTCTTTTCATCCTGTGATATCCACTGTTGATCGTTGTAATGCACTCATTGCGACACAACCACAGTTAAAGCAGCACTTTGACGAACTCGACAGCTCAAGCATGCACCTTCCTGCGCAAGTAGAGGAGCTAAGTAACCAGTTGGCTGCCTTACACTTTTGGCCGAATAACCATCAGCAGCGGCATTGCTCGCATGACTAAACCGTATCATGCCCTCCGTCTTGCAACTTTCTGGGAAACGGTCGGGCCAGTCACTCATCACGGCAAGTGCTACTGGTTCTACATAAAGCTGTCTCTTCTACGTCACCGACCGTGTCACAAAAGTTCGCTATCTTGTAGACACTGGTGCGGAAATTTGGGTCATTCCCCCTACTTTTCAAGACCACAGAAGACATCGCCATGACACATCTTTTCTCACTGCAATCAATGGTTCTAAAATTAAAACGTACGGCCAGAAATTTATCACTCTCGACCGTAGTCTGCGACGCCCTTTTTGATGGCTATTCACCGTCGCTGACGTCCGCGGGCTGATCATCGGCGCTGATTGTCTGTGAAAGTTTAACCTTCTTGCTGACCTTTGCAACTGCCGCCTTCTTGACTCCTAAACAAACCTGTCCGTACAAGGTATCACCATGTCTGCACCACCTTTGAGTGTCGTACAAGCACACACCCAGGTACCGAAACCGTGGTCCACCACCCTGTTGGAATTTCCAGAGCTGTTTGAACCACCCTTGCCAAATCGTCCAATAGTGCGCAACATCACGCACCACATTGTGACTAAAGGACGCCAGGACACTACAGGATGCCTGACCTCACCGCTTGGCACCAGACCGTCTGAAAATTGCAAAGCAAGAATTCGAACACATGCTCGAGTTGGGCTTCATTTGTTCTTCTGCTAGCCCTTGGTCATCTGCTTTACACATGGTGCCCAAGAAGACGGGTGATTGGCGACCGTGTGGCGATTACAGCGCCTTAAACAAAGTGACGATTCCCGATAGGTACCCTACACCTCACATCCATGATTTCACCGCAACACTTCATGGGTGCTGCACATTTAGCAAGGTGGATCTAGTAAAAGCCTACCATCAGATTCCTGTCAAGCCTTCCAACATTCCTAAAACTGCAATCATTACCCGTTTTGGCATGTTTGAATACGTGCGCATGCCATTCGGCCTCCGTAATGCTGCTCAAACCTTTCAGCGGTTCGTTGATCAAGTACTCTGTGGCCTGACTTGTTGCTTTGTCTATTTAGACGACATTCTTATATTCAGTCGCTCTGCTGTGGAACACGAATCTGACCTACGTAAGGTGTTTGAACGCCTCCGTCAATATGGCTTGGTTGTAAATATTCTCGAAGAGTGAGTTTGGTGTTGTTTCTCTCGATTTCCTGGGCCACCGAGTGGACGAGCATGGCATCCAACCTGTCCCATCCTGTGTCCAAGCCATTAAAGATTTCCCACATCCGTCGTCCACCAAGCAATTATGGGCATTTCTGGGCCTCATCAATTACTATCACCGTTTCATTCCTCGTTGTGCTTGAATTTTGCAGCCTCTGCACATTCTACTCTCTGGCACACCACGAGCTAGCATGCCTATATCATGGACTAATGCTCCTGAGTCTGCTTTTATCTCTGCCAAGAATGCCCTTGCTACCACTACTCTACTGGCACACCCGCAACCAGATGCTCCAATGTCTGTTATGGTAGACGCCCCTGACATACACTCTTAGACAAAGTTACACCCTTTGGGGTGTATCTCTGCCACACAACAATAATCGTCATCTGCCTTGCTTGCGTTTCCTTTCTTGAAAATGCCGCGCCCGCTACTTTCCTGTCGGGAATGCTATGTCATGCTGATAACGCGCATGCCGTTCATACTGGAAAGTACCGGGCTCACTGCGTTAACCCTTTGAAGGTTTTTGCCGTACATGTTCGGCGGCGGTTTTCTGTCCCGCAAGGTCTTTGCCGCACGGGTACGGTTCCGACCCTCCGTTTGAAATTTTGCGCCATAATGACGATGCGTGCTCACCGAGAGGTGCTGCACCTCTTAGCACTTACAAGAAGCATTTGAAATTTGCGCTACCTTCTTGGGGAGATAAACAGAACTGATTGCTAGCTTCAGCGCGTCGCTCAGACTGCAGCAACACCCCTTTGGCAGTTTCAGTTTCGCTGCATGATCGCAACGGAGGCATGCGAAACGTCATTTTCTTTGTCGGCACTCTCTTGCAGGGTGGTGGAAGTTGATTTCTATCTTGATTGGCGCTGCTCTTAGCTTGTTTATCAGCGACGTTCGCGATCGCGAGGTATTCTCGCTCTCAGTGGCAACGCGCTTTCGCGGTTTCGGTTCCGCCGCGTGATCGCAACGGAGGTGCGCGAAACATGGTTTTTCTCTTTGTCGGCACGCTCTCGCAGGGGCGGCGGAAGTTGATTTCTATCTTGATTGGCACTGCTCTTAGCTTGTTTATCACCACCGCTCATGAGGTATTCTCACTCTCCGCGGCAACACGCTTACGCGAGATGTCATGTGTGCACCAACACAACTCCTCGCTCCAAGAGAACAGACACGCATTTTAGGTGTGCAGACTGCGATAAGGCGCTGTGTGTAGACCCGTGTTTCAAGGAGTACCACGCTCGGAAGTACTATTGACCATTTTGCAGTTCTGAGTGATGCCGACACAAAAATACTGTTCCTAATTATTTTTTAGTATTTATTCCCGACTTTATACATTTTGTACATTCAAGATTTCCAAGATTAGCTATGATTTTTGTTTATGTAAATCTGAGGTAGCCCTGGCAAAGGTTCACGATTTCTACTGGGACCACTGGCCCACAGAGGGCTTAAACAGCCTCGGACTTCCAGTAGGAACATTTAAGTCCATATTTAAGATGCATTCAGCTAAAGAGGAAGAAAAAAAAAAGGTGTTAAGTTATGTCAGGGGCGTGGTTTTATATGTACAGTGTGATCCACTTTTAAAGGGAACACTCTAATGTGTGGCTCTCACTCTGCTGATGCTGTAGCTGCAAGTGTCTGCTGAAGCTACATCAATGCACTGACACAGGTGTGTAGAAAGATACCAGTGCCACCAAGCAAAAATAATCTACAGTGAGGACAGGTAGTGGTAAACTTGCCAGCAGGAAAAATTCGCATGTGCTCTACACTGAAGAGTTCCCTTTAACAGAGGACTGCACTGTACAGCAGCTAACTGATTTTGCAGACCCGAAAAAGACTGAACATGTCTGAATCAGGCAGTCAAAAACTCAAGGGAACAAGCAAACTCGCTGCTTTTTACAGTGCAACCAAAATAATAAGCACATTAATAAGTTTCAGATTAGTGTTTCACTCTAGTGCAATAATAGCTCACTTAAAATTTTTTTAAAGTTGTACATTTCATGGCGGTAGGTAGTGCAAAATTAATGGGGAAACAGGAAAAATGAAACACGATGCACAAGCACAATGGATTCATAGCCACTAGCCTACTCAAGTTGCAAGCATTTCATGTTCACTTCGCCGCATTGTCATCTGTGACGCTGCCAAATGCAGATGCGCGAGACCTTGAGTGCGCGTTACTGGCAGTTATGTTTAAAGAATTCACTTTGGAGGGTTTTGCCTATACAGGTTTTTTTTTCGTTGAACCTGGAGGGGTGGGGGTGGGGGGTGTATTCTGTAAGAGTGCACCTAGTGGACTGTTCATTTCGGCCGCTTCTGATTGGATGCAGTTGTACGAGCGAGGAGTATACAAGCGGCCCTAGCCAATCAGGAACGACCGAAATGGACAGTCTACTAGGTGGACTCTTACAGAATACCTCCCCTGTAACCACTCTAAAGATGTCAGTTATAGCCATGCTTGCCTTTACTAAATTTCTGCTGGCTCACCAAGCATGGACGCCATGTCTAAAGAATGCAGCATGAAATGAGACCTTAACCCTTTGAGGGTCAATGATGTAAATATACGGTGCCGCGAAAAAGTCCAAAATGGTTGATGCCGTATATTACGGCGCCATCTGTACGTTTAAAATGCGCGCCAATTTCCTTTTTCTTTCTTGGCATGTGCTGCCACTATGTTGGAATACATGAAATTTTATTCTTGTGCCTCCCTCTCGGTTTTCGTTGCATGGTTTGTTTTAGAGCTAGTTTGCTCTGGCGCATACTACCGCTCGCAAAACTGATGGCTATTTCGTTACTAATCGCTCAAAGGGCGACCGCCTGCTTCTCGTTCGTTTAGTGCTCACAGGGGTGTGCATAGGAAGGATGCCACCGTGCATGCATTTCCTTTTGTTTTCTTTTTTTAGAGACTCGCGAAAACGAATTGCCTCCGGTTGATGATTAGATAAAGATTAGCGGAAGTTTGTCCCACGTTTTCCTTTTTTGACGGGCACACAACCACAGTTTTCTTGAGTGCGCTCACCTACGCAGTTCGATTACGCTATGGACGTAAATATTAGTGTAAGAGCAGGAACATTTGGCACTTGCGAAATATTCTCGTGCGTGCATTTTCTAAGCCTTATGTGTTTAACAATGCATCAAATTTTCAATTCTTATAAGCTTATTTCCTTTTTTTTATTGTTGTTACTCATGAATAAACAGTACATATATACCAACGCAAAACATTTTTTTCTCCCTTTACAGTCACCCTAGAAAAATTACGGTAAATTTTTTTTGAAATAGGTCCCTCAGAAGAATTGGAATCTGCAACTAAAAAAATTGACCCTGGGCGATCGCATACGGTGAAAAAAATCGACCCTCAAAGGGTTAATAGGGTCAGTAAAGCTTGCATTCTTGCATGTATCTTGTGGGGATGCGCGACCCTCACGCCTCCCCTGATGTTTTTCCCGCATAGCGCGTCTCCTGTATTCCAGCTTCGCCGCGTGGCCTGCGTGATGCCCGCGGCGGTCGATGTGGTTGGGGCGCAGTGCGAGAGATGGCGCGAGTGTTGCACTGCTAACGCCGCCGACAGGTGAGGTTACTTGGGTGCCAGGAGACAAGGCGCTCCCTCTCTTTCCTGGCGGATCAGCTAACAGCGAGGACGTCCCGCGTGCGCACGCTGACCCATGCTTCTGCGAGACCGCCTCGCGTGGCCGCCCTCGAACGCGCCACGATTCGCGTGACCATACACGCGAACGACCAGGCCTTGGGATCCAGCATGGGGCGAACATATTCGCTCGCTTCCGGTCGCGGTGAGTCGGACTTCTAGATTTGTCGCGCGCCCATCGGCATGTTTTGTGGATAGCAGCTCGGCAAGCAGGCACTGATCTATGAAAGGTGCAATAAATGCCCTTGTGATTGTTTGCACTAATGTGTGTTGTCGTTCCTTTGTCCCAAGAGTACGGGTGTGAGAGACCCCACATCTGGCTGCCCAACGTGGGACTCTTGGGGCATCGGACGATAGTTTTAACAGTTCTGCTTCGTTCGAGACCTTTGTTTGAACCGAAGCGTAGGCCTAGCGTGAATTTTGATCGCTAGCGTCGGCGGCGTGCTTTCTTGAGCGAGGTGATGGTGGCTGTAGTGTGTTTGAACATGTCAACATGCTAAGCCTTTCCGCAAGTGTTTTTTTTAATGAAATTCGTCAGTACGAGAGCCACATGGTCTGCATCCTGGGAGAGCGAGGCTGAGCGCCCACAGAGCAGTGGCAAGCCTGAAGCGAGTGAGTACGGAAGCCTCGTGGGTGATCCGAATTTCTTATGTAAATAGCTTCTTCTATCTCTTTGACTCGGATGAAGTCGCGGCTCTGGGAGCCGGGTGGCCGCGGGCCACGGGTGCCACTACGGGCTGACTGGTATTGCGGCCTGGCACCGGGCGCTCCGACACCGTCTGGGACGGTGGGCGCCGTCAACTCGGATGCTTTGTGCACCGAGCGGAGTAGGACCACCTCACAGAGCTAACGTCTCCTCGCGGCTGCCTGTTTTGCGCCCATTTTGGGTGTTGTTTTTGGATGCCGGTTGTTGTCAGGGTAGCGACGCTTTAGGCCTAAGGCTTTACGAAGCTGCCTGTCGCACGTGGAGGGACACAACCTGGTGGACCGTGGCATTGAGGTGTTGCAATTCGCTTCCCTCATTCTATTTAGCCTCGCACGAATTGAAATTACTCGTTCGACTCAAGAAAGCGAGCTTCGTTCACGTGAACTTAGCATCTGAGTAGCTGCCCGATCTTTTGCTAGCCGAGTTGAACATCGTACCACGTGGGCGATACGCATGCCGAATTCCTCTCCCTCGCACTACGTTAGTGTTTGCCGAGTGTGTTGAGTGTACGCAGTGTGAACGGAGTCACCCCTGGTTTTGGTTTGCCGTCACCTGCACATCATCTGCGCTGCTGCCCCGGACTACGATCGAGCCACCCCGGGCGATGGTGATGCTGTGGCCAGTTCGGCGCGGCGACTTCGGCGGCCTCCTGCATCCAGCTCACAACCCTCGGTGGCGGACAAAAGAGCTGGCGGTCACCGACAGCTACGGCGGCTCTTCCCAGCAGGGCGCGTCGGCGCGAGCGACGCTTGTTCGTACCGACTACTGCGTCGTCGTCTCCGGAGTCCTGGCCTGGCATCGTGCCGTCGAGTCTGCAAAGCTGCCGCTGTGACCGGCGGACGCCATCGGTGCACCCAAGGACAATGTCGGCTCGCATGTTATGGACAGCGTGCGGACATTTCTTCGGCGCGACTACTGTTTAATGTTCTACCTTGTTTGCGAAGCACAGTTTGATGTTAGACCGTGTCACATGTCTCGCCGGAATATGTAGTGATTTAAGGTTGGGGGGATGTGGGGATGCGTGACTCTCACGCCTCCCCTGAGATCTAGTTTTCCCGCATGGCTCGTCTCCTGCAGGGCGGCTTCGCCCGCCGCGTGGCCTGGCGCCCGCGGCGGTCGGGTGGTACAAGCGCGGTGCGAGAGATGGCGCGAGCGTCGCGCCGCTGCGGGGTTACTCGGGCGTCGGGAGACAAGGCGCTCGGGCTGTTGGGTTCGAGACAGGAAGCGGGACGGCCGTGCCGCATGTGCAGCGACCCTCTTGCCCGGCGGGTCGACGCGCGGCGGGGACGTATCCCGCGTGCGCGCCGACCCATGCTTCTGCGAGACCGCCTCGCGTGGCTGCCCTCGAACGCGTCACGATTCGCGTGACCATACACGCGAACGACCAGGCCTTGGGATCCAGCATGGGGCGAACATATTCGCTCGCTTCCGGTCGCGGTGAGTCAGACTTCTAGATTTGTCGCGCACCCATCGGCATGTTTTGTGGATAGCAGCTCGGCAAGCAGGCACTGATCTATGAAAGGTGCAATAAATGCCCTTGTGATTGTTTGCACTAATGTGTGTTGTCGTTCCTTTGTCCCAAGAGTACGGGTGTGAGAGACCCCACACATGCTAAGCCTTTTCGCAAGTGTTTTTTTTAATGACATTCGTCAGTACGAGAGCCACGTGGTCTGCATCCTGGGAAAGCGAGGCTGAGCGCCCACGGAGCAGTGGCAAGCCTGATGCGAGTTAATACGGAAGCCTCGTGGGTGGTCCGAATTTCGTATGTAAATAGCTTCTTCTATCTCTTTGACTCGGATGAAGTCGCGGCTCTGGGAGCCGGTGGCCGCGGGCCACGGGTGCCACTACGGGCTGACTGCTATTGCGGCCTGGCACCGGGCGCTCCGACACCGTCTGGGACGGTGGGCACCGTCAACTCGGATGCTGTGTGCACCGAGCGGAGTAGGACCACCTCACAGAGCTGACGTCTCCTCGCGGCTGCCTGTTTTGCGCTCATTTTGGGTGTTGTTTTTGGATGCCAGTTGTTGTCAGGGTAGCGACGCTTTAGGCCTAAGGCTTTACGAAGCTGCCTGTCGCACGTGGAGGGACACAACCTGGTGGACTGTGGCGTTGAGGTGTTGCAATTGGCTTCCCTCATTCTATTTAGCCTCGCACGAATTGAAATTACTCGTTCGACTCAAGGAAGCGAGCTTCGTTCACGTGAACTTAGCATCTGAGTAGCTGCCCGATCTTTGCTAGCCGAGTTGAACATCGTACCACGTGGGCGCTGCGCATGCAGAATTCCTCTCCCTTGCACTACTTTAGTGTTTGCCGAGTGTGTTGAGTTTACGCAGCATGATTGGAGTCACCCCTGGTTTGCCGTCACCTGCACATCGTCTGCGCTGCTGCCCCGGACTACGATCGAGCCACCCCGGGCGATGGTGATGCTGTGGCCAGTTCGGCGCGGCGACTTCGGCGGCCTCCTGTATCCGGCTCGCAACCCTCGGCGGCGGACGAAAGAGCCGGCGGTCACCGACAGCTACGGCGGCTCTTGCCAGCAGGGCGCGTCGACGCGAGCGACGCTTGCTCGTACAGACTACTGCGTCGTCGTCTCCGGAGTCCTGGCCTGGGACCGTGCCGTCGAGTCGCAAAGCTGCTGCTGTGATCGGTGGACGCCAGTGGTGTACCCAAGGACAGTCGGCTCGCATGTTATGGACAGCATGTAGACATTTCTTCTGCGCGACCACTGTTGCATGTACTATCTTGTTCGCGAAGCACGGGTTAATGTTAGACCGTGTCACATGTTTCGCCGGAATAAGAAGTGATTTAAGGTTGGGGGGATGTGGGGATGCGCGACCCTCGCGCCTCCCCTGATGTTTTTCCCACATAGCGTGTCTCCTGTATTCCGGCTTCGCCGCGTGGCCTGCGTGATGCCCGCGGCGGTCGATGTGGTTGGGGCGCAGTGCGAGAGATGGCGCGAGTGTTGCGCTGCTAACGCCGCCGACAGGCGAGGTTACTTGGGCGCCGGGAGACAAGGCAGGCTCCCTCCCTTTCCCGGCGGATCGGCTAACAGCGAGGACGTCCCGCGCGCACACGCCGACCCATGCTTCTGCGAGACCACCTCGCGTGGCCGCCTTGGAATGCGCCACCGTTGGCGTGACAGTACGCGCGAACGACCAGGCGTTGGGATCCAGCATGGGGCGCGAACATATTCGCTCGTTTTCCGGTCGTGGTGAGTCGGACTTCTAGATTTGTCGCGCGCCCATCGGCATGTTTTGTGGATAGCAACTCGGCTAGCAGGCATTGATCTATGAAAGGTGCAATAAATGCCCTTGTGATTGTTTGCACTACTGTGTTGTCGTTCCTTTGTCCCAAGAGTACGGGTGTGAGAGATCCCAAATCTTTACTACTGGATAAGCCACTTTCAACTTCCCACATGACTGCCCCCCCCCCACCATTTAAATTACACTACTGCTTTGCTGTCCCACAAAGCTAGCACACAGATAATTTTTTTTTTTTGCTCGGTTGACCAATGCCTTCAATATTATAACTCAGTAGCCAAATCAGACTTGGAAAGCTGAAAATACACCTTGCCAATGAAAGATGGTATGGGAATAACTTGAATTATGGCAACTTTTCCATGGCTGCTACACCTGTGACATTGTGCACGCAGGTTATCTACAAAAAATCACGCAAGATACAGCATGAAACCTGAAATTTTGCTTGCCCATCTACGCTGGTTCTTAGGGGTACAGGCAGTGTCATGGAAAAGCCTAAATAATGGGGCAGCTCTGAAAAACTGCTTGGCAAGTCATGTACAGGAGACATCCCTCAGACTAGCTGCTTGTGGCACATTCCAAGGCATTTTACAAAAAGAGAATGAGAGAGCGTGCCTTGAACATGGTGTTGTACAATCCATCTACCATGGCTAGGTAGCAGAGAAAGGGCCGGTAGACAGCGAATTCGTGGGGAACTGTGTCGGCAAGTGCTGAGCAGCCTTGTGGGCTCAGATGTCGTGCATGTGCCAGTACCAGCATACGTCGCACCAGCGCAACACGGCCACACCGCCACCGGTTATGGGACCACACTGCCAGGGCCATGGTTGTCCAGTAGCATGGGCCCTCACTCTGTGGTATGCAAGAAAGAGGTTTTCAGAACACTGTCAACTTGCAGCAATCAGCAATCAACTTTGTACTGAAAGGAACTGTTCAGGAGAGGCTTATTTTCAGGAATACACAAGGTAGAAAACAACATACAAAATAAAGCAAGCACTGGGTCTTGGCTGTTTTCAGTCCTTGTTTTAATCCCAATCCACAAGTGGGATAGCTATTACATCTTTGAAAAAGCCACAGGCAAAGCAGGAGCTGGCTATCCAAAAACCCTTGCAATATTTCTAATTTATTGCTTGTGGATTCAGACGCCCATTAAATTAAGTAGGGAGAGGAAAGAGAATGAACAGCACGGGACAGAAAAAGCAATACAAGTTGAACATTGTGAATGACGTTGCCATGGAGATAAAACTTAGTACAATTAATTCTGCTGAAACCCACAAGGTGAAAGGAAAACCCAGAGGGAACCTAGGTGAAGGCCAACTATGGCATTCATGGCGACAAGACGTGTTATATGGTCAGTAGGATTGTATTTCTCCTTTCCAACTGTGAGATATTTGAAGCCATTCTCTTTGTATTTTTTTTCTGTGTTGCTGGGTCACTTTAATATCGCATTTCTTCAGCTTCATATAAAGTAAACAAACATGTTCTGCCTCAGCCACTGCTGTTTTTGCATAGTCCAGCTAGTTTTGTTGATTATATTGCTTTGAGAACTTAAATGCCACTATATTTTCAACGTGGCAGTTGAATACCTGAATTCTCTGCTGTCAGGCAAAGAGCAAGCATCTATAGTACATGACGTGGTCCACTGAACGATGTGTACAGCATGCTGCACTTAGCTAATGTTGAATATCACTGTTGAATGTAGCATTCCCTGCTGTGCTATGCACACTTCAATGCAGCGTGGTTTGACATTTTGGTCCTGTCACCAAAGTTTCAATAAGGTGGTATTAGTTTACATAGTTGTTACAGGCACTTGATATAGTGGAACTCGCCAAGGTGGTTTAGTGGCTATGGTGTTGTGCTGCTAAGCACGAGGTCGTGGGATCAAATCCCAGCCGTGGTGGCTGCATTTCGATGGGGATGAAATGCAAAAACGACCATGTCCTGTACATTGGACAAAATTAATCCGGAGTCCCCCACTACAGTGTGCCTCACAATCAAATTGTGGTTTTGGCATGTAAAACCGAAGAATTCATTCATTGATATAGTGGACCTTTGGCATGCATGCTACAGTTAAACCTCAATATAGACCCTTTTCATAGTGATCCCACAGGTACTGCCATGTTTGATCATGTGGTGATGCATCCATTGGTTGCCTCCGCTGTCTTATTGTTTACAATGGATATGCATGATGCCAGTGCAGCTCAGCAAACCTCTGTTTCGGCCGATATCGTAGTTGGTGACTGGATGGATGACATGAAGCTTTGCTCGCAGCTTTAGAGGACATGTAAGCGCTTTCTGAGGTCATTACGCTTTGTCGAAACATTGTGAGCAGCGTATACAGTGCTAGTACTAGAAGAAAGTCTTGAACTATATATCAAGCTGTCCAAACTTTTTGCATCTGAATTAAATCAGAATTATAGCGTCTCTTGCTCTCCATTTTTCTTATTTGCCAATCACTTTGAAGTAGTCGCTTGTTATATTTCTGACTCAGTAATGTTCATCAGCGCGTTTGCTATCTGATTGTTTATTTTCAGCCCAACTGCTTGCGGGTGTGATCGGTTGAAGTTTTCTTTCCATGCACAATTAAGGCTTGGAACGTAGATGTTTCATACTTTGTAATAGCTTGAACCAAATACATGTTATCACTAGTCACTCACTTATTTTGTGGACCATCACAAAACGTTCAGCTTCGAACATTCATGCGCTGTCGGTGTAGTCGTCATCTACGCTTCAGTGCATTGATTCCATTCACTTACTCTTGATAGTTGAGCGATAATAGAGTAGGCATAAGTTTGAGAGTGTGTTGGGGTGGATGTGTGTAGGTAATGTGCGAGGAACTTACTATGCCAGGCAACTGCGCTACTCGTTTGTCACTGTAAAGTGAGTAGTACTCACTCTTGCCAACATTATGAAATTGAAGTCCTTTCTCTGTAGGTTAGTGATACAGCATTGGCAGACGAGTGAATTTTTTTATTCTTGAGGAAAGCCACGCATCGCAAAAGGCAGGTTGGCGCAAGTCTCCTTTTCTAGCACTGTGCATGACTGTCAACGTGACTGAGCGCATATGCAGCCCGAGCGCAGTTTCTTGGCATTAGAATATTGTTATAAGTGAGTTCGACTGTACAGGTGAGTGCTGTTAAGGTTCTGGCCCTTGTTTTAATATGTTTACCATAATAATTTGCCTATGTCTATGCAGATTTTGTTACTTTCCAACTTTGTAATGCTTCAACTTGTAAATATATATTATAAAAACTGCCTCACGTATTACTCCTACTGGAGCTTGAGGCTTGTAAGAAACTTCACCTTAATATGGAGATGGTTTTTGTTGTCTAATGTGCTGCTTTGTTGAACTTTGTTTCTTCTTTGACAGGGTAACCAACTGGCATATTGCTATAGTAAACAGCAAAATAAAAAGTACATTGTCCAGAAGCGTATGCATTTGGGCTGGTTGGTTCATGACTTGAGCGGAAACAGCACAAAATAACAGGACATGAGAAAGGGACAGACAACAGCATTGTTGCATGTCCCTTTCTCACGTCCTGTTATTTTACAATGTTTCCGCTCAAATACATTTCCTCATTGACTTTTGTCACAATGAGGTTTATCATAACTAAATCAGTACCGAACGCATTACTAAAAAGAAACCAGCACAAACATGTTTTATATATCACGAAGCAAAATAAAACAAAGTTTTCAAGTAATCTTTTGTTAAAGGCACATTACTCACTTGTAGTGCTTGGTGCTGAAAAATATGCTCAAATTAATCTAAATCAACAGCTGCAAGGCATCTGGCAAGAAAAAGAAAGAAAGACAAGGGGAAAAAAAGCTGTGTTTTTGTTGTCTCACCTCATAACAGTTTTCAATCTGCCGTTCAGGCAACATCTCCAGGAAGTTCGAAAGGTTCTTCTCCTCTCTTGCTACACACCTTGTCCTTTAAAAAAAAAGCATATTATATATATATATGTGTATGTTTGGTTCTCTCTCCTGTAGTAACATTTAGAAAGTACACAATGTACACAGCTACCACACATCACATGTGGCTGAACAGCACATTAGAAAGCAATAAGTGTAATTAAAGAACAAAAAACACTGCAGCAATTGTAAAAAAATCACATGGATTTCTGTGATGTTTGTTTTGATTGACGATAATTAGTGGGGATGTTGACAGAAAATGTATTTCTTCAACTACTAGAGTTCTGAGTTAGTGCTAAACGTTACCTTGTGTGCATCACTGCTGTTTACATAGCACACAGAACACTGAGCCGGGGATGCCACCCCAGCGACATGCAGTTGTCACGCCTCATCATTTACTTCAAGGCTTGCAGATAGCAATGTCGTCTCTCCTACCGTCACGAAGAGCCCATCAAGGTCGATATGGTCGGCCGTTCACTCCGCGACAAAACTCCGGTCACGGATGAAGCAATTGTGGGAAACGAGCCAACGGCCTTGTCAAATGGTATGATGAACGTCCACGCCAGAGTTGAGGTCCATGCAAGGCTATGATTCTTCCCCCCTGTCAGCAGCCCAAATTGGCCTGTCCACGCCGGAGTTGAGGTCCATGCAAGGCTACGTTTCTTCACACCTGCCAGCCGCACAAATTGGCACAACCACGCCGGAGACGGAGTCAGTGTACAATCGAAGTCAGCCTACGTTCTCCCCCCTTTCCCTGTTTGTGCCCCGTGATGTGCGTGTGTTTCTCCCTTCAGAGGGAAAGGGCAACTGACCTCAGGATTGGTGGAAGCGACTGAACAATGACAATGCAGGGCATAAAAAGCGGAACCAGATGGCCAAGAAGGGAGGGGGATGCTCGGAAACAGTGCGACACTCGGACATGCAAAGACGCTACTATAGTGTGCTCCGATAGTTGGAGCCATACTGTAAAACTCAACCATATACTTTTTTTGAATATAATCATTTTTTTTTTCATTCTCTTATCGCTCGGAACCCTTTCTCCCGGAACCTGGCACGGCACCATCAATGGAAACTTCGTTGGCTGCACGGACCCCCCGACTTGACAACACAAAGCGAGACATGTTTGTTTGAGGCGTTGTTGTGCGCCATTATTCATAACCTCTAAGAAGGTTAGCATTGTCATTGCCTCAAGTGACACATCGCATCATGGCAGAAGTGTTAAACTTTAATTGAAATATGAGGCTGTACATGCCAAAACCGTGTGGGGTCTCACACATGCTTTTGGGACAAAGGAATGATAACACAGTAGTGCAAACAATTGAAAAGGCACTTATTGCACCTTCCATACACTAATGCCTGCTAGCCAAATTTCTACCCATAGAACGTGCTGATGGGCATGCAACAAATCGAGGATGCCAGACTCACCGCGACCGGACAGTGAGCGAATATGTTCACCCCCATGCTGGACACCATCATCTAATCACTCGCGTGTACGGTCACAAGAAATGGTGGCACGTTTGAACAATTGAGTTTGTATATTCTGGTGTCCTGCTCTCTAGCCTTTAGCAGGATGGTCCTGCAAACAGTGAGCAAGCATGCGAAATATCCACGCAGCTCGACGAGACCAAGCCAAAGAGGAAGAGCCTACTCCCTTTCACGTCCTAGTTAACCCCTCCGTTAGGTGGCATTAGCTACGCAACACTCGTGCCATCTCTCACAATATGCTGCAACTACACCGACTGCTGCCGGTGATTAGCTATGCAAAGCCGGATTACAGGGGATGTGAGAGCCATGAGGGGAAAGAAACATCAGGGGACACGTGAGAGTAGAGCATCCCCACAACCACAACTGGATTACGAGGCATACCGTAGTGGTGGACTTTGAATTAATTTTGCCCCCCTAGGGTTCTTTAACGTGCACATTAATCTAAGTACACGATTATGAAAATGCGGCTACCCTGGTCGGAATTGAACCCATGACCTCGAGCAACGCCTCACCGCAAAGCTACCATGGTGAGCACAGAAGTCTTGATCTGACGTGTGGCCGGCTTCCATAGTGTTGCCTAGAGGCTATGGTGCTTAAATGCACCTTTGTGTACTTTCAGCTTAAATTTATTCAGCTTGTCCGCAACCACTGTCGAGTCAAATAGTAGTGTTTGCTTGCCTTCTTACTTCGTCTTTTCCTTCCCACTCCCTCCCCCATGTATGGAAGCTGTGAACGAAGAATGACAAGGCCATTATTCACTTATTTCGTGACTTCGTTGGTTCTACCTATTCTATGCCTCCTCTCCCTACCTCCTCTCTACCATTCTGTCAACCTTCCCTCTGGACTGTTGAAAGTTTGTACAAATGTAAGCATTGCACTTTCTGCAATGCTATTGCAGGCCCTAATGTTATCACAATGTTATTGTAAGGCCTATCTGCACAACAAACGAAAGGACTGTGCATCATGTGACTTCATTACCGCTCTGTGCATAGCCGGCGTCGAGGATAAAGAGCAGGCGTGGAACATGCCATTTTACTGTCTGGTTTGGCATGATTTTCCACCTTTCAAAGATTTTGAAATCTGGAAGATCACGGAAAGTTAGCGTGATGCTCCCCCCTCCCACTTTGTTGCACGCATTTGCGCCACCCACGCAAATCTGTGCAACAGGATCATCCCACTTTAATGCCCGCTGTGTAAATCCAAAGCTAGTCTTGTGATGGGCTGCTCCAAGCTACAAAAAGAGACTGATGTGTATGGCGTTGGGAACGAAAGACCGCTGTAGGGTTTGCTGCAATGATGGCAGCCATGAAAAACTTTCTTGTCATCCCGTGCACTCGCTTTCTTTTGCGAGGTGGTTTGTCGACTTTCCAAGTGTCATGCAGCTGCTGCAAATAGATCTGCGTTGATTCAGCACCAAACCATAACTTGAAGTCCCCGACGCCCAATGAAGCAGTGCTGATTAAGCTTAATGGCCTAGGCAGTGTGGCCTTCACAAAAATTCGCCGCTAACTGATGTAGTAACGGGCTGGAAGCCGTTGCGGAATGCTTGCCACTAACATGTTCGTATGGGTGGCTAATCCTGAGGTCACGCATTAGATTGGCAGTTGTTGAAGTGTCGTCGCTTTGTATTCAACACAACCTGTGTGCCTGTTGGCAGCTAATCGTCCCGATCTTTGCACATGCTTTTGCACTTTACAAAATATGCACTGCTTCTGTTGCCATTCCCTCTGCCCATGTAGCGTTATCATTTCTATCGGTCCTATTGACCCGAATGAACTTTGTACTGACAGAAGCTAACTCGGTCGATGCGGTGCCATTCTGCGAAGTGCCACATTTAAGTGCTATATGCGTGATCCCCTCACTGGGCCGATGTCAGGAGCACACGCAGTGATACCACGGCACGCTTGGCACACCTTTTGTACCGAAAACAAAGTGCAACGCTTGCTTGGGCGGCATCAAGCACGAGGGGCTCCGCGGCGCACATCACATGTGGCACTGTGCCGGTCTCTACACTAAATATATGTAGCATTCGAAAAATCAAATAGTAGACATTTGATTTGCAAATCAAATTATTTAAACCATCATTATTCATCTTGGTGCTATTTGAGTGTTCGCACACCCCCAGTACCTAGTCTCGTGCCTAGTGCATATGTGCGATCCTACAATGCCAGGCTGCATTCATCGAAGGTGAATGCTGATGGAGATCGCACTATGCTCTCCCACTCCCACAATTTGGCTTTTTTCCCACTGAGAAGGAGCACACGAAAGAGCCAGAGGAACCTTTTCTCTGTTTGCAGGACATCGCAGGAGGCTATCCTCCTTCAGCAATATGCTTGCTAACACCACCCATTCTGTGCATTTGTCCTTGGTGCAGAAGACTTTGCGTACTTTGCTGCTCGAGAACAGGTGATGGGTACTGTTGGAGACAAAGTGTAAAAAACATCTCTTCTTTAACTTGGGCAACACTGTGTTTTTCCTGGCGCTTGCCTTTAGAGGCTGAACATGTGTACGCAGTGGTGAAACAGTATTCGAGTGGCAATGGATGACACAGCTCTGTGGATCACTAAATTTGAACTTGTGGTAATTGGCATCCCCTTCAGTACTGCAGAGAGACCACAATATGCAATGGTTATTCAATCACTGCTTCATTTGAAGTCAGTGCTGCCCCCTGTCCTATGTTTCTTGTCCTGTTATTTGAGCTGTTTTTCTATTATGAATCCATACAACCAAGCTCAAGGTCAGATGCTACTGAAAAGCAGTTTCAATATTTATATAACCAGATACTTCAAGCCTCTAAACTGCTTATAGATACTACGGCACTTTTTCTTCTGTTTGTTACCAGTCATTTTTTTTTTTACATTTCAGCCTGCATTAGAAATGATGTGTACTTTCTGCAGCTATAGCCAGCATTTTCTTCCATTCAATTAAGAACAGCTACAGGACCCTTGCACTGCCCCACAAGTCAACTTGCACAAACTTTACAGTACCCTATCTTTTCATGTAAGGAAAACTTTGTTCTCTCAAACTTAAAGCCGTGCCCTTCACCACATTTAAAAAAAAAATGTGGAGGAAAAACTGGTCAAAGATCAAATGAACACAAGATTCTGTAGCTTTGTCACAAATGTGGACAGCAATCAAAATGCTACCATCATCATTTTGGCGCAAGGCATCACTGTTATCGTCACTGACTGAAATTTGACTTTTTCTTTTTCTTTTTTTGCAAGTTAGTGCTGTGCGTAAGTCTCGTTACTTCTCTGAGTCTTTGTACTAGTTGCACTAAGCTGAAAAACATTCAAGATAAAGTAGCAACAGGCCCAAATTTCAACACTAATCAACTTTGATTGATGGACTGATTTGCTTTAAGTTTTATTCATACACTAAATTGTTTTTTTTTAAAGTAACTTCATTGAGCCATCTGCCAAAACATGCACTAATATAAAATTGGGGTTTACCATTATCAGTTTCTAGCATTAAAAAAATTGGTGCACATTTTTTTGCCATTCATCCAAAGAAAGAACTCTTGTATTTTTCTAGCAATAATACTTAACTGAAAACTCGCTGGTATTTTGCGATCACTATTTCTACCATAAGGGGCGTGCCAGAATTTCTCAGTATTTATTTAAGCCTGTAATGCCCAATGTATCATACCTCAAAACTGATTTAATCATGGTAAACCTAATGCATAGCCTACAGTATCAATTATTATATGCTGGAGTGAGCTTTCAGTTGAGCAAAGTTCAGCAAAAAAATTACTCATGAATTATTTACTATACTAAGTTTTGATTAAAATAACATTGAGTTTTTTT
Source organism: Dermacentor variabilis (assembly GCF_050947875.1). Taxonomy (NCBI): domain Eukaryota; kingdom Metazoa; phylum Arthropoda; class Arachnida; order Ixodida; family Ixodidae; genus Dermacentor; species Dermacentor variabilis. Next base: position 87,759,923 of record NC_134568.1, read on the forward strand.
TTTGTACATCTCTCCATGACCAGAAATAAAGGTGGACAAGTGTAACTGTGTTTCGACATTGCAAGCTTAAATGACAGTTTTTTTCAGCAATTTCAGAGGTATTTCTCGTTGGGGCATTGTGCAATGGTGGCCCTTTGCCCTTTTTATCAGTGCAATATTTATGTAGCGACACACAAAAATAAAGCAAGAATGGAGGGTTAGAGATGGCACTGTTGTGAAGCATATGCACTGTAATAAATGCCGACTGTGTATGACGGTGATACTTCAAAATTTGCGGACAGTATTGCCAAGCAACCATGTGATCACTACACTGAGTCAACATTTCAGATGATTATTGTGCTGCCTTAATGTGCCTTACCGAAAGAAAGCAATTACTGCCCTGAATTTTTATTTTCATCACAACATATTTATACATGTAATCAGTGCACATATTGCACATACAGTAATCCCTTGTTATAACGAAGTGAGCGGGACAGCGAAAAAACTGTTATAAATGGTAATTGGATATAAGCAACCCCTTGAGAAAAGCTAAAGCAGTTGGCGACCTTCAAAGGTGCGAGTTATTTCCATAAAAAGTTCAGCAAATGGATCGCACCAAGCAAATCAATGCTGTAGCTCTTGCTGGCATCATATGCTGTGAGCCTGCGCTACAAAAGAGCCTTGAGGTACAGCTTCTGGGTGGTCTCAATGATGCTCTGATCCATCGGTTGCAGTACTGCGGTTGTGTTTGCAGGCAAAAATTCCACAGTGATCGCCTTGCGGTTGTCGATCTTCCCGTGGTTCAGACAATTGTCAATTATGAAAAGCACTCGTTGATCCTTTGCATCGAACCGTCTATCCAGAAGGCGCACGTAGTCTTAAAAAATAGCAGCAGTTATTTATGCTCGCTTGTTACTTCTGTAGATGCATTCCTCAGGAGTAGTTTTACTTTGAAAGCACCGCGGCTTCTCCACCTTCCCCAGTATCAACAAGAGAAGCTTGTCCTTGCCTGTTGCATTGGCACCAAACGGCACTGTGACACGCTCCTTGCTTTGTTTTCCTCTGGAAGAGGATCCACCGGTGCGGTGAACGTGCGATTTGGCAGCATCTTGTAGAAAAATGCAGCCTCATCTAGGTTGTAGATGTCTTTGGCTTCATACTTTTCAAGTAGAGCTTGGAGCCGACGTTGGCGCCACACGTCTACAGTGTCACGGTTCACAGCTGCGCTTTCGCCAATCATCAACTTCAAGGTCACGCCGTGTCGTTTCTTCAACCGTTCAAGCCATCCATTGTTGAACTTGAAATCTTTATGGCCCATTTAAATGCCGAGACTTCAGCATTTCCAGTAAGTGCAGGTGCATTTATCACTGTAAACTACATGCGAGGCAAGGCTAACGAAGCCCTCCGAATAACACACAATCACATGACCTGCAACATGGATCCAAATGCATGAACTGTCGGTGCCAAAGCGGCTGAATGTGGCAGGCAATGCAGAAGGCAGAAGCTTCAAAATTTCATCAGAACATCTCGCTTTCCTCATCAGTGTGCGCTGGTGATGGTGACGGTTGCAATGGCTGCACTTTCGCCACTGATCGACTTCAAGGTCACACCGTGTGCATTTTCTTGAACCGCTCAAGCCAGCCATTGCTTGGCATTGGCTTCATGTGTAGCGAAAGAAAGGCGATTGGAGTTGCGGAGACCAAGAAGCAGGAACTGTGGAAGGGCACCTGTTGGTGGAAGATTGGGCTCGGGAGGGCAGACCAGAAGAAGGTAGCTTTGAAGGGGCAGTGACATCGAAACTGGCAGTTACGAGGCAAGGAGTTGACATGAAGGCGAGTGAGAGGAGTGACTGGCGTCCAAACGGCTTGCACACTGGAGAGCGAATGAGGATGGGAAGGCAGTAGCCGCTTTTATAGGGGGGGGGGGGGGGGTGGAGGCCACGAAAGACTACAAGAGTATCGTGCTGGAAAGCACCGCAAATGCCATGGCTCGAGTCTCAGGTTGTGTTTGTTGTGCTCAAAAAAAAGATTAGGCTCTCATTATGGGTACGCAGTGCGATCGTGAAAACTAAATGGTTTTGCAGTATGGGCTCTGCATGAACACTAGGCAATCTTTTCCTGAGGTGTACAGCAATGAAGTTTGCAAAACGAGTCTTTTGGCGCACCATTGTGAATGACACTGTGCTAATTCTACGGTTCGAGTGTCGGTGTTCGCACACCGTCATGTCCGCGCCATTGACAAATGTCTAGGAGCAAAATTCAATGACCCTACCACGCATTTAGACCATTTGTCTTAAGTCGGATGGTGCGAATTGAGCATGACTGGCTCAAGAAAAATCGCTGGGGAAACATCAGCTTGCGTTGACCTGCCATGTTGACAGCCTGACTGGCCACGCTCAGATTTTTCGTGTTTTTGGCAAGTTACTGGTCGATTTGCATTGTCAAAAGTGCAACGAAGCTAGGGGTGGTGTTTTATTGCAATGCAGGCCGATTATGGCAAGCGGCGAGCAAATTTCTAGACCGACTTCCCCTAAGTCATCTTCCCGATTTGTTAACGTAGCTCCTCGTGTCGATTATGGCACTTATAATTGGAGGGACACTTTATGCTTTTCGGCATGTTTCAATGCCAGAAGTGCTCTTTAAAGCGGTAAAACATTGCTCATCGAGCGCACCCCGTGGAATGCTACCGTGCAAATCTGCTTGCGGTCTTTTGGCCACTTTTCGGCATCCAAGAAACCGTGGTTTTCTGGCATTGCAAAGCGTCAGGAAAACTTTATTTTCGCATGGATTTTATCACAGGGGACATCAGCGATGCGAATGCGACCGAGATTAACAGTTCGGGCACGCTGCACCAGAGAATTTGACAGCTTTCGTTCACTCCGCAGTAAACAGCTGGGAGCACTCTGCACTCGCTTGGTACCCTTTACTAGGCGGTCATCGGTTGTGGGTTTGGTACTTTTGGTCGCCGCCACTCGCCACTTCACTCTAAGCAGGTCAAGCTCTTCGTGCACTTTGTGTAATGCAGCTTAAAATGCATGCATTTGGGTCGGGACCAGAAGAAATTTTGAATAAAGCGATTTCGTTATAACAAGGTATTACTGTATGTGTTACTTAACCATTTGAAGGTTTTTGCCGTACATGTACGGCGGCGGTTTTCTGTCCCGCAAGGTCTTTGCCGTACGGGTACGGCTTCGACCCTCCGTTTGAAATTTCACGCTATAATGACGATGCGTGCTTTCTGGGAGGTGCTGCCATGTCTTAGGACTTACAAGAAGCGTTCGAAATTTGTGCTACCTTCTTGGGGAGATACACAAAACTGATTTCTAGCTTCAGCGCGTCGCGCAGACTGTGGCAACACCCCTTTTGCGGTTTCGGTTTCGCCGCGTGGTCGCAACGGAGGCGCGCGAAATGTCATTTTTCTGTTTGTCCGCACTCTCTTGCACTCTCTTTCATTTCTGCCTTGATTGGCGCTGCTCTTAGCTTGTTTATTACGGCTGCTTGCGAGGTATTCTCGCTCTCAGCGGCAACGCGCTTTCGCAGTTTCGGTTCCGCCGCGTGATCGCAACGGAGGTGTGCGAAATGTGATTTTTTTTTCTTTGTCGGCATGTTCTCGCCGGGCCGGGGGAAGTTGATTTCTATCTTGATTGGTGCTGCTCTTAGCTTGTTTATCGCCACCGCTCACGACGTATTTTTGCTCTCTGCGGCAACACGCTTACATGAGTGGGTGCCCCAGATCACTGCCCAAGGCAGCCGCACACAGAGAAGATGTCATGTGTGCGCCAACACAACTCATCGCTCCAAGAGCAGAACAGACACGCATTTTACGTGTGCAGACTGCGATAAGGCGCTGTGCGTAGACCAGTGTTTCAAGGAGTACCACACTCCGAAATACTATTGAACATTTTGCAGTTCTGAGTGATGCCGACACCAAAATACTGTTCCTATTTTTTTTTACTATTTATTCCTGACTTTACATATTTTGTACATTCAAGATCCGCAATAAAGTAATTTGACCACCTGGGAAAGTTTTTTTCAAAATAATTCGACCCTGAAAGGGTTGAGTGAGTGCTGGCATTTTCCTGCTAAAACTCATCTTTCAAAAATATATTTGTCGTACTCTATTCAGTGTATTTCACCTTTAGCAAGCCCCATTATTATACATATACACACACACAAAAGATATTTAAGAAACAGCTTTTTTTTTTTTTACGCCAGAAACAGAGTCTATAAATGAAACATTCTGTTTGCTTTGAGCAATTTTTGGGGAACATGTGCCACTACTCTCTGGGAAGGCTATTCGTTTGTTGTCCCAAGTTCACCTGGCCCCCCCCAAAGTGAAGGGAGGTCTACAGTACAGTGACAAGCAATGACACTGTGCACAGTGACCTGCAGCATGGTTAGCACTGATGATGAGGGCAAGAGGAATTCTGTTAAAAATATCCTGCATGTATCCAAGCACAGTAGAAGCAGTTCTTGATACAACTTGATGACACACTAAAGTAGTCCTTGCACAATGTGCCTTCTGCGAGATCTTGTAGGTGCTACTTGATAGACATTCAGACAACACTGCAGTCGAACCTCATTATACAGTCGACTTCCATTAATACAACCCCGACAGTACAGGCAAAATTGATAAAATTATCCTGTGGATTGAGTGAAAGAACCCCTGACAGCCGAATTTTTGTTTATGACTTATGCTTTAATGAGTAGGTCTGTGTTTGACAGTCACAGAATGAAACTATAAATGCTCCAAAATGACATATACCGTATTTACTAGCATAATGATCGCACTCACGTAATGATCGCACCCCTGAATTTTGTCGTCAAAATTCGATTTTTTTTCTTTCCCGTGCAACGATCGCACCCTGCTGTTGTCGCAGCAATATCTAAGACTCTATCAATATATCGATAGAGTCTAGCTAATGATGATCACGCTTACAATCTGTCGAATGCTACACGAACGACTCGAAGACATACCAAGTGGTCTGCACGCACCCAACATTCTTAAGCAGATGCCCCATTTCATTCCTTTCATCAGTTTTCCGAATTTCCATGGAAAAAAAAAAAAAAAAAAAGCTACAACCAAACTTGCTCCGACTTTATCATTTGTAGGCTTCATAATGGTTTTGGTCAACAACAACATAAAGGGCGCCTTTCGATTCTTCTCGTCTGCACTCTTGGGCACGCAATAAATCGCAATCGGCAACGATAGTGGCCACGTTTACGCTGATACATTAGAAGTGTACCCTATTCATACGGCGATACTTGTAACGCAGCTAAGATATTCGCTCACCTTTAGTGGAAATGTGCCGTATTAGGATAGTAGTGAAAACAAATGCCGCAGTTTCCGCAGCATGTCCGCCATGTGTTTCTATGTCACTGGCAGCTAAGCGCGCCCATCTCTGTTTCTGTCCCCTCAAAGTGGACAAGGCTACGTTATTGTCGCAAACTTGCCAATATTAACGATAATATTCATTACTGATACAGAAGAAACTGTTTCAATGCACATAATGTACTCACGAGAAAAAAAAATCGCATTCGGCGTGTTCAGCTTGCTTCTCCGGCCATCATTTTTGTTTTGGTGTCCCACACTGACAGCGGCAGCCGCCTGCTTGTCATTCCGCAGCAAATGCGGGATGAAAAAAGAAAACGTTTCTTATCGTGGGAAATTTAACCCGCGTAACGATCGCACCCCTGAATTTGCGTTGATCTTTATGACAAAATAGTGTAGTAATTATGCGAGTAAATACGGTAATTAATGGCAGCATCATTAATTATAATCAATTTTAACATCGCTTCAAAACGCGTGCCCCAAACTATAAGAAACGAGCATCGTACTGCGGTGGTCGCAATTGACCGGACACGTGATATTGGGGGCTCAAGAACTGGTGGCACTGAGGAGCTCACAGTTGCAGAATTCGTCTGTTAGTGGCAAGCATGTTATATCATGTCGTTGGCGTCAGAACCATGGTCATCTTCATCGTAAGGAAGCACAAAACTAATGTCTTTGCATGATGCTCCTTCGTTTTACACGAACATTGTCAATAAAAGCATGTCACTGTACGAGTGATAAACAGTTTATAATAGCATGCTATTCAAAGATATATGGTTCCGATGACATGCTGCTGATCAAGCCAGGTATACCGTATTTACTCGCATAATGATCGCACTTTTTTGTCAGAAAAAATTGACGCAAATTCACGGGTGCGATCATTATGCGGGTTAAATTTCCCACGAAAAGAAAAAAAAGAAATTTTTTTCCTCCCGCGTTTGCTGCGGGATGCGGGTGCGGGACACCAAAACAAAAAATGGCGGCCGGTGGAGCAATCCGAGCGTGCCGAACGCGATTTTTTTTCTTCTCGCGAGTACATTATGCGCATTGAAACAGTTTCTTCTGTATCAGTAATGAATAATACCATTAATATTGGTAAGTTTGTGGCAATAACGTAGCCATGTCCACTTTGAGGGGACAGAAATAGATGGGCGCGCATGCTGTGGAAACTGCGGCATCTGTCTTCACTACTATCCTAATACCGTACGTTTGCGCAAAGGGTGGGCGAATATCTTAGCTGTGTTACAAGCGTTGGCGTATGAATAAGGTACCCTTTTAACGTATCAGTGTAACATGGCTACTATCGTTGCCGCTTGCGATTTGTTGCGTGCTCACAAGTGCAGATGAGAAGAATTGAAAGGTGCCTTTTTTTGTTGCTGTTGACCACAACCATTATAAAGCCTACACATAATAAAGGCAAGCTTGGTTGTTCCTCTTTTTGTAATGGAAGTGCGGAAAGTGATGAAAGTAATGAAATGAGGCATCTAGTTAAGAATGTTTGGTGCGTGCAGACCGCTTGGTTTGTCTTGAAGAGTCGTTTGCGTAGCATTCGACAGATGGTAAGCGCAATTATTATTAGCTAGACTTGGCACACGACATATCGCAGCGGCAAGTTCGGGGTGTGATCATTACATGGGAAATAAAAAAAAAAATAGAATTTTGACGACAAAATTCAGGGGTGCGATCATTAAGCGAGTGCGATCATTATGCGAGTAAATACAGTACTTGCTGGCCGTCACAGCCTACAGCACTTGTTATCCCACCGCTGCTCTTCAGCAGAGCACTTATTTTTGTTAACATGAATAACGTTGGCACAATTATGTGGTGCTTTAATAAATTCACTTTGTTTTCTCAATGCCAACGATACGAAGAACAAGCCGTGTAAACTGCCTCGCTGAGACGATCACAGCGTATGCTCTCTGTCAGCGAAGCGAAATGCTCTCACATCACATCTCCCTATCACTTCTGTGCTTTAGTACAGGATGCTGCTTTGCAGAGCAGGAGCACTTTCTATATAAGTTTATTCCCTTAGTTACTATTTTGTGTAAGAAACAAACTTTAGTGGATTTTTATGCCTACATGAGCAGCGATAGACGTGAATGCCTCGGCTGTGGTGATGGACTGCTGCGGGCACCGCTCCATTGCAGACCTCACGCAGTCTGCGCTCGCTAGTTGGTTGTTTATACGTCATCTGATATATAGCCACACCCTGTTGGTACTTGAAATCAGTTATGTGTGGTAGTTGCTACAAGTCGGATGCCAGATCACACCATGTGTCTTTTGCTAGCAGACGAATAGCCCATTACAGAAGCGAACAAGCAGCACCCTGTTGTGCTCCATGCAAGTATCACAATCTATGATGTCAACAATATTTGTGGAGCCTGCAAAATGCTGCAGAGATCCCAAGCAGCCACTAAATGCGTCATATTGATGACGATGTCGCAATGTGCTGCCAAATCAGATGAGCATTCCCACTTAATTTATAACCATATTAATATATGTTCTAGGCAATGTCCACCATTAATACTCTGTCAGATGTACATACATATTCAGGAGAATCGAACCACATCTAGAGTTTGAAATTTTGGAGTCAGTGTTCCTTTAAACCAGATGCAGAAAACGCCAAAACACACCACTGATTTATTTCACAGTATTTGCCCGATTTTAACACATCCTCAAATCAAACACGTGACCACAGATGATTTGATAAATATGTCCAAAGTGGAAAAAGTAACGCAGGGAATGACATTAAAGCTACTAAGCAAAGTAGAAATCCACTGGGCACCCAATTTATTAGCATGAAAAATAAGTAAGGGTCAAATATGTGTTGCACAATGGCAGCCAATTTTCTAAAGTCAGCTTGGCCGCCATACATCTGTGCTTTGCAGTAAAGCGTACAAACAACTTGAAAGCGATTTTGGTTTCGTATCCAATAGCACCACAGAGGCAATTCTCGGCCCAACTTTCTTAAAACACACACAGACACACACACGCACGTACACAAGCACACACACAGGAGTGCGTTAGAATCTTCCGATGGCAGGCCAAAAATTTTCGACGGGAGATGACGTAGGTTCGACGCACTCACTGTGCTCAAGGCTTCGCTGACAGACACTGACACTAGAGGGGTCGCTATTGGGGTCACCACAGCCACAGGGGGCAGAGGTGCATGCAGACAAGTCAAGTTCGAATTATCTGGCAACAACCAATTTTAGGATTGCAATACCGAAACTTTGGGTGCATAGAAACGCTTGGGCACTGTGTGGGAGAGACCCTCAGTTGGGATAGAGTCAGTGGAAAATCAAATTGGCCAGAGTCGAATTAATGGAAGTCTCCTGCAATGAAGTCACACCCGACACCAAAATACTTTCATCATATTGAATATTGGCATAACTGATGTGTGCGAATATAGAATTTTTTTAATACAGATAGAATATGAATACCTAGCTCTGAATATTGAATTCGATATTGAATAATTATGTGCACATGCATTTATTAGCAAGTTTAGCTATTTTAACATGTTCAATCATTACCATTACATTATCAATGTTAAAAAATGAGAGAGCATGTCGTTATACTAAAAGACTATATTTGACCCATGTTAACTTGGGAAATTTAGTAATTTCACTAGCTGTCTGTTGTCACCAACCTGTGCCTTATTATATAGCATCATAACCCGGGTATTTGACCCTGTGCCAGTCATCACTCATTGCATTTGCTGACAAACAATAAACTTAGGATTGGGGCATCACTGTTGAGAATTGGCCCATTGGACCTGTACTCCCGGAAAGAGCATACTTATTGCATTTGGATTCCTTTGCACATTTTAGATGGATATATTAGGAATATTTATAGATGTAATAGTTAAAGTTTATAATATTAAATACGTACGTGTTTATGACATAGAGAACCATGTGAAGAAGGTAGGGGATGAGATGCATGTTGCTTTGGGGCCCACCACCACCACTGTCTTCGCTGAAGGAGCGCTCAAAGGCAAAGCGGCTCAACAGAAGCTTGAGGTCATGAAGTGTTGACATGTAGCCAACATCCAGGTGACCCGTGCAGTCCTGGATGTATGTGTTGTGCCTGCCATGAGGCAAAGACACCCATCAGTGACCTGCTAGATACTACTTGTAAGCAACATGGGGCCATATTTTTCTAACAATCCATTTCAATTTCCATTCTTGTGCTGAGTGGCCGATCCAACTGACAATAGAGGCTCAGTGATGTTTCAGCCAATCAGAAAGGGCAAAATAAAGTGAAAAATGAAATGAATCATTACATAATATGGCCCTTAGTCACAGCATAAAATGTAACAAAGCAAGCTATTGTTATTGCGCATGTTGTGTGTCCCTTCTTCGTTCGACGTCCTGTCTTTGTGCGTGCAAAAGTCTAATAAGAACTATTACAGAGGATTTACATAAAAACGAAAAGAAAAACAAACATATGCAGGCTTTTTAGGATGAAAATAGACCAATAGAATGTATATGTAAACCTAAGATACTATAAAAATAAGCAGGAAAATCATGCCTAGCTAGAACAACCCAGACACATGCCATGACTCAAGGCAAGCCATGCTACAGACTTTTGACTCCAATGGATGCTACAATAAGCACACCCAAGAAGAAACTGGAAATGATCAAGGAACACTGTGCCACTATAGCTATGTTAATAGGAGCACTGACGAAAAAGTGCAGAAACAAATTACGAAAATAACTAACCTGGCAAGACAGCTGGCAAACTGTGACTCAGGAACTTGTGGCCCCCAAAGGGGAAGAAGACCGTTGCACTTGGTGTTTGCATTTTGTAATGCTGCACTCTCCCATTCATCACGGCCCCTGGCATGCCTGTATGGATCAATCACATGTACAGCTTCCGTACACAGTTCTAGGGTTGCTAAATTTGCACATAATTATCCCTTCCTAGAAATACTTATGTAAACAAATTTGGGCAAAGTAAAGCACACATACAGGACCGCCTGGAAAGTCGGTGGCAATACTACTTTTCATATGACTTGCCTCCATGGTACAATATGTTGTAACCTTGATCCAACACTGTATTGCATTTCCTTGGGGCAAGGGGTGAAAAAGAGACCCTTATTGAATAAAGCTCCAAAGTGTACATCAATTGCAGGTGCTAATCTGGGATGTCCTCATGAACATTCCAATAAGATAGGCAAAATTAAGCACTGTATGGAAGATGATAACACAAAGAAACAAACATGGTGCTTTTTGCGTGGTGCTTAGTTTCACCATGAATTACCAACTCGCCCAAGCTTCCACATTTGTCAAGGTGTTGGAAGTCAACACCATGTGTGTGTCCTTATCTTCCACTTTGTGCCTAGTTCTGCCATGAAGCATCCCGATTGGAAGTGGATAAGGCTAGAGCCTATGTCGAATTCATGACAGTGTAAAAACTGCCCATCTTCATTGTGTGAAATGAAAGTGCTTCCACCGAAGACAATTTGAATTTTATAATTATCAGAAATTTAAAATAGGCACTGACTTTCCTGATACCCTGTATGTACTCCCCCACTTGAAAATATTTTGGAGCACAAAATCAAAAAGAAAATCAAATTTCGTCACTGGTAATACATCTGCCCTATAACAAAAGGATGCAGAACACTTCCCTGTACCATCACTACATTGCTCACCTAAATTCAAGTCCCAGTGGTGAAGTTACAAGAGAATTTACCTTTTTCACAAATGCTGTGCTTTGAAAACTTTTGAAGTAGACTGTAGACACACACACACACTGTCGCATGGATACTGCAGGCTCTTTTTAAGGTGAACATGAAATGGCTTTGGAAATCTGCTAACCTTATATCAGAATTACACATGAACAAAAGTGCACTGCATCTATGGAAAATAAAAAAAAGTTAATGACTGTATGGCTTGTCAAGATAATTAATTTTACAGTGTTTGTTTTCATGAGAGTCTACTGTATAAATAAGCTGCAGAGTGTGATATCGCAGAAATGCAGCGCACAGTTTTCAGTAGTGTTTTCTAGGCCAATTGGGGAAGGAGCAGGCCACATGGATTGCATTTCAGCTCTGCCTGAGCCTCATACCCATTATTACCAGCATACAACCCACACCAAAAACTTTGAAGTTGGGGTGTGAGTTATACCTATGTGAATTTTGCGGCAGTGCACGCCGTGATACCATGAAGCGACCTCTCAAGGCAAAGGTTTCCGTCATCCAGTTTTGTTATCTTCTAGGAAACCCTATCCCCTTCTCATCCCAGTGTGTTCAAGCACCCTTTGGCTCTCACTCCTGGTCGCTTCCAATCACCTTTGGGGCCACCGGTGTTGTGGTGTGCAGGTGTGCAAATCATGCGGCACTTTTTATATGTCGAATGCATGAGTAAAATGTGGAAAAAAGAAAATTATGTAGGCCATCACACACTGAAAATGACTGAATGGGGTGTTTTAGAGTGCAATAACAGCTTTCCCATTGGAAGTCACGCCCTCAATTAAACAATACTTTAATTATTATTATCTAATTAGCCAATTACTCAGTACACAGAAATTATCCAGGTGGCAGAAGAAGACTAATGACCAAGCACTGTAGGTCTCACAATCATATTTTACCACTTTTTTTAAACAGCTTGGCTAACATTAGCTGGGACATCGAGTATAATACTGGCCCTTCGAGCTCATAAAGTTGCAATGATGCAGTTCTTTGAGAAAGAGACATAATACTTTATTATGTCCTTGATGGGGTTCAGGGGTGGCGGTGGTCGGGAGACTAACCCCCAATCCCCCCCTTCCTCAGACGGCGGCCAGCCCTTGCTTTCTGGCGGCGTCTTCGGCCATCCGGATGGCCCAGAGCTGCTCCTCTGGGTCCAAGCTGAGCAGCAATGTCTCCCACTGCTCGGCCGTAGTTAAGATACGTGTGTTAGTGCGGGAGGTGTTGGTGGGTGAGGCTTTGGGGCATTGCCAGATAATATGATCGAGGTCAGCGGGGGCCTCGCACGCTTTGCAGAGTGGGGAGTATGCATCGGGGTACATGCAGTTGTAAAGCACAGGGTTCGGGAAAGTTCGTGTCTGAAGGAGTCGCCAAGTGGTAGATTGAGACTTATTCAGTGTTTTGTGTGCTGGGGGGTAGCGTAACCGCTCTCTGCGGTAGTGCAGGAGAATTTCTCTGAACGTGACCATTCGGTCCCGCGCATTCTTTGAAAAGCTGGGATTGTTTTCAGTACTTAACAAAGGCTTGTATAATTTTTTCACATGAAGAGATTCATATGATATGGGGTTAAAGGCTTGGAAACTAACATTTTTGAAGCTCACTCTGCATAATATATGTGGCTACACTTTTTTCCCTGCTGCTTCCATTGATTGAGAGGACAATGCTTCCTTTATTTCCAAACTTGTATCCTATCTCTGCACACATTCACATATCAAAACTCAAACAATAGCCATGTAAGCAAAAATGTTGAGAAGTGCAAGTCTGCTTGGCATAAAAAAGGAAATGCATATTTTAGTGCCTACTACAGCTTCTGTATTTTCTGGACTATAGCTCGCACCCACTGTATAGTCCTGCAGGGGCTAATATGGGTTTAAAATGAAAAGTCTCTCTTACATTGTCCCTGCCCTGAGTATACTGTGCAGGGACAAACTTCAACAGAAATGAGGTGTTTTAGCTTGTCTGTAACAAGTAAACTGTTGGCAAGCAAAAACTTTACTGTTGACCAGTAAAAGCCTGAATACTTTATAGGACTCTGTAAAATCTCGCAATCGCAGTCTGGCCTCGTTATCTTCCAGCTATCTCAGTTATATCCGATCTTACGAAATAAAATCATCTATAGTCCGCAAGCATAGATAATCCACACCCCACAACATTTCAACTTTCAAACTTGTATAGTGCAGAAAATATGGTACTTCTAATGACTAGCAGTGTCAACACTGGCACACATATAATATAGCAGATTGAACCTACCTGACAGCAGCCATGTGGCAGTCAACATGGACTATATTGAAGTGTGTAACTGTTGTGTACCCAGGTGTCTTGCGAGGCTTGGCTTCAAAGTCATCCAGATTACAGCGCTTGGTAAAGGTGTAGATACCAAGCAGCTTGCTGGGTTGGAACTTGTAGCCCTCACGACAGATTATGCACACGAGTCCTGCCTCTTCACCCAAGTCCTCCATTTGTTTTAGAATTGAGCTCTTGGCTGTCACCTGCAATCAAGACTAAGTCAGCACAGCAGGCCTGCCTGGAACATTCTGCAAATCCTAGTGGACTATCACCCAAACCACCAACAGCACCCCCTCACTTTCACATTGCTTCTACACATGGCTTCCATGACCGAGGCTCACTTTAGTAACACCGTTATGAAATGGCATAAGATCATTCTGGTGTGTGGTAGTGCCCGATTTCAACAAAAACTGGTTAAAGGTTGGAGAGGCTATACTAATCAAGATACAGCCACATTAGAAGGATGGAGGAATAAAGGCAAAAATGTCAGCCAGCAACATATTGTACAAGAAACAGTTAGTGTGAGACAGCTAGTTGAGTGGTTATAAAAATGTTTAATTCAGGGGTATTCCAAGCTAAAACTACAATATGATCATGAGGCATGCCATAGTGGGGGGCTACAGATTAATTTAGACCACCTAGCGTTCTGTAACATGAACCCAATGCACGGTACACAGGCGTTTTTGCATTCTGCCCCCATTGTGAGTTCAGTGGTAAGGTTGGAAACCGATGTGAAAAAGAGAAATGTAGATGCCATGAATATTTCTAACAATATAATATTTTTAATACACTATAATCAATACAGTTGAACCCATTTATAACAATATCCAAGTGCCATGAAAATTCCATTGTTATAACCGATAATTGTTATAACCGGGTGGCACAAGAAAAAAAAAATCAAAATTGGGGATGACGTAGCTGTTTCGTGAAAACTATAATGGCGGGGAGACAAGTTCTCCTCCCCACCACCTTCCTCCATCCGGCCTCTGACTGTGTTGACTCGTTTAACTGCTTTCTGCGCGCTCTGATCGCGTATTGTTAACAAGCCACAGCTGTCAGCGTTCAAGAATGGCACTGCTATAACAACTGCAAAGAAGGGTGACGGGTTGCAAGTGACATACGAGCTCCGCCGAGGCATCGCTTTGGTGGCCCCAAAAGGTGCCTTTTAAAAAGTGCGGGAAGGTTGCTGTGGCAACATCTCAGCTTGAGAAATCCAAAAGAAATGCTGGGACATAATCGCCACAAGCATCTCGCCACGTACTTCCCATCGGCTCGCATGAGAAAGCCGCATGTCCGTCAGCCTTGCTTGCCTTGCGCAAAGCTTCCTGACATCCTTCTCCAAGGTATCCAGGTGCCCCACATAGTGAAGTGGAAGGTCCCTCATGAAAACAAGCCCATGAGGAACTGAATCATCTGCCAGGCCTCTTGTGAGGACAACGTTGAAGCAGCCTGCCCTATTGCGTCATCGCTGCCGTCGTTGCCGTCGCTATCCGATGCAAGCCTGTTCGCAACAATCGCCTCATCGGTTAGACGCACTTTGTTTCCAAATCTATAGCAGTGCGCTTTCTTTTCATCAGCAACGTCATGCATTGCTGATGATCAGTGGGCGGATCAGCCATCTTCCGTTTTGGCGGAGAGTCAAACGAAGCTGAGAAACAATGTGGCCAAGAATGACTTCGACGCAAAGAACTAACACAAGCACGAGCAACTTAATCCGTTAGCAGAATTGCGCAGAATGAGGGCCAAAGAATAAAGAACCAACTGTGAGAGCCCAGTGAGCAATCTGGGAACAGCGCCGGCAGTGTTGTCAGCACAGCTGACCCACTCCATTCGTGTTTCGGAGGGTGTTGCGGCGCAGAGCTAGGGGCACAGCCCATTTGTGTTTGGAGGGGTGGAAGGGCAATGGGAGAGATGTGCACGAAAAAAATTTGTTCAAAATTTTACCTTGCAAATGAACACATCCCCACCCTTTGCATAAATTTAAAAAAATGTCTATTCATTATGCGAGTAATTACGGTAACTCATGAGAATACTAATTTGGATGTGTCTAATTTGGATGTGTCTAATTTGGATGTGTCACACTGAACTAGAAAATTTGAGCATGTGAACTAGTAGCAACCACAAAGAACAAGCAAGCTAAATGTAACACGACAAACACTGAATTCATATTCTTCACAGTATCACTAAAAGTTTACCAAGTTACATGCAGTAAAATCTTTAAATGAAACTTGAATTGGAACAAAAGGTCACACTTGGCGGTTGAAATGGCATGGAGCTTATGAAAAGCTCCAATTTGTTTCGAAGAGAGAAAGGTGATCATTGCCTGTCTTTTATGCTTCAGAAAGTGATCACTGCTTTGCTTGCTTACCTTCGAGTATGGCTACAGTTAAGGTAATATTTTGCTCTCCCGAAAAGGTAAAGAACATGTGATGTGCTCCATTCTCTAGAGCTGCCCTAGCCTTTCCTTCTGTCCTGCGCAATAACTCTGCAGCACCTTGCCTTAATGCTTTGCCCTGCAGAAATTCTGTTTTCTACGTATCACATCACCTGGTATGTTCATTCTCTTGCACAGAGCTACCTGCTGGACTAGTGTACACAAGTGAGCTTCGTCGAGAAAGTGGCCAACGCTGGACCCACACTGGCAAGCACGGTATCATTTACCCACTTTCTGCCTTCCCCAGATGTAATATTCTCCAATTTCTTTCTCCATCAGCATGTTGGCATTTGCCACACGTCTAAAAGCTTTGTGGCGGCAGTACTTTATGCTGCTATGTTTTCAACTTTTGTTCACACTCATTAATCACATTAAACACTCAGCAGAAACAGAAAAAAAATGTGTATTGCCAATGCCTAAATTACAGACAAACAACAATGCAAACTGGTGGTTACAACACTGTATACAGTTGAACCCGACTATATCGAATCCGTTTACATTGAATTATTCTAAATTTCGAACAATTTCTGAACACAGTATAGTTACAATAGGTATATATAGCAAAAGTTACGCTTACATCGAACGAAAATAGCAGCGACTCCCGTTATATTGAACGTCAAGCGGCTTCAAAGTGCCCCCAGAAGTTGGCTTTCCTTCGTGGTGGCGGGTAAACCCGGCAGCGTGGCTCCATCAAAGCGCTCTCCCTACCGTGACCGTGAAGCGTCGAACGAGCCGTCGACACACCCCTGCAAAAAATGATCCTGGCCTACCCGCAGCGCTTGCTCAGACAGCCAATCAGAGGCTCTTGTGCCCTTGTTGTGCAAGATGCCGCAAGTGCGAGTTGTCTTGCTGCTTTTCGGGTTCATTGTGTTTGTGCCTTGTGAGCCTTCTCCCGCAGTGTTACCGTGATGAAGTGGCATAATTCGCCTTTCATCATGAAGCTCGAAATCACAAATCGGGTCAAACGCGGTGAGAAGTTGGATTCTCCGCAGTGTGCAAGATTACGAGGAGCACTCTCAGCACGATCTTGAAGGAGGAGATTAGGGCTAAAGCGTACAAACTCACGACTCGGTGCCCGTGGCGCCCGACGCGTACACACGGCCTTGTACGAGTGGTTCATCCGAAATTGCTTCAGGTGTGCCGGCTTCCACATGCCCAATGATGACTAATTTCTGGTGAGTGCGATGAAGCCGCTGCTGGTGTTGCCGAAGTTTGGATCGAGCTGTAATAATAATCGACGGTCGACGAGTTTGTGAGTGCAGATGGTGGCGCGACCACGGGAGAGCCCAAAAATGAAGACTACTTTGCCGACATCGTACCGAGCACAAGTGAAAGTGGGCACAGTGAGGAAAGCACGACGGTCTTTTGCTCACGTTGTGCGAGGTGATTGGTGCACTCGCACTAGTTCAGTGCTTCTGCGCGAATATGGAAGGTTGCGCCTTCAGCTGCTCCGACTCATTAGACAATGTGGAGAAGTGTGTGCGTCGCAGGCAGCGAAACTGCGCAGAAGAAAATAAAGGACTATTTCATGTGAAACTAAGCTGTTTCATTAATAAAGTGATCTTATAAATGGTATGTGCTTTTATGACATCCAATTTTTCAGCAGGCTTATATTGAATTACACTCTATATCGAACTGATAGGCGTTTTTTTGCGAGTTCGATATAGCCAGGTTCGACTGCATATGTCTGTGATGGCTATACTTGAAGTGATGGCTATTACATTCCCAGATACAAACTTGCTATGTGATAGTGTTGGAAACACAACCAAGAGTAACAGGAGAATGCTTATCAATCGCTTACATTGGTTGTGAGAATGCATGCAGAAGAGCCGAGTGGTAGCAACTTGCGAGGAGAGTGTGGCGTTGTAAGCTGAACAAGAGCTCCAGGTGAGGTGAGGCAAGGCGCGGTTAACTAAAAATTGAATTGTGGTGTTTTATGTGCCAAAACCATGATCTGATTATGAGGCAGGCCGTAGGGGGGAACTCTGGAATAATTTGGACCACCTCGGGTTCTTTAATGTACACCTAAATCTAAGTACACGGGTGTTTTCGTATTTTGCCCCCATCAAAATGCAGCCACTGTGGCAGGGATTTGATCCCGCGACCTGGTGCTTAGCAGCCCAATACCATAGCCACTAAGCAACCACAGAGGGTGCAAGGCGCAGTTCCCAGTAACTGTGCACATGCGGCTGACTAATTGCCAGGGGAGGGACCTGGTGGCATGAGTGCAGCAGCAACAGAGGAAGGAAGATGCGTGTGGCGCTATGTGTGTGTACACTGCGTGTGGTGTTTGCAGAGGGACAGCCTGTGGACAGCGTGGTGGAAGAGTCACAGACTGGAAATAAGGGAATATCTTGCAAAGGCTCTGAGCAACGTAGCGTACCTTCCTGCACACTGTGGGGAATGTGTCTGTTCACCACTTTTAGAAAAAACCAAGATCGTAAGCAGATTCAAAGGCAGGCTTGAAAGAGAAATCCTCGAGGCTGGTCAGATAAATGCTCATGCTGACTTGTGTAGTAGTGCACCGTCAGTGCATCTGATGGTCAAAGAATTAACGTTTCTCGCTCATGACTGAAGTTCTACATGCCCCTTTTCCTCCTCCTTCCGATACGTTTTTAAAGATGCTTTTCTTTTAAGCTATTTGGATGTGCCGATGAAGCTGTACCCACACTAGTTTGTCATTATTGATGGAGTGATGACTGCTCGTTCGTTAGGCGATCTCGAAGCACTTCTGCACTCCCGTTTGCAAGATATGTCAAACCAACTAGCCCCCCCCCCCCCCCCCAACAGCTTATTAATTCTAAATAATGGAATATTTGCAACAAACATGTTGGCCTGTCGCCATTCGTAATAAACTCACACAGGCAAACCACCACAGTTCTGGTGATCTGACTGATCGTTGAATATATGAATTCCTAGAGAATATGATGACCAGACTACCCCCAGTGGGGTGCAGTTCATCTATGGCAGAACTGATTTAATTCTGAAATAACATGCAATTATACGTGGACTTCTATGCAGCTAGGTGGGACCACGGTGATTGGTTCAAAATAAGCAAAAATTCAAGTTAACAAGGTCTACATTATTAAGCTATAACTGTAATAAGCACACAAACAGGAGTACCATGTAGACTCATGTAAGGGCCACACTTTTTGCCGCAATTTTGACGAAGTGCAGCTATTACACGGAACCAAGCCATTTGGTCTGATTTTTCAGACAAAACATGCTGTACAAGATATGCTGCAATCCTCCGTGATTGGCCACCACCACAATCAATAGTGAACAGCATGTATTTCATAGGGAATTTATTCCTTTATTCAAGCATGCTGTGCACTTGACTACGCGCCTTAGCTATCACTGCCACTGCTTCTTACGCTCAGTTTGCCAGCACATTCGTGGATTAAGTGATCGTCCGTGCCATCCATGGCATGAAAAGATGCCAGCATTATACGTCATCAAATGCTTTCTCCCCATTGCAGACTCCTGGCAGCTGACAGATGAGCCGAAAGAGCTGGCTGAGAAAATGAACTGCACAAGGAAAAGATCGCACCGGCGACTTGCGCACTGCCTCAGAGGGGCACGGAGGAGCTGGTCATGGCTGTGTCCCGGATGTAAAGAGGTGAAAGTGCAGCTCTCAACATCTAATAGCAGCACGAAAATTCTCTGATGTACGTGATTGGCATCAGCACACTGAACGCAATTGCTTCTAGGTTCGAATTTTTAGAGTGCAGCTCTTATGTGCCCATTCCTGCAGCGAGTGTCGGCACTGCCCCTCATAACCAGGCAAATGAACACAGAGGGAGATGAAAGACTGCGATAGCGGAGAGAGTGCGAGGAAGAAAGTGGAGGAGGAGGGTATGGTGAAAGTGTGAGAAGAAACGCATAGTGCCCCACAAGACAGACTTTGCGGTGACGATAGCTACAAGATGGCACCAGAGTAGCACGCGTTGTCTATATGGAAACAAAGTGCTGCATGAGTGGAGGGCTGTCTGCGACGGCTCCTGTGAATCATGACTACGCGTCACTCACACGTTGCTTCTCGCCATCGCCCAATTGGCGAGGCAGTTGTGCCACGCATCGCTTCGTTTGTAGTGTACTGTACGAGATAGATTGTCCCCACCAGCGAGTATATTGCGAAATGAAAACATGTATACAGCTGCACTCAAATTTCACATTAGAGAGTATTGTAACTGTCGGTGAATTATTATTATTTTTTAAAATTTTGGGCTGCCAAGTTAGGGGTGCGGTCCTTACATAGGAGTTTATATGGTAAAAGGGAAGGGGGGGATGCGGACAATGGACTTGAATGCTTCCCAGTTGAAGTAATAACATTCACTAGATTCATGCAGTTGAACAGTCACAACTTACTTGGCCCTTCTCATTGGTGTGCATGCCTAGCTCGCCTAGCTGCTTCTCCCGCATGGCCATTGCGAGCCGCTTCTTCTCATCTCTGGTCTGTTTGCGGACCTCTTCAATCTTCTGTGCCACATTGGGATTTTCTTTCAAGGCCTCCATAAGATTTTCTGCCAGTGAGCCAACGTGCTCATCGCTTGACACTTGTTCCAGGCTGGACATTAGAAAATAACAGCATTGACTTAACATGGAAATTTGTGTTTAAGCAACACAATAGCCTACACAGTGAAACACAGACTAGGCATGCATAAAGCACAAGTAGGGGGGGTGGGGGGTAAGAAATATATGCGAGACAAACTACTATGCTATAAAATTTCTCACTTAAGATCTTGCATATCTGGCAACTAAACAAGGATTAATAGAGCATATAAGCCAAGAAAATTACTCACTAAGAGAAAATGACTCTTGCACTGCTTATGCATGCGCTTTGAACATCGAGTTACCAAACTGGGATACTCGAGTGTTCTACTTGCAATAATTCTTGGTTCTGTGGGTGCCGAAATCAAACTTGACCCCCTACCCGCCATTCATTTCCACACTTTTCTTAATTTACACAATTAGGTTTGCATGGAAGTTTCTATATTAAAAAGGTTTTGCAAGTGCCATTGCATTTTGGAAGCTTTTGTGAGAAAAGCTTACATGGAAGTGATGTGTACAATGTACAGCTATGCCATTTTCTGGCTGAATACATTGTTCGTACTCATAGGCACATTCTACGCTTTATCACAGTGATACTTAGAACTTATAAGTAGGAACAGACAAGTTTTACCAAGCTGACAGTGGCAGCTGAATCAAAAAGGGTTTGTTAAGTATTGTGGCCAAAGAATGGTGATCATACAGCTTTATGCCAGCATGACTTCGCTCATGCATGCATACATTGCCAGTACATGGTTGTGTTCTGCACATGAAGTAATGGTCTCACATGAAAAATGCATCCTTATTCTCGAATCTCATTCTATAGGAGGCATCTTCCAGTGCCCCCCCCCCCCCCCCAAGAAAGAATAAACTCCAAAGGCACCAATGTGTCCACCAACAGAGTAATTACACACATATACACAGGTCATGCCAATGTAGCAAACTGTTATGTTATATTAGCATTGTTATTGAACAAGGGAAGGAGAGAAGTAGAGGCATTACTTCCAGGCCAACTTGCGTAGATATGTACATTTGCTTTTCATCATCAGTACATGCGCTGGACATTAAAAACCAGAAAGAAGCCTGTCTCGTAGGTTTTGACCATTCCAATGTCACGACATGGGGGGTCTTCACAGCATGCCTGCTTGAGGCTACAGAAAGGTCTTGCATCCATACGGATGAAGACAGCACAGACATGCAGCAGAAACACATGGAAGATGACAACAGACATTTCCAGTATTTGAAAGTTTTCCTAGTGAATGATCCAAACAGTTCAAAATTGCAAGATGCTTGGAACAAAGTTAAAGGCAGGGCCTTTGTCATTCATCAGTCTGAATGTCAAAGGCCGACGACATGTATAATGAAGTCATACTTGCAGCAAGAGAACTTAGTTTATGAATTTAGTTAAAAGGGTCCACAACCAACCCTCAGGCTTGGTAAAAAAAACACTTTCAGCCGATAGCATATGCTGCTGCGAACATCTGAGCAAAATTTTGCAGTTGTGTGCAGTGGGTGGTGTTCACAAGTATAGCACAAAGTTACCTTCTCCGCACACCTCATTTTCAAGCAGAGGCCTGCGCCTCACCCATCACCTCACCCACAGCCTTGCATATGTCGTCATATACAAGATCCCCTAGACGGCTGCTATCAGCCAATAGCTGGTATCAACCAAGAAGGGCGTTTGGATCAGTGTGATTTTTCCTACTGTTACTGCATATATTAAATGTCGCAGTAACTAAACATGGCTGAAGTATGTGAGAATCTGCGTTACAAATTTCAATAAGAGTTATGCTCTTCCGAAAGAAGCTGACTGTCACCTACTCACACTTGGCCATGCCTGCCTGTGTAGGAATGAAACTTCGGCCAAACAGCTTACCGGTGTCGTAACCGCTGGGTCTTGCTAATTTCGATTACTTAGTTTTAACACTCAGCTTGCATTCAAACCATGCCAAACTCAAGACCAAACCACATGTACACGATGCCTGCTATGCCTGGCAAAGAAAGCGGTTAGCATTGTCAAGTACGTTCTTTATTTTGGGAAATACTTGGCGCACGCACACACACGCAGTCTGCGTTTCGTCCCGCCGCACCGCACACGGCTTGCTCCACCGATTACTTCACTGCCTCAGTTCGTTGTCGCAGGCTCCCCGCATGCCGACCGCACACACACGCCTTCCATGATCTCCCTCCATGCCACACCATTGCCTTCCGTCCTGTGCCTGCTACTCTACACAGTTGCCTACCGTCTCGTGCCTACGACTATGCCACCTGGCGTCAGCCTGGTACCCTCACAGCATCTATAAGGGATGCGCATCAGTGTGCACTCACTCAAGGCCAACGTTGCTCCCGGTCGTTTCTGGTTAGGCAGCTTGGCAGACATAGCATTGTATTGAGGTATTGATACTGCTTCAAAATACACGATTTGGATTTGTATTCTATCTGTGAAGCAAAAAGACGATCCATCCGCACCACACAGCATGACCAGACTGGAGCACAAGTAAGTTTTTGTTTTACACAAGTTGTTTTACACCATGGGAGCACAAGAGCGCCCATTCCAGCCCTGCTGTGCACATAGCAAGTGCACTCGTTTAGCTGTGTCTGCTGCCTAGCGTAGACACCGCGGCTGCCACGGGGTGCTGCCAGGAGCCCTCTCACCATTGAGTTATGTTAAGAACCACATTCTCTGTGGGTGACTTAGCTCAGAGGTGTGGCGATGTGAGCCGGCACGAGCACCCACATCTGGTCGAAGCTTGTCACCTCAGGAATCCCTTCATTGTGAGTCCGGAGTCCGTCATCATTCACTGAGCTGATGTGGAAGCTGCCAATATATTTGCACGACTGAAGGCGACGTTTTGTTCAAGCCTTGGAAACTGTGTGATTTCTATAGAGGTAAGTGCAAAAGGAAGTGTGCTACTCATGCCACTTGGTGCAAGAAAAAACAGCCGTGTGATGCTATCTAGTACAGTGAAATCTCCATATAATAAACTTCAGGGGATTACGGCAAATCGCTTGTCATTCTGAAAGGTCACTATAGTGAAAGGCCCCAAAATGAACCATTCTGCCCATTTACCTATCAGTTTATCAGTTATGACCGTATGAGCTATCCACAAAAATGTCGCCGTTGGCTTTCAGTATATGCTGTTGCTATAGTTTCACCAGCACGCACCACGGAAGCACTGTATAGTACGAGTCGCGCATGCAAAAGAGAGCTGATGCTGAGTAAACTACCAACAAAGAGGAAGCTCCATGTCGTCTCCATTTTTGTTTGTTTTTCAGATTCCTTGCCATGAACACTGCAAATGTCTCACTCGAGGTGGACACCTGATCTATTCCAAAGTGCAAGCGCATGTAAATGGCACTGTCTGGAAAGCGTGGCATCGCTGCGAGCACGGAGCTTGCATTTCCCGCATGCGTAGCTGGCAGAAAAAAAGGCCTAGAGAAGGACGGGATGCGCCTCTGTTGCTAGGCGACACTTCTGTGGGCGGAGCATGTGTGCATACAAGACCTGATGTGTCGTCGTGAAAAAGTTTAGATTCACTGGTGCTCCCTCATTTTGTGAGAGGGCGATCAGAGTGTAGGGCGAATAGGGAAGCCATAAAGATTGAATTGATTTTGGCAGCGATACCAGCTGCCTACCACAGAGCCCAACAAGGGGATGTGACAGGATTTGTGTATAAACAAGGTGGATTTGTATGTGAACAAGACATAACCACTTATAACCAAATATGTTATAACCAAGGTTAGCTATCTCACACGAGGTTCCCCTCAGCTGCCTGGAAGATCAGAAATTGAGAAGTGAGAAAAAGACAGGAAAGATCGAAAGGGAGAGAAAAAGACTAATGTTAGAGAGTAGGACAGGATAAGGCAACTACCAATTTTCCCTGGTTGGGTCAGTTTGGGGGTGCCGTCTACGTGACGCCGAGGCCAAAGGGGTGTGTTGCCTCCACTGACGGGCAATAAAGGTCAAACTCCCGGTATCGGCTCAACCCCCAGCAACCCCTTTTCCCTGGACATGGCTAAGTCACGCACAGTTAAGCGAGAGAGGGTGCCACCCCCATGTGTTTGGGCCCAGGGTGTCGCGATACACCAAACATTTGCTGATGCAGACACCCTTGTGGGCGTGGGCAGAAATGATGTTGATAGAATGCTAGATGCTCCCTCCTTTTGTAAGAGGGTGACCAGAGTGTTGGGCAAATAGGGAAGCCATAAAGATTGAATTGATTTTGGCAGCGGTGTCAGCTGCCTACCACGGAGGATTTGTGTATAAACAAGGTGTACTTGTTGCCTAAGAAATTAAGAAAAAGTGGCCCGGAGACTAAGAGGCAAGATAAGCACATGCTTTAAATTTCTGACCAACATATATGACATCTGCTAACCTTAGCCCAGGCCTAAGATAAGTACGGGGTGCTGCCACTGCTGCTGTAATTTGGTTTCAACCAGACAGCAGCTCACAAGAACAAAGTTGCTTTCTTTTAATAACATTACTTTGTAATCCCACCAGTGAGTCTACTTTACAATACAGAGGGGAACTTTTCAGCATGTCATGAGTAGGATGTCCTTGTACATACCGATGAATGATAGGGATGCATTCTGTACTGACTAGGACCTGTGTTTTCTCATGTCCACTGCTAAGGCCTGTCAAGATGCGGAGGACATACTTCAGTGCTGGCTTGGATGTAAACTCCTTCCAATTTTCTGAGGCTGACAGCAGAGAACTCCTACAAGTGCACAACAAAACACACAATACATTGACATGGTGACAGGTATATCAGCTTGAAGTTCAAACAAACACAAGGCACTTCAATGTTATGCAGTGACAAGCACTATCAGCATAAATTCAAATGCAAACAAGTAGAACACAAAACCAGCCTATTGTTGCAATTCCAAGTTAACCTGCATATGCAACTGTGGCTTAATTTAGGCTCCAAAACATTCGTCTGGACTATGCCATGCTTAGAAGCTTGTTACGGAGTGATTTCAGGTTGTACTTCTATGTAATTATGTGTAACAGGTGTTCTGATGCAGTTTTTCTTGTTTATGCTTCAGTTAATGCTGACATTACTATATCAGCTTTTAAACTAGGTGGAAGTTTTGTAAACTCAGCAGAATATGCTCCCCTGCTGTGGCTGATTGCACACAGACAACTGTCAATATTTGTGAAGACTGCTGGATTAACCCTTTGAGAGTCATTGCCATACACGTATGGCGGTGACCAAACGTTTGAAAAAAATTTGCTTTTTCAGAATAAAGCACTGCCCAGCATTGCTCCGGAGGTGCTGCAACCACCTGCTACTTCGAAAAAAATTTGTTACTGTTCTGCCAACCCTTCCAGAACTTATTTTTTTGCTTTCCTCTACGGTAGCCATCACCGTGGTGGTTTAGGATTAAGTTGACTTCCGTTAATTTTACCCTAATATGACTGACAAAACTGACTGAATTATCCAACGGGTTGAATTAAACAAAATGCATAGAAAATGTGAAAACACATCACCGATTCATTCGGCAGTATTTATCAGAGTAACACGCCCCCGAATTAATCACGGGCTCATTTTCTAAGTGTACAAAGTCGTAAACTAACCTAGAAATTGCATTTAAGCTCTTAAACAAAGTACAGATTTAAGGTGCTTCTGATTTTTTATCAAGATCCGTGTTGCAATGGCGGGCAGTTTTGTAAGGCCATCTTCGGCGCACGGTTTTTGAAATCGGCATGCCCGCAGTACAGATGTGTTATGCGGTCAAGCATATAAATGCCGTGAAGGCAGTTTTTAGTTTTGTATCCAATTTCCTGTGCAGGCATGCTTCGGCCCAATTTACTTGAAATAATGAAGACATGCATTAGAATCTGGTAAATACTGTAATCAGACATTGTGAATGACGGTTATTATTTGAAAATCTTCCTAGGGCAGGTCAAAAATAGGTATTTTCTACGCAAGATTTTTTGATGTACGTTCAATGCATTCATGTCCCCTAAGCTCCACCCATGCAGACAATGCCACTGAAGGGGTCACTATTGGTGTCACCATTGGGGTCAGAGATGTGTGTGCTGACTGGCCAAGTTCGAATTATCTGGCAGAGGCCAATTTTATGATGAAGATAACAAAAGTTTGGGCCGACAGAAATGCATGGATGCCAGCCGGGACCTTTGGCCAGGATCGAATTGAATAAAAAATCACATTAACTAGAGTCAAATGAATGAAAGTCTACTGTATTTCCACTTCACCTAGTTTACTGCTGCATGGTCACATTTGCACTTGTGAACTTAACATTTGGCATTGCTGCACCAGTAATTTCAAGTTACGAGTGTCTAAAAACTGATTTCTATCTTCTCTCTTATCTCTGAAAAATTTACTGCAACATGCTTCGCTGCATGGCTCTCCTGTAGGAAAGCGATTACTTTGTTGACAGGTGCTCAATCGCGAACTAGCGATCGAGCGAAAAGCCTGGAGTAGTTTTAATTTTGCCAATGATTTGAGAGCCCAGGTAGAGGGAAAAAAGAAAACTGGTCAGAGGGAGGAATCTAAAACATTATTTAAAACTAATTACTGTGTCAGGAGCGAGATGGCAAAAAAAAAAAAAAAAGGATCGGTGCTTACTTGGCAGGTGGTGCATACACGAGCAGGTACTGAATGGCACCCTCTACAATGCCACGGGCAACAAGGAGGTCTTTGAGTCGATTGCCATTGTCGTTGCGTTCAATGCCAGCACTCAGGTTGCAGAAACACTCTAGCTGAACATCGTCCTCTGGTGTGTGCTCCACATCAAAGCGAATGAAATTGAGCTGCCGCTTGAAGTGGTTGATGAGGACATCCATCTTGGCCTGAAAATATCATTTTACAAAGTCATTCAAAGCAGCTGCTTATTATTTTCAAAAAAAGGAAGGGGAGGAAGGGATGGAGGAAAGAGCCATCAAAACCATGGAATTTTGGCTAGGAATAGAACAAGCACTTCTCAAAAAAAACATAAGAAATAGGAACAAGCTCCTTTCTGATCTGCATGTTCTGATTTAGCCAACGTAAGCTACAATTAGCAGTTAATAGTAGGAAAATGCTATTATGTCGACAGAATGTCACCCTCGAGCAAAGAGGAGAGGATGAGATTAGATATAGGAAAGCTGCCAGAAGTGATGTCAATGAAGCATAGTAGTAGGCTGTTATGATTAATTAACCAGGGGCTGTATTTTGTAATTAATCTTTTACATACAAGACAAATAACTTCCACGAAATTAATATTTTCTATCTAAATGTGCGAAACACACTGAGAATAAGTGTAATCAACGATAAAAAATATTTTGCATAAACTTTTTTCACCAATAGAAGGGAAACAACTGGCTGAAAACTGGAAGTGGGCTTAACCACAGGACACCAATGGTTTCATTTGTAATTTTTACAGACAGCACTCTTCATGCGTGAACCATGGGTGTACATTTCATCTGTTTTACACCTCTTGGATGACACCACTGCAACCGAATATTGATCTGTCTGTCTCCTCTGACCGCGCTTTAAAAAGAAAGTGAGTCACGTGCCGAACTTCTTTCTCATTTTCTGTTCTTGTTCTAAACCAACAATTGACGTTTGCTGCCTGTCATTCAGTGTTGGCCGAAGACATTTACAGGGTGTCTACCAAGTTGACACTTCCAAATTTCCTGATCTTTCCAGGTTTTCCCCGAGTGCCTTTGCGAAATTCCCTGAGTGGCACAGAACTTTGTTTTATGTCAATATGGGCTGACACCATGTCGCCTGATGCTGTCACCTTCTAGTAAGCATGTTAAATAAAGAACGACTTAATCCAGTTTGAATAGTAAGGAGCAGTGTTTACTTTATTCAAAAAGAAAACAGAAGTAAGGGGTTAGTAAAATGCACAGTGAATATCTTCAATAAAATGGTAAAACCCATTCCAAATCAAGTCAAACATTTTCAAATACGAATAAAAAGGAAACGCACGCAGAAACAAACATTCTTGAATCTGAGCTACTTTTATCAACTGATAGCAAGCTTATTAGTATGAAGCCCGAACTTTGTCACAAGTGAGATTTTCTATCGGCATCTGGTAAGTCAACCTCAACTGTCCTGACATACTCTCAGCCCACACACAATGCATCAGTGTTGTGTTTCACTGTTTTAAAAAGTTCATTTTGGTTTGGATGAGGGACACCTGCATCTCAGCGTGAGCCAACACTTTGCTTTTAGAACTCAAGCTCCTTCAAAGAAGCAGCAGCACGCTTCCTTTCCTGTTGATTCCTCCATGCATCGGTTCTTCTTGTCCTCGTCTTCCTTCCACCACGCGTTCATGCTACGGACCATTTGAAGCATCCTCTTGGTCAGCTATACAGTCAACGTCCGATTTTTCGGACTCCCTAGGAGACTGTGAAAATGTCCGAAAAAGTAAATGCATGTATTTTAGTGCCCTTAAAGGCTCAAATCGCCGCAGGTGCGTCCGAAATAGCTCTAAAGGCCTGCCAGTACACTTATTAGGTATATCAGTGCTTGTACTGTGACAGGAGACAGCAGGTGCACGCGTGTATACATAAGGAATACATACTGTGTCCCGTGACAACTGCCCCTTCCCACACTGGTTATGCTTCACTGCGATACTTCGCATATGCTTCACCGCGTAACTTCGCTGTATCGAGGCGAAGCTGACTTTCAAAAACCGGCATTATTCAACGCGTTGTGTTTCCCGAGCTTCGAAGCCAATCGCGTGGATCACAAAGATGGAGTCGGTACTATTGCTGACAGCGGCGAATTCTTTCAATGAAAAACACAGCACCAAACGGCAAGAAGCTTAATAGCAAACATCGATGCAGCCAGCGGATCTGCGTGCGTGAATGCCGGTTCGAGGTGGTGAAATAATCAAAATGGCGGCGGCGGTGGCTTTGATTAAGGCCGTTTTGAACCTGCGGTCACGGCAAAAAGCCCGGAAAATCGGACGGCAAAGGGTTCTTGCATCCGAAATTTCAGACATTCTTATACATGACTCTATGGGGTACGTGGTGGTGCCACGAAGCCATCCGAATTATCGGTCATGCCTAAAAAATCGGGCGTCTGTACACTGCAAACTCCTCCAGCCGACGACATGGCATCAAAGTCGATTCGTTACGATTCCTCTCTGTTGCTCGAGCGAGCATTAGTATGACTTCCGTTCCCTTTCAGTAAAATAACAGGTAATTTCCCGTGATAGAAGCATAAACTCCCCGAGTTTTCCCCGAGTATTTCCAGACTATTCAGAATTCCTGAGAATTCCCGGTTTTCCCAGTTGGTAGACACCCTGCATTTAACCAGGAACTTTGTACTCAATACCCAAACTCGACAAGAAAAACATTTTCTGTATGTTGCCTGAAGGGAAAACTCACTCATAAAGGGTTAGGATGATTTTCTTTAGATTAATTTCTCATCCTCTATCTCGCCTGTTGGCCGATCCCAGTGACAAGGAGGGGGGGAGGGGTGCTTTGTGCAAGACCAATGATGAAGGTAGTAAGAACGGGAAATGCAAAGTGTAAAATATGGCACTAGAAAGGAGTGTGAAGACTTTAGGACCTCTGGCACCACAATGTCCCTGGCTAATCAACGCTTCCAGATACTAACTCATTAGCTAATTTCCCAAAATTAACAATGGCTAAGCAGTGATATATGCCAAATTTCAATGCACTTTTTGGATTCAGCAGCTTGAGAACTGTAGGTCAGCCCTCGGCTTTCTGTTGAATAAAAACCAGTTCAGGCAAAATGCAAATGATTTTTCATGTTCCCAGAACAATGCTGTTTGCTAAACAAATACATAAAAATTAAACATCAATGGAAATTTCAGGAACATGACTAAAGAAAGCTATTACTGTAAGTTTGTCCGCAACTGCTCACCAATTTTTAACATTGCAAATTTATTGGGACTAGGTCTGTTTACTTGAATGCATTTATACTGTAAACTTTTTACACTTCAGTGAAGTGTAGAAAAAGAGTGGCATCAGAAATAGCATCAGGTCTTCAATAGACACCTGTTAGCAGCACCAGGCATGTTGCTCGGTGCCTATAGACCGTTTCATCGGGCGAGGAGGATAGGGTGCACGGAGAGCCTTTCCTCCTCTCTGGCTTGGGCGATCCGGCGCAGCGCTGCTTGAAAGTATTGCTGTCGCGTGCTGCGGAACAATTTCGAGATGTTTTAGATCTTACTTCGTGAAATTTACGCCATGTCCGTTCATATAAGGTCGTCAGGGAAGCCTTTCGGTGCATCGGTAAGTATAGTAGGCGGAAATATCTCGTGGGGGCGCAAAAATGTGACGCGTTTTATCAGCCGCGGTGTACTCAGATTATCAGTCGCGGTGTGTGTATGTGTTGTGAACCATTTTGCTCCCCCCCCATATCCGTTTTATTTCAACAAAGAAAACCGGTGTGTCTGTATTAGCAGCATGAAATGGTAAATCTGCTCACTATCTGACTGCTTGGCGTAGGGAGTAAAACATAAAGCATAAGAGCGCATGCTCGTGCACAGCCCACCTAAGGCAACCACGAAACATCTAAGCGGCAGGCGCTATAAAATATTTGTGATGCACCGGCATCGTTCTCGCGTATTTAAAGTCTAGTAGGCTTCAAATTACCATATATCTACGCTAGCCTTCTTGCATGAGGCCGAAGGTGCTGCTCAACACAGCGATCACTGCGGTTGGTGAACCAGCACGGTACATATGTAAGCTGTGCGCTTCGGCATTGGCTTTTTGGCCTGCATTCATCCATAATATATGAGAGATCGCATAAAAAGAATGAAATGCCTATTTTTGATGACAAAATTTCCGTAATACATGTGAGTGCGTCGTAGAGAATGGAACGAACACAACCGAAAAGAAATACGGTTATCATCCTCTTTCTTGAAAAAGCAAGAGAAAACGAGCTAACACTGCAATAGGGCCTCGAGTAGTCACGCCGCACAATGTTTATAAATGTATAAAACCGCTGATGCCGTATGCTTGGACCATGCGGTATATAGAACAAAGATATATGTAATCCAGCACCTACCACTACTTAGGATGCTGGCGCAGTTCATAAACAGTCCCTTTGCTGGACAAGTGTAGTAATTCAGACTGTAAGGTATGCTGCTATTACTTGCCCAAACTATTTTATTCAGGGACGGAAACCTCATCCATCGAAACAAGTAGTCTCGCAATGCAACCTGCAGCGAACAGTTTGAACGCTTGTCAAAGTACAACATCACAGCTCCTATCGTAGCAGAACGGTACCCACGCTCACGCTGTTATGATCGTCGCGTATGTTTCATGGCTCCTAAACTGCAGCTTAGAAATAGAGGATAGTACTGCAATAAGGCCACATTAGTGATTGGAACATTCAGAAATACACAATTGAGCTCCGAGGCTGATTGTAGACTCGAATATGCGCGTACATATCACGCTGCGTGTTCCGTCCACCTCAACGCCAGCAGAAATTCCGGCCATGACGCCTTAAACCAGTCCAGCACGTCTCACAGAACTGTTTACCACGTAGAAGACGCACGTCATACTAAACAGACCGCACGACCGCGAAAACAAACCCCAGAAACTACCGCGGAGCGTATACCTGCCATGCAAAACACCGCTTTCACCCAAGCCAGTATGGCGCTGCTCATAGGTGGCGCCACTGCGTTCACAATATGGCGGCGCCTACGAAAAAACGGTCTATATACCCCGCCAGCCTACACAGCCACGTACATGGCACTACCATTGATCAAAATTTTGATCACACTACAAATCAGGCAGCTGATAGAGTTGCTGTTTCGAGGCACAAGCGCTGCTGTGGCACAAGCGCTTCTTCTGTGATTGCAGAGACATGCTCATAAGCTACTATGATGCGCAGCGGCATGCCTGGTACCAATTGCATCCAGCCATGTGGTTTGTGGCACAGAGGTTCATACTAGTTTCCTCAAGGAAAATCTGAGTTGCAGTTTTTCAACCACCAGGGGCAGGATTGGTACATACTATGTGGGGATGCGCGACTCCCACGCATCCCCTGATATGTTGTTTTCTCGCATAGCTCCCATCTCCTGTAATCCGACTTCGCTGCGCGGCTTTACTTCAGCGGTCGGTATGCTTGCAGGGTAGTACTAGAGATGGCGTGAGTGTTGCTCTGCTAACGCCACCTAACGGCGGGGTTACTTGGGCACAAAAGGGAGTAGCCTCTTTCTCTTTGGTTTGGGGTCGGTGGTGTGTGCGGACATCGACACGCTTTGCGGGACTGTCCCGAGAAAGGCTTCAGAGCGAGGTACCGAGATGGACGAACATGATCGTTCGACTGCACCATCGTTCGTGTGAATGTACACGTGAATGATTAGGTGTTGGTGTTCAGCATGGGGGCAAACATATAGTTGCGGGGATGCTAGACTCTCACGCGTCCCGATATTTTCCCCGCAAGGCTCTTGCATCTCCTGTAATCCAGCTTCTCTGCTTATCTGAGCGCTGGCGGTGGTCAGTGTTGTTGCAACATATTATGAGAGATAGTGCAAGTGTTGCACTGCTAATGCCACCTAACAGAGGGGTTACTGGGGCACGAAAGGAGTAGGCTCTTCCTCTCTTGCTTGGGGTCAGTGAGCTGCATGGACATTCCGCATGCTCGTCCACTGTTTGCG
The DNA here is from genome assembly GCF_050947875.1 of Dermacentor variabilis. Taxonomy (NCBI): domain Eukaryota; kingdom Metazoa; phylum Arthropoda; class Arachnida; order Ixodida; family Ixodidae; genus Dermacentor; species Dermacentor variabilis. The sequence goes on from NC_134568.1 coordinate 87,792,790, forward strand.
GGACCGTCCTGCTAAAGGCTTGGGAGCAGGGGGGGGGGGGGGTATTCTGTAAGAGTCCACCGAGTGGATTGTCCACTTCGGCCACTGCTGACTGGGTGCAGCTGTACAAGCAAGGAGGAGACTAGCAGCCCTAGCCAATCAGCAGCGGCCGAAATGGACGGTCCACTAGGTGGACTCTTACAGAATACTTCCACTGGACACTGGAATGGATGAATTCTATCATTCGAATGCGACGTCGTTCGCGTGACTGTACAGACGAACATTATGAGTTGGTGTCCAGCATGGGGGCGAACACATTCGCTTGTTATCTTGTCGTGGTGAGTCGGCCTTCCTCGATTTGACAGTGGCCATCGGCATATTCTATTAATAGTGATTCCGACAGCTGACATTGGTGTATGAAAGGTGCAAAAAATGCCCTTTTAATTGTCTGCACTACTGCGTTGTAGTTTTTTTGTCCCAAGGGCATGTTTGAGACCCAACAAGAATCAAATTTGAATTGATGAGCTCAGACTCGGAATGTGGCAAAATCGCGAAACAGGCCAGAAGAGGTCAAGTTCACTGACTATATCTTATCGTGGGCCAGCAAAGTGAAAATATAGAAGCATACAAATTGGCTTTCATCTGTGATGGAGATAAGGGGACGCACCTCGTCAGTTAGGGTTAAGAAGGGCACAACACGCATGAGCAGTTGCAGCAGACGGGGACTGGGCCGGCCAGTGCCCACTTGGGCCAGAAGGAATGTGATGTCATCCCGTGTAACGCCTTCAGGAAGCCGAGGAGGCACATGGGCAGCTCCTTCAGCCAGCACAGCCTCCAGTGTTGCCAGCAACTGTTCTGCAAGCGCGGCCTCCTGTGCCCCCAGCAGTAGCCGCAGTGCCCCCAGGAGACGTGCAACTGCATGCAACGATGACTCCAGAAGATGCAGACGGTTGCTTCGAACCTGGAAAAAACAGTGAAGCCAAGCCCGTGAATTTTTTGACTGAACAGACTTCTGCAGTGCATGGCATGGCATGATGCTTGTATAAAGTCTATGTCCATTATACCATGGAGTAGGAATGACAGGAGTGCAAAACACAGCTGTGAGCATCAGTTCATAAGGCCATGGAGAACGGCACTTCTCCTCAATGTCAGTACTTCAAATTATCCAACACAAAGCTTACTACACATGTGTGCACCAGCTGTATACCTTTGTGCACTGCCTGCCCACCACAGCCTTGCAGCTAGTGGTTGTGTCATGTTGAATTCATTTAGCATGGTTAATTTGCACATAGTACGTTACATTCATAGTCTGCGAATGTCTGTATAACAACCAAATATGCAGTGACCTGCATTATTATTCTAACAATTCTAAAGATGCTTCACTTTCTACCTCGATGGAACTGCACAGAGTGTTTCATCGCTATGGATTATCATCATCACTCTAATGTGACTAACATTAACCCTTTGAGGGTCAATGAAGTAAATATATGGCACCGTGAACAAAGCCCAAAATGGTCGATGCCGTACATTTATGGCACCGTCTGTATGTTTAAAAAGCATGCCAATTTCCGAACTTTCTTTTTTCTGCCATGTGCTGCCACTATGTGGGAATAGAGGGAATTTTTTTCGCGCACCTCCCTCTCTCGGTTTTCGTTGCATGATTTGTTTTAGAGCTAGTTTGTTCCTGCGCCTCTATGTACTACCGCTCGCGGGCGTGCCAAAAGCCAAACTGCCACTTGTGGGCGGCGGTTTGGCTTTTGTTCCGTGGGCGGTTTCGGCTTCTTGCGCTCGCAAAACTGATGGCTATCTCGTTACTAATCGCTCAAAGGGCGACCGTTTGTTTCTCGCTTGTTTAGTGCTCAAGGGAGTGTGCATAGGAAGGATGCCGCCGTGCATGTGTTTCCGTTGCTTCTATTTTTTTTTGAGGCTCGCGAAAACTAATTGCCTCTGGTTGGAGATAAGATGAAGATTAGTGGAAGTTTTTCACATGTTTTGCTATTTTGACGGGCACACAACCACACAGTTTTCTTCAGTGCGCGCAGCTGCGCAGTTCGATTACGCTATGGATGTACATATTAGTGTAAGAGCAGGAACATTTGAATCTCGCAAAATATTCTCGTGTGCGCATTTTCAAAGCCTTGAACTATAACAATGCCTCAAATTTTCAATTATTATCAGTTTATTTCCTTTTTTATTGTTGTTATTCATGAGTGAAAAGTACATATATACCAACGCAAAATATTTTTTCACACTTTACGGTCACCCTAGAAAAATTACGGTGAATTTTTCTTTAAATAGGTTCCTAAGAAGAATTGGAATCTGCAATAAAAAAAATCGACCCTGGGCAGTCGTATATGGCGAAGAAAAATTTTGGCGAAAAAAAAAAAAAGCTTTAATAATCGAGAAATTTAGGTAAGTGTAGGACATGATTAGACACTCCCCTGGGACATTCAAGCACTTGCCCGATGACGAAAGCACTCCTCAGTTAAATTCTATCACTAATACTCTACCATTCGTTGCAAAAAACATCCTTGTATTGCATTATAAGACTAAATAAAGTGCCACTTGTACAGTTATATTTCATTTTTTAGAAAAAATAACTCACTGAAATCACCCTTGGCAATGGTGCGGGTGGTCAAAAGGTTTCATTTTCGCTCGACTCCGCGTCGCCCACACTTTCGCGTTTCACTAGTTTCGTTATCGCGTAGTGCTGCGCTGGTTTTGCTGGCTCCCAAGACTCGCACAAACTGCAAGTAGCACAGAATTCAACTTCCATGTGATGTCGCGGGATAGCTGAATGATCTACGCCACTTGACCAAACAACACCTGCAGCGGCGAATTCACTGCTGTGTCTTGGCTCTGTACCGCCATCTGTTGGGCGCTGTTTTACTCACCGACGGCAGCAAAGGGTGGTGATCGTGTATGCAACATCACCACTCCCCCCAGTTGGGTGGCAGGAGATTTGAATTTCGAAAAAGGTATTCGGAATCTTCAAATGCAATTTTCTCGTGAACTAAGTCTTTCCTTGGCCTGAAACAAGCATCATGAGGTTTCTGGAATGGTTTTTAAACTGTCTACGTCGACTTAGTATTTGCCTTTAGTGTTCCTTTAAGTCCTTATTTGCACTTTCATCCTTGTAATTATGACTGAAGACAGTTCTTGTTTGTTTACTTGATAAAATATTTTGCATTAAATATGGAATACATTGCCACTAGCACAGTTTCATCGTACATCACGCTGGCTGCATAACCAACAGAGTGCTGTGCGTTTTTTTTCTGAATCGAAGCATTCAATATGTCTGTGCTGCCACATGCAATCAGTTACTGGAATAATCTCTGCAACAGTGCTACTAACATCCGCGATCATGTTGCATTCAGACAGAAATGCAATCCAGTAAACCCTCATTAACTCGAATTCTGATATCTTGAAATATTGGTTAAGTTGACAATTTTTTCTGGCCATGGTTTCATCCCATGTACCTCTTATCTTGAAGAGCTTTTGTACCAGACTCTGGATATCTCAAAATATAGACTTCGAAAGTGCAATAGAAAAAGAAACGGGGCACGGTTGGCAGCGTCGCTTGCATTTACTTTTTACCCCGCGACGGCTCACTGTGTTCACTGAGCCAGACGCCACTGTGCTGCGCCCCACAGTTATCTCTCGCCCTTCTTTTTGTCTATCACCATTCACATGCATTTGCTCGGCCGCATCAATGCCACGTCACTCATGGACATGTGCTAAAAGTGTGACAATTGCACTCTTGCAAAGTTTTAGTTTTCGAAGTTAAATTGTCTGGAATTAATTATGATACAGAAAGTAGCAGCATTGTTAGATTTTTGAATGCCTGAAAACTGTTATGCTCAGATGGCTGGCTTTGAATACTCAATTAGGATCAATCATCTTGACTCTGTTGCAAGCATGCTGCCTTGGCCCAAAAGCCAATAGTGTCATTGACCGTAGACGCTCATGTGTTCGGTGCCGACTGCACGCGAAACTGACCTAAAATATTACTAGTCGTATTTTGGAAAGATGTGGTCTATACGTGGCCAGAGGGCTTCCGTTCTTGTGATGATGGTGATGGTGATGCTACAGTTTAGAGAAAAAATATAATGCACAAACAGAACATGTTATAGAATGGCAGATTGAGCCAACACCACCATAACTATTTCCTGGCTTTCACAATCTCTTTCGCTAGGTGAACTCATTAATGGAAAAAAACCACATCAACATGGCAATACTGGTTGATCATCACTGCCCCAAGTTACATGCAAAAACAAAGATACAGACCTTTACACAGAGGCCAAATAGCTTGAGAAGGACAGTGAGCAGTGGTCGTCCACGTGCCAGGTCATCGATGGCAGCAAGGCGCTCGAGCATGGCCTCAAGGCCTCCACATGTGCCCATGACACGTGCCAGTCGGTACACCTGCTCCTCGTCCACCTGGGGACCACCAGCCTTTGCCTCCAGAGATTCCACGAATTCTTCTGTTGCATCTCCCAACAGCCCCCGCATGCGGTACACCACTCGCATTGCCTCAGACTCGCCATTCTCAGGACACCAGACCTTGCGGTATACTTCCTGTAAAAATGGTGTACATGCCTCATAATCAGATCGTGGTTTTGCCACGCAAAACCTCAAAATTAATAAATGGTGTACACACCATACAGGTATCCCTTTTTTAGTAAAAAGATACTAGTCTAATGCAGACCAGCAACACATATACAGAGTGGAGCCTATTCACAAGATGAGTTAATTTATTTTCACCACATTGGTACATGCCAGAATGTACATAGTAAGTGGGAAAGGACAGCAGGATAAAAGCTGCATTATGGCAGCTTGACTAGCCCCCCTATCTCTTATAACAAAGGCAGCAGAAGGCAACAATACAGCAATGTTAACATAGCACTCTCCTCAAAACGAACAATATGAACCAACTAAAACTTCAAAATACAAAATTCTCCATAGAGAAAAACAAACAAAAACAAACAGTACATTCAACATTCAATGCTGCAACACAGTTCAGAGGTGGAAATGGTCTGTAGTGCTTTGGAGCAGCTCTGAGAGCAGCAAAATCACCACTTTGGAGCATCAGGCTCTTTTGATGCAGCGCCTTAGTTTTATCCCACCATGCAGTTTCTTTTAAAGCTTACTGGAGAGAACTCTGGTGCTGCGATTGTTCAGCTATCATGGTAATGATAGTTAGTACATGGATTTGTTTAATGTTCATGCTTGTGCTACAGATGTTCTTGCAACAACCTTTCTAAAGGTTTATCTTTATATATTTCCAAGCCCTCATCGTGCTCTATTCACAGCAAGCAAATGTCTCTACGCACATGCATAATCATTGCAAATTGTTGCCATTTACAACTCAATAAAGTCTAATGCCTTTATAACGAAGTACTTGGGGCGCCAAAATCATTCATTATACAGGTCAATTCATTTTAAACATTGTACACTGCACAGCCCACAATAGAACCAGGACTGAATTATTCCTTCATAATACAGGTTATTTCCTTCTAGAGGAGCTCGACTGTATTCTGTTAAAAATGATCAATTTGCAAAGTCACAAACCCATTCGAAACCAGAAGGATGAAGTTTAGGCACATAAATGTAGTGCCCATCATTTCCATGATGGCTTAACCGAGTTCCCTATTAATGTTTGTTGAAGAGGCCCAAAACAAGGTGAGGCAGGAACTTACCTATGGCAAAGTATCTTGTATGAGGTGAAGAATTTTTTGCATTACGAAAAAAAAAAAAAAACTTCTGCCCAGACCAGTCTTTAGCTGGGCGGGCATTTCTGGTAACATATTTCTAGCAGATGCTCTTATGAAATCAAATAAAAAGACAGACCTGAGTGCATGACCACTTTTTCTTCCTGACTGCCCCCAGAAAAGCACCTGCTTAACATGGTCTCAGCATCCTTCACTGGTTAGCTTTGTTTACCATTGCCTAACAGTCACATGTATGCATTATAGAGTATAGGCTTGTAATTCAACTTTTGTTAATTCTGGAAATCCTCATTCTGATTCCTCTCCCCAAGCAAACAATCATTGTTCAATGGCGTCAAACACAAGCTGATTTGGAAGCGCTTGGCTGCAAAATACACACAAGCCCTGAATTGCCACAAGTATGGAGCGTCGCAATCAACACTAGTGTGCAACCATAACAAAGCAATTAAAGAACCCCTCATCAAATTTGGACATTGCAAACGGACAAGCACGGCATGTAGATCCCACAGTGGCAACCGTGTCTGCAAAGTATCATGTGGATGCCCAGCACGAAAACAGCTGCAATTTCAAACAGAAGTCCGCGTGCCTTTCCTCTTGAAGGTACTCTACTTCCAGCCAGAGAGTCAAGGTCACACGCACAAATGCCTCTATGTAAGACGCATTGCCTGCAATGTCATTACTTATTACTTTGGTAAATCATATAATGCTGAACACATAATACAGTAGAACATCATTGAGCGAGGTTCTATGTATGTTAACTGTACGATTTTCCAGCGCCAACGTTCGTGATCGAGCATGCAAAGAAGTTGGAGTTTCGCGCGAAAGGTGAAGCATCAATTCCGATAACAAATTAGTAGACATCTATGCGAAGTAAGGATAGTAGTTTTGTCTGCTGTATAAATTTGTTAGCATTAGCTTACTAACTAAATTAACAAGCATGCATGCACGTACAAGCAAACATGAACATATCTCTCTTGATGACCGTGGAAACTTACTGTCAAAACGCTGGAGTGAGGAAACGCAGCAGAAGCAGCGAGCGAATTGACCTTTGGACTACCTATCACTTCAACGTGAACTAAGCAGCCCGAACATAGTGCCCACAAAGCTATGAGCTCGTGGTGCACATATACTCTGTACTCATCACAGATCGCTTTTAACATAGGGCCCGCGTGGCTGCGCCATATGCAGCAGCTGCTAGAGTTCACCCATCATTGGCTCTCTGAAAAAGAACTGAAATTTTTGTGCATGGCTTAACATATCACTTACAAAAATGCTTCGCTCAGATTCATTGTTCATCTGTTCACGTGGCTGTGACTCATGTTGGCTGAGTGTATAAGTACGACCTGGTTTTCGATAATAAACATTGTTGGAAGTTAGCGCTGTGTGTGTCCCAGTGTGTCTTCTTTTGTCCCATCTTTTAATCGTGCTACCGTACACCCCTTGAAGTTAAAGCTGAAATCGTAACAACATAACAAAGCAGCCAATTATTCAGTGTTACATTCATAACTCAGAAATTCAGCAACAGGAACCATTGTGGAAAACTATTCTGGAATGCTTTATGTTTTTTCTTCAGTTCTTGCATCTTGTGGCACACGTCAGCATATTAGCTGCCTTGCGACAACGGTTGTGACAAGTGGTGGTTTTGTTTTAGAGGCACATGATGCAAGTAACACCACAGGAGCTGTTAAGGAGGAAAGGCGCTTCTACAATGCTCAAGGTGAGAGCATTGAGTCGAGAGCATGAGTCGAGTTGACGGCAACGTTGAGAAATGGCAATGTCTGATGATGATGATTATGAATTGGTATTTTGTGGCGTAAGGGCCAAGTATGGCCAAAGAGTGCCAGGCTAGTGTTAATGAGTTCGCAATACGATGATGAAATACGAGAGGTAGATGCGTTGTGGCTTTAGAGGCCTTAAAACAGTCACTGTAAAGCGCATAAAATGAATATGTAATTAATTATGGCAATCAGTAATGAAGTATACTATGAACAGGAAAGATACATTGCAGAAGGATGATATATATACTAAAGATGTAAGTGGTAAAAATTTGTAAGAATACTGCCTTGTCAGAGCCCTTGCAACCCAAGGGCCTGGAGATATGTGCTATACAGAACACTACTATTGCAGCACCATCCTTTGGGAAGAGGATGCACTACGAATTTCTTGGGCTAACAACATTTAATACAACACCATTCAAAAAATCTAGAATTGATTTGGAGTCAAAAAACAGTACTGCACCAGGAAACATTGTTGGATGGAGAGGTATATGTTGGCGGCATGCTAGAGGAAAGTTGTTTCTTTCTCTCAGCTTCTACTTCCTGACACTCCAAGAAGATGTGGAGGATAGTTAGCCGCTCACCAAATCTACCACAGGTTGGAGGTTCATTAGTAATCAGCAGAAAATTGTGGGTGTCATACGTGTGTCTATCCTGAGTTGACAAAATAGGATGTCAGTACGTCATGTTTTCGTTGTGGAGAGCCACAAACCTAACTGTGACTTAATTACTTGTAGCTTACCATATTTACTTGCATAATGAACAGACTTTTTTTCCCCGAAAAATATGGTCGAAGTTGGGGGGCGCATTATGCAGGGTACAATTATGAACAATTCTTTTTTTTTCGTGGCCACCTCTAAAAAAGTCAGTTTTGTCAGAAATGTGAGCCATCGATTGCGATAGCAAATGACTAGACAGCTACACAAAGTAAGGATGGTAGTTTTATCGGCTGTATAAACTTGCAAACATTCGCTTCAATGCAAACTGAGAGGCAAGAACGCAGCCCGTACAAAGGTATGAGCCGCCGTTGACTCAGCCCCCGACGCAGATCACCTTGAAGATAGGGCGCACAGCGGCCGCGCAAGCGCAGTTGCTGCCAAAGTAAAATGCCGCGCCACTCCCTCCTTCCCCTCCCGCCATGTTTCCTTCCCACTTTCCTCCTTTGTATGTAGAAGATTCAGTCGCGATCGTTGGTGCCCCTCGGGCATGGTTGTGCAATATGCAGTTGCTGCCAGAGTACAACGCCACTGCTCCTCCTTCCCATCCCCCCAGGGCCTCTTGCGCTACGAAAGTCTGCGCACGAGATTGAGCCGTGATCGTTGGTTTCCCTCGGGCGCTTTCACACACACTCACACCATGCGGCGCACGGCGACAACGATGGCAAAAATGTGCCTGGAGCGTGCATATAATTGCTATTGTAATAAAAGGAAGAGACATGGTACGATTTGTCCTCCAACACGGCGTCGGACACAATCGTACTCACCGGATGCCGCATCAGACACCGAATTGTACCGTGTGTCTCCTATTTCACAGCAGCAAGTTCAGGGTATGACCATTATGCGAGAAAAAGAAAAAAAAAACACACTTCTTGACTGGAAAAGTGGGGGCTGCGTACACTACACGAGTGCATTCATTATGCGAGCAAATGCGGCATTATTTGTTTCAGTGTCCAACACGGGTTGCCAGTGGCGTGTCAGTCTTTTTGTAGGAAAGGCTTCAGATCTGTGGCAAGGACAGCAGCGGCAGGATTATTAGCTTGCGATGCAATTGGTGTGGCGATTCGGTGTGCTAGGATATTACCCTTGACGTCTCTGTAGCCAGGCACCCAACCCAGCACATGACATGCTGGTTAAACATGTGCACTGCGCAGAGAACAGAATAGAGCTCACTAAGAACAGAATTTTTTTGTTTAAGGAATGACACTACGGCTTAGGAAGTCTGTAAATATAATCATTTTTTTTTTAAGTTTTGATTTTCTTACATGTTTCACAGCTGACAATAGTGCATAGGCCTCAGCTGCAAAGATACTTGTTTCCGGATGCAGGTCATTTGGTTCCTCTACAGAGATTTGATTCCTCTACAAATTATGTATAACATTCTATAAGCTGCCACAGTTATGATGGCAATGGATTTGCTAGGGCCATCAGGCTATGTTCAAGGAGTGGACTACCCATTTTCTCACTAAGTTTTCTTACACGTAGTGACAAGGATTCTCTTGCTACCGGTCGATTGATAAACAGTGATTAAAATGGACCAGATTTGTCTGTTAAATGCTAGTACACAGCTAAGGCCTTGTGGGTGCCAGTGAAGGTGTGCATCTTACTAAATTCAGCGATTTCTTTTGAAACTTATGTTTTGGTAGAGGACGGCACAATCAGCGCAGTGCTTCAACACGTGCAAGTTGCCTGCATAGTATTATTACAACTAATTTTAGTCTCCACTGCTCCACAGGATGTTCAATTAACATTAAAATGCCATTCTGTCTATTCTTTTGCTGTGACCCATAAAAAATTGCACTTGTGTGGTAACTCACCATCATTATCAGCCTATTTTATTTCCACTGTAGGATAAAGGCCACTCCCAGCAAAGCTAGAGCTTAATACTAGTAGCTACGTAGGTGCATTATGTGCTACCATAAAGCAGAGAGAGAAAGAGAGAAGGAAAAGCAAGTGGTGTACCTTGACAGGCAGATCAAGGCTCATTATCTTGTTGCAGACAAGCAGCTCCATGCCATTATCATCCTCGAGCAAAGCCACCAACTCGCAGTCCTGGCACACCTTGTTCTTGAGGTCACGCATCAGTGGCCCCATGCCAGGCTCATTTGAGCTGTATGGGTTGCCCAGCATGCGCCCCTGGAGGAAGTCCTCCTGCTGTGGGTCTTTCTCGAGAGTCACCAGGAACTCGCCTAGCTCATTTTCCTCAGGGTGGATCAATGAGCAGAGCCGCTCAAAGATGAACACAGGTGTTCGCAGATCCTCCAGCCCATAACGGCCTAGTGTTGCAACACAAACTGCCATGAATGCCTCAGTCTCTGACTCGGTGCCTGTTGTCATCTCTTCTAGTAGTGTTAACAATTTTTCTTGCGTCTCATCTATCAACTTCGTGCGTTGAACCACTAGCTTGCGCAGAGACAAGTAGCCATTGAGCACGCATCCAACAAGACGCGACTTATATTGCTGCCGGACTGAGTCCACTTCGATGAATGATGAAAGGAGCTCCGTGAGCATCTTCAGGGCAAAACCTGCACATACAGGCACTGTTTGTCAATCTCCACTTGAGTGAACCACAAAAGTAAACTAAACCAAGTGCACCTATTTCATGCACAACTGCTCTCTATAAATGCTGCTAACAATTATAGCTTAGCATAACTACTTTCAGATCCATAGAACCTAGTTTGTCCAATGATGGATCAGGGAGTTGGCACATGGAACATCTTTGTGCACAATATGTATTTGTAATTTTATTTTAAAAGGTTTTGAACCTCTTTACAAATAGTGTAACCTGACTTAAACCTGCATAGGACGCTTACAGCTATGAGCTGACAATGCTATGCAGATAAACCTTATATCAAACATTCTCCGCATTGTAATGCCATTGCAGTAAAATATGAGAAAAGAAAAACACAATGACATGTTCCATTCCTTATGAAAATCATTTCTTATTACCTCTGAATAACAGTTTTTTTTTTTCAGTCTTTCCTGACACTAATTTCGAAATCTATATCTGCGTGTCTTGGCAAAAACTTAATACCAATATTTGACAGCACAAGGTTTCTTGGCACAGTTTTAGACAGGCATGTGAAATTCAATCTTCATGTGCAATCGCTTGTCCGTAAGATCTGGAATACATGCCATAATCAAAACCATCTCATATTTTCAGCCTTATATTATCATCCATTCCCTTTATCACACACACATTCACAGCCATTTATCTTATTGTGTATCAGCCTGGGGCAACACGTACTTCACACGCCTCAGCCAACTTCAACACCTGCAAAATCAGGCACTTCATCTCGTGACTTTCAGCCATTTCTTATCCAATGCAGTGTCACTTCATTGCAGTTTAAACATTCATCCTCTTCCATCAGCTTTTTACGTTTAAGTTATCAGTTGTGATACATAAGTTATGTTGTAACATTGCACCTATAGATGGCTTTGTCGTTGAAACTTTTGTAAATGCTAACAATACTAGGTTCTCTGAACTCGATAACCGTATTTTACCTAAAGTGCGCACAAACTATAGTAAGTTCACTACCATAGTTGTGGGAATCAAACTGTGGAATTGTAGTTAACATAGTACCATTAAACCATCACTCACAGAGCATGTATTCAAGAATTAAGTTAAGAAATATTTTATGCAACAGCTCTCTTCGTCTTAACAACTGACTTTTGTGATTTTAATGATTGATGTAGTAATAATACTACATGTTATATTGCTCCTATTTTATCGTATTGTTAAATGACATTGCTTTTCTATTACAGAAGGTTTCTTTGCCATTTTGTCAAACTAAACAGCATCATATTTTATTGTTTTTCGCACTGTTCTTTACTTTTTCAAATTGTCTGTAAAGTTACCATAACCACCATAACCAGTCGACCAAAAACTTTGGTGACAACATCCTCATTTATGTGCATGTTCTTACAATATACAGATTTCATGAGGAATTTTGCGTGTAGGCTATCTCCAAAAGCTAGTAGTCTGCAACTAAAAAGATTGAAGTGGTGCTTGAGGCATGGAACGAGTGGGAGCTCACAATGATGTGCATGAAAATTTCAAAATATGTTAGATGCAGATGGCAAAAGTAGGACACACGCTCTTGGTGTTGCCCGCCTTCACATCTAGTAAATGCACTTGTGAGCATCATTGTGGGGGCTACTACAGTCAAAATTCGATATAATGAACACAGATATAACAAATTAGCAGATATGACAAAGTAAATTCAATATTTGGTTGCTTATGCTTTGTTTCAATGGTGTATTCTTCTTTAAAGGGACATTAAAGAGAAAAAATTATTTCTTCTGCATCAGTAAATTACCTTTCTACGACACCAAAAACACCACTTTTACCTCGATGAGACGCATGGTAAGCCAGAAAAAGCGCAAGAACAAAAGACGGGTGGCGATGCCTCCTTGAAGTTCCCGCACTTGTTCGCTGTGACATCATGGATTTTGATGGCATCTTCTAGGGCTTACTGAAGTATATAGCGGTACAGATTGACTACATTGTGTTCTAAAGGAACCAACTATTAAACATGGCAAGTTTCGGGAGCCAGCATGGCCCAAAAGCAAAAACACACTTTGGAATCCCTGACGTCAGACTGATGTACTGGCGCCGGGGTTTCGGCGCGAAACTCACTCAAATATTGATACTTCAACCTTCATTTTCTCATCTAATAATCAAACTATTATTTTGAAATGACTGCCTGCAGAGTTCTCAAACAATGCTTTATTAGTCTAAACTGACTTATTGTTTCGCTTTAGTGTCCCTTTAAAGAACAGAAATGCGAGATCTGACATGGTATCAGTAATAGCAAAGCAAATTTTTGATAGCACATGCTTCAAAATATGCATTTTGGTAGACAAAATGTAAAATACCCCGACTGTTAAATACAGTCACCAACCTCATTTTTCAGATACCCTATTTTCCGGACCTGCGTGTTGGTTTGGACATCCTTGCAGCACCGTCACCTACTCTTAGAACCAATGAACAATAGCAACCAAAATTGGGACACCGTATAGCATGCTGTTAAATTTTTTGAACATTATCGATGCACGCAATCCTGCAAACATGGTGGCCATGAACCAAGTTGCCACCATACTGACTTGACATTAAACTGCAACTTTAGTTGCCAACCTATGATAAAGCAGCGCTCATTAGGCCTAGTGGCTTAGGCAGTGCAGTTAATTGTAACGAAAATTGACTGACAACCTGCAAAGTGGATGGTGACAAGTTGTGGAAGCTTGCTGTCAGTATGTCTGTACCAGTAGACTTCACGGCAATTAGGAGCAAGACTTAACTGATGGCCGTAGTAGTGGGGTTCGGGACCACATGCAGCAGCCTCCCGTCTCTGAAATATCTTTTAGCAACTGCATGGCCCATAGTTAGCAAGAAAAACTTGAAATAACTAGCAAATTCTGAATGAGCTTGCATGATTTGGGCAGTGGCTTGGCTTCATTGGACTGCAGCCAGCAAGTCACTGTGCTCATTCCATGCGACTTGTCGTGGTGGCGTAGTGGCTTTGGTGTTGCGCTGAGATGCCCATTGGCGCGAGATCAAATCTCGGTCATAGCGGCCACATTTCGATAGGGGCAAAATGCAAAAACGCCAGCGTACCGTGCATTGGGTGCACATTAAAGAACCCCAGATGGTCAAAATTAATATGGAGTCCTCCACTACAGTGTGCCTCAACTATATTGGTTTTGGCATGTAAAACTCTAGAATTGAATTTTTTAGAGTGCAGCTCTTATTGGCCTGTTCCTGCAGCGAGTGCCAGCGTAACCGAGTGAACGAGGTCAACAGCAAAAGATGAAACAGCAAACGTGGAGCGGCAGATGAAACACGCGAGCCGCGAATGGTGGCGACCAATGAGAGCGTGGTGACATGCGCGTGGGAAACTGGCTTCATGCAGACCTACCCGACTGCTCTATGTGTACTCATATCTGGTCTCAGCCAGACCGCTCGTTTCGTACTATCGCCTGCTCGCATCAGCTCTCACTCTCGCTTCTTTGGTTTGCTTGGTCTGGTCTTGTTCGTGCTTGTTTCGATTGTTATGGTTTGCGATTGTTTTGTAATCTGATTCTATGCGCAATTCGAATTCTGTGGTACTTTATGGAAGCCAAGCAACACCACAATTACACTGGAGCCTTCGACGAGTCATGTATAAAAGCTGACGCGCCTGACCTGCAGATCAGATTTTTGACGACTGCCAACTCTGCTACACGTCGCTCTCAAATTTATTTCCTCAATACATCGCGAAATGAAAACACATAGAAAGCTGCGCTCAAATTTCGCATTAGGGAGTATCGTAATCATTGGTGAATTTTTCAATGCATGTGGTCACACCATTCGCCTGGCTGCATATTAGCAACAATGCATAGCATGTGTTGTAAGTTATTGATGCTCCCATGCCTTGTCTTGGCCTGGCAAGCCACTGCCAAGCCATCAAAATTCGCAGGAGGTATTGTGTCAGAGGAATTCTGCTTGCATTTCTTTCAGATAGATCTAATTGTGAATTTTTTCTGCTGATATCGGCATATGTGCTTATAATGAATATTAGATATAATGAAGGTAGTTTGTGTTGAATGCGACTTTGTTGTACCGAGGTTTGACTGTATAAAGGAACACTTTCAACCTTGGTGTGAATGGTGAGCAGTCATGCACACCAAACAGAAATTGTGCCTAAGGTACATCTCTGCACGGATAAGTTTTATGGTGACCAATATCTATTACCCTGCCACAACAGTTGGGTGCTTGCAGGGGCACATCAGGTCAGGAAGCTAATGCACATAATGAATTTCAGCTTTAGTCTGTGCCCTTTATCATCATTGTATTCTGTAACCGATAACGACTGAAATACAATAGAACCTTGTTCATACGTTTTGCAAAAAGAATGTGTGAAAATACTTAACTGGGAAAATGTACAGTGCAGGGCCACAAAAAATTTGACCGACTCAACAAAGGGCAGTGAAGGCCAAATCGAAACTGCCCTACAAGACGCCATTGACGTCATAGAAAATTATCTTGAAGGCAGGGGACTCCGCTGTTCCCCTGAAAAGTCGGAGCTTCTCCTATACCGCCCCACACTCCGTGGACGCCCTCCGCGGGGCTCCACGAATAAACGCCAATACGAGGAAATAGAGCTCAACCTGAGGGATGGCAGACCTATACCCGTGGTCCCTAGAATCCGCGTTCTTGGTATGACCATAGAAGCCAACGGAGCTAACTCTATGGCTATCTCCAAGATCCTTCGACAGACCGCTAATACCTCCAGACTGCTGAAACGAGTCACCAACCGGCGAGGGGGTATGAAGGAAGAAAGCCTCATCCGCCTTGTCCAATCTTTTATCGTCTGTCACATTACTTACATTGCGCCCTTTCTCAACTGGTACAAAGCTGAAAAGACTAAACTGGACATCATCATCAGAGGAGCCTATAAGCAGGCCTTAGGACTACCCAACCACACCAGCACGGAACTTCTACTACAATTAGGTATCCACAACACGCTAGACGAGTTAATCGAAGCCCAACGTCGATCCCAACTAGAGCGGCTTACCCTAACGGAAACGGGCCGCAGCATTCTAAACAAGCTTAATATCACCTACCACCGTCAACATGGAGACCAACATCCAATACCACGTGACATTCAGCAATGGATACACGCCGACCCTATTTCGAAAAACATGCACCCAGACTACAACAAAGAACGCAGGAAGGCACGAGCTACCTCTCTCATCAAAGCTTATGCCAACACAGCGGGCGTCACCTTCGTCGACGCAGCTGAGTACCAAGATGGACGGCGCTTTGCGGCGGTTACCACGGCAGGCGGCTTGCTCCGACATGCTGCCAGCATCGTTACCAAAAATGCAAAGACGGCCGAGGAAGTGGCCATCGCCCTGGCCACTCTTGACCCAGCCTGTCACACCATACTGAGCGATTCTCGTGCAGCAATCAACAACTACATCAAAGGTCGTATTTCTCGGCAATCACTCCGTATCTTACGACAAGCCCCGCATTCGCCTGAAAATCAAATCACCCTCGTCTGGATCCCAGCACACGCCGGCATTGTCCACCCGCACCTCACCAACCTCAACAAGGTTACACACTCCGTAGCACGAGAACTAGTCAACCGTGCCGGAGACGGTGCAGGTGCACCCGCAGGACGCAACCGCCTTACAAGATACAACGACCTTGTGAAGTCATTTTACCTCGCAAGAAGAACCTTCCCCACCCCTCACCGCAAGTTAAACAGGGCACAGGCAACCTCCCTTCGCCTGTTACAGACGAATACATACCCCTCCCTCACACGCTATCACACTATATACCCAGACATCTACCTGAGCCAGACGTGCAAGGTCTGTAAAACTGAATCAGCAACACTCCCCCATATGCTATGGGAGTGCAAACATCAATACCCAGACCTTAATTCCGTGACCCTCTTGTTGAGATGGCACGCCACCCTGTGCAGCTCCCATCTTGACGACCAACTCTGGGCGACCCAGCAGGCCTACGAAGCGGCGAAGAGGCAAGACCTCGACGTCCCATCATGGGAGGCCTAGCCCAGCCGACTGAACTGCTGGTGCTCATTAAAGTTCACTCTCTCTCTCTCTCTCTCAACTATAGTCGACATCTATGTAATTACAGTGGTGGAACAGCCCTAAATCCGATTTGGTGCAGCAGCAAGCACTTTTGGCACAGGGTTCAACGCATGTGTGCTTACCATATGCCATACAAATATTAACTGATATAGTCGATATGTTGTGGAGGCAGGTGTGCATGAGGCTTACCCTGCAACTGCGATCAGGAAAGAAAGCGAACCCAGGATGCAACACAGTGCGACAGTCACGGCTTGTGGGCAAAGGCTCACACCACAAGACCGATCGAGTGCGCGTGCCTGCACTAAACATGACATGATGCGATATGTCATGCCACGCACATAAGAAAATTTTCGAAGAAATCTTGCAAAAAAAAAAGAAAAAAAAAAGGAAAGAAGCGCCACTGCGCATGCGCAAGACTCAAATATGATTTTGTGTTTGCGTCAGTGATGCTATTTCACCGAAATAGTGCAGCGATCTAAACTCGACACAAGATTTGCATCAATAAACCTGGCGGCACCCATCAAAGTGGCAGCTCTCACCATGTATCACATTTGCTAATACCATTCTGAACTATGCACCATGTGCGACTGCGATCGCAGCGGCTCTTTTGCAAAGTCCTATTATCACCCATAAACATAAAAATAAAGCTAACCATTAATCTTAGAATGTGACATCCTCTTTTGGCAAACTGTGCGGTACCATGCGGGTTCGATAAATACAGAAATAAAGCACCAGCTAGACGGTACAGCGGTACAACATTGTATGTCCGTCAGAGAAAAATGCGCAAATGACAAACCAGATGTCTCTGATGGGCCCATAGAGAAACTCAATGGACGGGCTTCTGCATCCTTCTACGATGGTGATTATAGCATGCTGTCAATTTTGATTTCAGTTTTGCTAGTTGCGAAGCATCGATGGAAGGAGGGTTTTGTTTTTATGCATGCTTTGGCACAGGCTCAGTGCAATTTTCTGCTACAATGCCGTTTTGGCGCAGGATGGCGCAAAGGCCCGCTCTTGGCGCAGTTTGGCGCAATTGGCACAGCAGTTCCACCATTGCCATTTTGAAAAATATCCATGAACAAAAGTTGCCCTGATTACCTTTTATTGATAGGCTCATAATTTTTCAGCCACCCCTCACATTATTGGCACAAGCTCCAAGGTTTTGGAGTCTTACGTTTTTCTCTGGTGAAAACGTGTGAGAGAAGAAAAAAGGTTTGCAAACCTGTGAATGTGCAAGTTGTCTATGGGCTGCTGAAGACATGGGAGCAATTGTGGTGAAAAACAAATTAACTAACATTATAAAGACCGAGGTTAGGTCCACTACAACAATGTGCAAGTCAGCGAGCGAAAGACCCGAGAACCATTCGCACTGATGGAAGGAGCCAAAGAAGGTCATTTTTTATTCTTTCATTTCTTTCTAATCTCGCAGCTTGCAGCACGAGGCACGAGAGACACATGCTGGAGTATGCCACGTATAAAAGGCGGCCAAGGAAGATGACGGTGGCTGCTAGAAACAAAGTGAATAACTAACAAACAAATGCCAGAAGCACTTACCCTGGGAAAGGTCAGCATTGAGTGTAGTCTCCTCAAGCAGGGTGAGCTGTTCAATTTCGGAGGTGATGAGGTCGCCAAGGTGTGGAAGTAGGCCTTTGATGGCCAGGTAGTGCTTCCAATGGTCAGGCCCAATAAGGCTCTGGTAGAGGGCCAAGAACTTTGCTCCACTCTCACCAGCTGTGCCTAGGTCATCCAAATATGTTGTCAGCAGGTCCAGCATTTCCCGGCACCGTGATGGGACCTGAAGCAAATTTAAGTAAATACTCTTTACAGGGCCCTTCGCCAGGTTTGGGCATCACAAACAGACAAACCCAATGTATAGATCATGCGGAGACAATTATGTCTGCGAAGTATTACACCTATGTGCACTGCAAGACAGCTGAAAATTCAAGTACAAGCCGATGGGAGGAGCCCTTGGTCTCAAAAGTGTCACTTGGTCTACCAGCGAGATGACATCTCATAAGCAGTGCTTCTGCATAACATGCACGGCCCCTGCACTGCACAAATAGTCAGCAGCAGTGTGAATAACTCGAGTATTATTGTGAAATGCACAACACGCAGAACTGTCTCTGGAAATGTGCCCCACAGCAGGAAAAAAAAAAGTGGGGAGAGAGAGTGAGAGAGAAAGAAAGAGCCAGGAATTGCAGGGCGAGGGTCGTGATAAAAGAGAAGGAAATGGGCCCTTGGCTCCGGAATGGGAGAAGGCAGGAGAGGAATGCTGCTTGCGAGTACGGGATGAGGTGATGGGAAAGAGTCTCTGCTGTGGGGAGTGTAGCTCACATCTGCATACCATTGTATGGAGACACCTCACAGCTTCTATATCAGTTACTACATAACCCTTTTTAAAAATTATCGTGGCAGAATGCTCCTTGGGTGGTGCTTTCCAACTTCTCATGTACAAACAAAATTTCACATGTGGCCTTGTAAGAATTTGTGAAATTGTAATTGTAATTGTAATTGAAATTGTAATTTGTGAAAATATTCAAGGTGTCGTATATGAACAGGGTCAGATGATATGATAGCGTATTTCCACAAATCTAATGCGGACCTTATTTTCATCGAAAATTGGTCTGAACATTACCTGCATGTTACAATCGGATGCAAAACCATGTTTGCTGCTGTGGCAACAGCCTATTGTCAGAGCCATCAGACGCAGCATCATCGCCATCCCAAGATGGCAAAAAAGCAAGTTTTTGTAAATGTTGCTATAGGTATGATGTACTGGAATAGGGCAGTGTGTCATCCAGTGACAAGAATGCGGCTTTTTTTGCAATGACGACCTGGGATACTGGAGCACTCTGACCTGCAGTGCCAGCCTGGAGACATTGCTGGCAAGCAAAGCCATAATGGTGCAATGCAGAGGTTATGCATGTCCGTGCGGAGCTCGCCGATTGTTTGTCATCGTTTTTCCTACCGCGTTTGCATATTTTTTTTATATGCACAGCAAGTGCTAAATTTGTATTTTTTTTTTGGCCCCTGTGAGTCGCGGTTTCTGCACAAGGATTACAACAACTTTGGGCTTCTTCAGATCAGGCACCCTGGCTGTATTTTTTTTTTTTATTGGTGCCCTTTTGCGGAGTGAAATATCCAAGTGATGATGGAAATATTCTTTTTTTTTTTCTTCAGCAAAACCTGGTGACTATGAATATGTGTCATCACGCGACACATATTCTTATTTGATCCCACTTGGGAACTGATGAGGGAGACAGTCCAAAGCAGGGCTGCTTCCTGTTTAGAAGCCTTTGTGAAATTTACGGCACCTGTTGTTCGCAGTAAAACAAGGGCCAATAGCTCCGAGAGATTTCAAAGTGTCGTCTACTGACACCCGTCTACTCTGAAAATTGCCAAGACGTTTAATTAGAACAGGCTCTCTGCAGCAAGCAGCATGTGTTACGACGGGGTAGGTGAGATACAGCTAGGTGACTGGCCACGACCATCTGGTGTAAAGCGGTTAGCAAGTGACGAGACGCTCTCTATATGTCCATAACTATCCGCCAGCTTCGTTCTTGGCACCTTTTATGCGTGTCCCTCCTCCCGCTCCCCTGGTATCCATCACCCCACTCGCCTTCTTAAAATTATTTTCCGTTAGTCACTGTCACACTCTTCAGCATCCACTGGGTTGCTGAACGGTGCGGCAGCCCTAACATTCCTATATTCCTATATTTCTGTTTCTGCATCTATTTTAAGGCCATTCAACTACATGCTCTCCCACCTGTTTGTTGTGGCAGTTTCTTAGCTTCCCTGGCCCAGCATTCCCATCCTTGATATATTTTGCCCTGCGAAAATCAGGGTTCTGTAGGTCTTTCTTTCTTGTCACACTTTTGCCCCGTTTTCATGTTTAACAGCGTGTACAAACTAGCCTAACAGCAAGCTCTTAAGTTTACTAATATAATGAAAGTCAGAGGAAAGGGAAAGAAAAAGAAAAAAAAAAGGGGGGGGGGAGGGCGGGGACTTATTATGTGTTTCCTAGACAAGCAAGTTGCAACATTTTCGGAACACTGTTCTTCTGCACAGTGTGGTCGACGATTTGGTCAAGTAGCAGAAATGAGAGCTCCTCGACAATATGACGACCTGGTGGGGATCAACAACGGCCCCAAGTTTTATGCACATGCTCATCCCATCTTTATTTGTGTGTGGAATTTTTAGCACTGATCAATCATCAGCAGTTATGGTTAAGTTCTTGAATGAGGTAGAGGCGCACCATGAGTGAGGCTGCAATGTTCTGTGCCCCCCGACCCCCAGACCACCACTAGCCCTTGCCTTGCTTTTACATTCATACTTTCCCTTTCATCCATGACACTCTTTCGAAGCCCACCTCCTGAAACTTTCTGCCCCATAGGAAAAGGAGGGGGGGGGGGAGGCTTCAACCTACCCCCCCTCCTAGCTATGCCAATGGAAAGGCAAGCAAGTTTGTGTTTTCAAAATAGTAGTAAGAGTAATACAACATAAAGCAGCCAAAATGGAACTTTTGTTGCGGATCCTTAATTCACTCAACAATTCTGAAATTTCACCACTGTTTTCAAAGAACATACCATGTCAAAGAAAATGCACGCATGTGCACACACAACAGCTGCAAGCACTACATCATGATAGCATTGGTGGTTACCAGAGTAAATATGCTAGCCAGATGCGATACTGTATATGATATGATACCGAATGTTACCAATGATATAATATGAATGGTACTAAATATATAATATGAATGGTACCAAATAATATGAGATGAATGGTACCAAATGATATAATATGAATGGTGCCAAATGATATGATACCAAAGTGGTGGCTATTCAGCAGCAAGAAAGACAGATAGCCTTCAAAGTCTGGTAACAAAGAATAGGTAATGAAAAATCAGGGATTCCTCCAACTCTAACTGATTTGTTATGACAGCAGCAAGCTCTCACAACAGACACCACCGTTTTACAAAAAATCTTTCTTTTGCTATGCACGTGTTCTTGTCCACTACAGTATTGGCTGTTATGGTTTTTGTGTGGTGTATAAAACCCTGCACAAAGTACCAAGCACTAAAGTTGTGCAATAGTGTAGCGGTGAGCTTACCCGGCTCCCAACTGCACATTGCTACAGGGACATGACTTTGAATCACAGTGGTAGCAAAGTTTTGTTTTTCTTTGCCCTATGGCAAGGGTGAAGCTTGGGATTAGGACACGGTCTGACAACAGTACAATCTAATGATGACGACTTGACTATGAAAGCCCTCATCTGCAGCATAATGGAAAGCACCAACATTGCAAATGCAGTTTCGAGCTCTTAACTGCTGTTACAGTAATAGATTTTCAGAATGTTATTTCTCAATCTTTAATGCACACTTGATAACTATGCACTTTGTACCACAGCCAGTGCATGCCAGGACTGTTGCGCTCACCTGGCAGAGGGCTTTAACCAAAGTGCAGGCCACGGTGCGTGCCTGGCGGCAAGAAGGGTTGAAGAGAACCTGGCGCAGCCAGTTCGACTGGAGAGAGCGGGGTCGGCGTGGCTGGCTTTGAGTGGACTGCTGTGATGGCTGGAGGAACATGAGCAGGCGCAGGGAGGAGCCACCTCGGCGAGCAAGCTGGCGCCAGCGCAAGCCATATTTCTCTACCAGAAAGCGGGCCCGCACGTCTTCGCGCCGTTGCCGTTTGCCCCCACCAAGTGAAAGGGTGTCAGCAGGTCGTCCCAGGCATCGGCTTTTCCAGGCACTGTATGTCTGCAGTGGGTCTCCATCCAGCCAGCCCTTAAGGTCCACAGCAACACACATGCCTGCAGATGCATGCATGGTCCCATGCCTTCTTTAAACAACATTATATATCAGCGTGATTAAACAGGTATCAGAAACCCTTCAGACACAGCAGTGGTTTGCGAGGATGGTGCTGGTCAGTCATGATAGCAAATGAGATGATAATGAAAATACTACTGTAAATGGCAAAGAGCTGTTGCAAATAAAATGCTTTTTAAATCTAACCCACTCATTTCTTGATAGTCTGAATGCAAATGATACATTCCTCTCACTTTCATGTATAGCATAATGTTCAAGTTCACACTGTCCCCTTCAGAAGGGTAACTTTATAATCACATGACAATGATGCCTACAAACCACATTTGACAATGTGGGCTTTTTGTGTCATTTCTAGAAAATGTACTTTATGACAAATTTTAAGTCATTTAGAATTCAGACCACTGGGAAGTTGGAAGCCATGCTTTGTTTTCTGTTCCTTTTTTTTTCTTTTCATTCTTTTTTTTTGCACAAAAGTCAATAAAGCAATAATTATCCAAGAACAGATCATAAGTAGTTATAGTAGGAGATACGATGCTTAAGACTTATGCTCCGATTACATTTCGCTACAGTTCCTGCAAAATACCACTGCACTTGGGTACTTACAGAGCCCCCCCACCAGGCCACTAACAAATTTCGGTTATACGCTGAAGTTGTTACATGTCCTCTAGGGACCGTTCTGCCACAAAAATTTTTCAAATCAGTTCATTAATAGCCATGATAGAAATATTTCAGTGCCAAAAACCCATGATTTCAGGAGGCGAGCGCCCCTGCCAAGAGAGACTCTCTCCACTTGCCCTGTCTAGCCTCTGCAAGCGAAATTCCTTTCCTGTGTTCTCCCATACCAAAGCTCTAGGATCACGTGACACATATGTCACGGGCCCCGCCTTCACTTTCTTTTTCTCCTAGCTTTTTCGCAGTGCGGTGCATTTCAGCTGCCAGCATCATGTGCAAGCTGTTGTGAGCGTCGCGTTTTGTGCAGCGCATGATTTTGCATGCTGTGCACGAGGACACCTGACTAGTGATATAAGTCAGTCCTACACGAATACTGAGGCAGACACAAGCGGATCATAGAGCATGATTGCGCACTGGAACACGGTGTCTACGCGTGCGACTGCACAACATGGGAACAAGCAGACGAAATGGAAGTATACATCTCTGTTTCTGCAGTGTAAAGTAAAACAAAAACATGCAGACATTCAGTTTGTGTTCTATTATTTCTCTAAACATTATTTAATCTACTGAACCAACAGATTATACACATAACAGATGTTTCCTTGAATAATTCTTGAAGTCGTGTGTCACCATGTGCGGCGCCACAGCTCAAGCACATGCACGTTGGCGCAGTAGCACGTATACCTCACCCGCTGGCTTGGAGGCAGCGCCCGCGAGGAAAAGGGCAAATGGCATTGGGTTTGAAATTTCAGCTCTTTCCGTGGTGCGTAGTGACATAATACTTAGCAGACACGGTCATTAGCGCACATTGTATGCACTGCACTTGTCAGCTCAAAATGGCCAGACCTGGTGAGGGGAAATTTAAGTGTACTTTTTAAGGAGAATGAGGGGTTCACCATCAAGCAAAAGTGCTGAATGGGACAACGTTTAGTAGCTGCAAATGTCATCACTGGGAGGATGACACTGCCTCAGTCTTGTGACGTGCACAATATCACTGGACTGGGAAGTAGATGGGCGTCAGAGGTGATCTCGTAGGTGACGGGAGTCACGGCACGAAGCACTCGGTATGGGCCTGTGTCTCGTGACAGCAGTTTTTCTGACACGCTGACCTGACACGACGGAGACCATAGAAGCACCAAAGAACCAGGCGGGAAGTGCATGCTTCGGAGTCGCCGGTCGTACAAACGCCTTTGACTCTCTTGGGATTTCAGAAGGCGATCACGGGCAATTTCCCTTGCGTGGGCACAGCGGGCGATGGCGTCAAGTGCATATTCATTGGTTGGTGCCGCGTGAACAGGGAAGGTTGTGTCGAGGGGCAGTGCTTAAGGAAAAATGGGGAATAACTGGCTGCGTCGTGGCGCGAGGATTTATAAGCAAATGTGACAAACGGTAGAGCGAGGTCCCAGTCAGTGTGGTCTGAAGAGACATATTTCGCGAGCATGTCTATGAGAGTGCGATTGAGACGCTCCGTGAGGCCATTTGTTTGTGGATGGTATGACGTGGATAGCATGTGCCTCGTGGCACAGGACTGCAGGATGTCCGCGATAACTTTCGATAGGAATGTCTAGCTATAGTCTGTGACAAGTTGTCGCGGAGCTCCATGTAATAAAATCACGTCGTGTAGAAGAAAGTCGGCGACATCTGTGGCGCAGCTTGTAGGAAGCACCCGGGTGATGGCACAGCACGTGGCGTAATCGGTGGCCACAGCGATCCACCTGTTCCCCGAGGTAGAAAGAGGAAAAGGACCGAGTAAGCCGAAACCAAAACGAAAGAATGGTTCCGCGGGAATGACGAGCGGTTGAAGGTACCCAGCAGGAAGCGTCGATGCTGTCTTGCGTCGCTGGCATTTCTCACATGCAGCTACGTATCTTTGAACGGAGCGAGCAAGCCCTGGCCAAAAGAAGCATCGGCGGATCCGGTCGTAGGTACGTGACACACCCAGGTGACTGGCAGTGGGGAAGTCGTGAAGTTCGTGGAGAAAAACCGAGCGAAGTTGTTTAGGGGTCACAAGGAGTAATGCAGGGCTGTCGGGGTGAACGTTGCGGCAGTAGAGTACACCATCTTGAAGTGTGAATAAGTGAAGGGAACTGTCGGCAAGTGACGATTCCAGGCGGTCAATGATGATACGCAAGGATTGGTCACGGCACTGCTCGTCGGCGACATGGAGCAGTGGAAAAACAGAACACAGGCATCGGTGTCAGTATCAGATGTAGAGGTCGTGACTTCGACTGGGTAGCGAGAGAGGCAATCTGCGTCCTGGTGTTGGCGTCCCAACTTGTAAGTCACTGTGTAGGGATATTCTTGTAGTCGGAGGGCCCAACGACCGAGCCGGCCAGTAGGATCTTTGAGCGATGAAAGCCAACAGAGCACATGATGGTCTGTGATTACGGAGAAGGGCATGCCATATAAATATGGGTGGAACATTGAAACAGCCCAGATGAGAGCAAGACATTCACGGTCGGTAATGGAATAGTTGCGCTCTGCAGTTGTCAGGAGCCGGCTAGCGTAGGCTACAACACGGTCGTGTCCGTGTTGGCGTTGCGATAAGATGGCGCCGATCCCATAAGCACTGGCATCGGTTCGGACCTCTGTAGGTGCGGACGGGTCAAAGTGGGCCAAGACTGGTGGATTGGTGAGAATCGTGATAAGGCATGAAAATGCGGCAGTCTGAGGGGAACCCCATGTAAAAAGCACGTCTTTCTTCAGAAGTTCTGAGAGTGGTCGAGTGATTGCTGCGAAATCTTTCATGAACCGTCCGAAATAAGAACAGAGCCCCACAAAACTCCGGACATCTTTGACAGACTGAGGTAGAGGAAAAGCCGTTACTGCTCGAACCTTCTCCGGGTCGGGTTCTACTCCGGAAGCATTGACGAGATGGCCTAGCCCTGTAATCTGTCGGCGCCCGAAGTGGCATTTCGATGAGTTTAATTGGAGCCCAGCCTTGCGGAGGACATTAAGGATAGCTGCGACGCGCTCAAGGTGCATCTCAAATGTAGGACAAAACACAAGGACGTCGTCGAAGTAACAAAGGCAAGTTGACCATTTGAAACCTTGAAGCAGAGAGTCGATCATCCATTCGAATGTGCAGGGGGCATAGCATAAACCGAACGGCATAACCTTGAATCGGTAGAGGCCATCTGGAGTGACGAAAGCGGTCTTTTTCTTGGTCTTGCTCATCGACGAAAATCTACCAATAACCAGATCGAAGGTCGATGGACGAATAGTATTTGGCACCGTGAAGACAACCAAGAGCGTTGTTGATTCGGGGCAAAGGGTGAACGTCCTTTTTAGTAATTCGGTTTAGGTGGCGGTAATCAACGCAGAAATGCCACGTGCCATCTTTCTTTTTGACGAGCACGACCGGCGACGCCCAAAAACTCGATTAGGGCTCAACAATGCCTCTGGCGAGCATCTTGTTTACTTTCTGCTGAATAACTTGCCGCTCTACCATGGACACGCGATACGGTCGGCGGTGAATGGGAACAGCATCACCAGTGTTCATCCAATGCTTAAAGGGACACTAAAGCGAAACTATAAATCAGTTTAGACTAATGAAGCATTGTTTGAGAACCCTACAGTCAGTTATTTCAAAAAATAGTTTGATTATAATATGAGAAAATGAATGTCCAAGTATCAGTATTTGAATTTCGCGCCGAAAGCCCAGCGCCGGTACGTCAGCGTGACGTCAGGGATTCCAAAGTATGTTTTCTCATTTGGGCCGCGTTGGCTGATTAAAGGTTCCCGAAACTTGCCATGTTTAATATTGGGTTCCTTTAGAACACAATGTAGTCAATCTGTACCGCTATATATAATTAGTAGGCCCTAGAAAATGCCATCAAAATCCAAGACGTCACAGCCTCCAGGTGCGGGAACTTAGTAGGTGTCGCCACCCATATTTCGTTCTTGAGCTTTTTCTGGCTTAGCAAACGTCTTATCATTGTAAGAGTGGTGTTTTCGGTGTTGTAGAATGGTAATTTACTGATGCAGAAGAAATCATTTTTCACTTTAGTGTCCCTTTAACAAGGGACGTCTGACTAAGTGGTCAATTGTTATTGTAAAATATGTCGCGGTAGGAAAGCAAAAGGTGATATAGGGTGGCTGCTTGGTCAGGTGCGAGGTCCGGAGCGACCATGGGACGTAATGGGCCGTCGAGGTTCGAGGCATCCTGCGGGTAATCAGGAGGATCTGAAGACGTGTCGGCTGCGAAAGCAGTGACGTGGTCGTCTATCACTGACTGGAGCGTGGCCACCACTGTGCCTTCAGGTAACACTTTCTTCGTCAAGCCAAAATGATAACGGGGAGACACATCCGATTAGCAGCAAGGGTTACGACATGTAAAATCCTGCATACGTGCCTGCTTGGGGTCAAGAGCAGGAGGCGGCGGCCCTGTGTGGCCTCACAAAGGTGCTCTGACACGGCCGAATTGTAGCTGCCCGATTTGAATAGGGAGTTTGTGATTCAAACAGGCACAAGTGACCTAGGCTTAAGTGCAATTTTGCTTAAGGAGCACGGAGGCACTCTCCGACCGGTTGCGTTCGTGAGTCGTTCGTTGACGCCGGCAGAAAGGAACTACTCGGCGACAGAGAAGGAGTGCCTCACGATAGTTTTTGCTCTGCGAAAGTTCGACTATTAAGTCGATAGAATGGCATTCAAGATTAAGACTGATCATATGGCTCTCACTTGGTTGAGGCGCTTGAGTGAGCCGAGTGGCCGCCTGGCACGTTGGGCACTGCTGCTGCAGCGTTACGACTTCACCGTGCGCTACCGCAAAGGAAAAAGCACTGCTGCAGCTGAAGCACTTTCACGAGCGCCAGTCCGAGGCGAGGAAGAAACCCAAGTCTTAGCCCGAGTAGGGGACGCGGAACAACCGTCGATCCTGGGCGAGAGCGTGAACCACGTAGACGTTGTCGGTTCCGCAGGAGTTGTCTTCAGCAGAGAGGAGCTGTTCGAGGCTCAGCAGAAAGACCCCCTTTGTCGAAAAGTGCTCGACGAGCTCCGGGAGCAGGGTGACGCGGCCACCGCACACATGGAGGCAGCTGGTATTGCTCTCGGTGCTAAGCGCTCGGGAACAGCTGGTAATGCTACGAGTGCGCTGGATTCTAATCTGCTGAATTTCGACGGCGTCCTGCTGAGGTATATTCCCAGCGAGGACGACACAAGTGAGGCGTTTAAGGTGGTGATACTGCGCGCGTTGCGAGGAGCACTGCTACGCTACTTTCACGACTCGTGCATCGCTGGGCCCGCAAGCGGCCCCAAGACTTACGTTGTGTCGCCTCACTGCTTTGCCAGGCATGAAACGGGACGTGATGCGCTACGCCCGCTCGTGTTATGTGTGCCAGAGCGTGAAGCCCCGAGGCGGACGACCACACGGCTTCATGCAGCCTATCGACAGCCAGACTCCCTGGCAAATCGCGGTGTGTGACATCATAGGACCGTATCCCACCACACCGAGCAGGAACAAATTCTTGCTGGTAGTCACAGATCCCTTCAGTAAATGGGTCGAACTTTTCCCCTTACGAAAAGTGACGGCACGAGTGATCATGGATAAGTTGATCGAGGTTTTCACCAGGTTTGGCTTCCCGGAGCAGTTGATAACGGACAATGCGTCCTACTTCACTGCGAAGGTTTTCGTCGACTTGTGCGCTGCACAATTGGCATTAAGCACAAGAAAACGACAACTTACCATGCTCAGTCGAACCCTACTGCACAGGTCAATTGCAACATTAAGCACATGCTTGTCGCATTCTCTGAAAGACATAAGGACTGGGATACCTACCTTCCAGAGATCGGGTTTGCATTGCGATCGACAGTGAACCGCTCGACTAGGTATGCGCCTTCTTCTCTCAACCTGGGGAGAGAGCTGCCGAATTTGATCGATAGAGTTCTCGCGGATCGCAGCGGAATGTCAGTCGCGCTGGCAGCATGAGCTGAATACGCAACGCACCTACGTGCCATGATGACGGAAGCTTTACACAAAGCACGCCATAATCTTCGCACTGCTAGGGCGCAACAGAAGGCGCAGTATGACCGCTCGCATTGGAACGTCCAATACGAAGTGGGCGATCTGGTGCTTCAACGTCAGCACGTTCTCAGCGATTCTAGCAAAGAGTTAACTCGCTGCCTCGCTGGCGCCGAAGTGGACCGGGCCGTATCAAGTGTGAGAGAAGGTTTCCTTGCTTGTTTACCGGCTCGAGAACATGAAAGGGAAGCCGATCAGCAAGCCGGTACATGTATGCGACCTGAAACAGTGGGATGAAGATCAGACCCTCCCTCAAACACGGTTGGTGAGAGACAGCAGCCAGAATCGAACGGCGAGCCCGCAGCCACGCTGCAACTTGCATAGCAGGCGGAAGTGATCCGACTGCTGTATTTGCATAGCTCGATGACTGCGAGGACCATTCGTAAGTCCGGGCCATGCTGGCACCTTGTTAGTTCCTGCTGGGAAGCGAACGCCTACCGACAGCAGAGCGCCGAGTATTGACGACGAGTCGTCGTTCCAGTCTTCACGCAACCACACGGACCCCGACGGGAATGTGGCGTGAACAGTTCAACGTGTTTGTATGCAGTGTGTGCATTGATTGACCAAAGACTCGCGAGCACCAGTGTGGTGATTATCCTGAGCTGGGAATCGATGATGTGGACGACCATCCCCTTCGTAACGGGCGTTGACGGTGTTCCCGGATACGGCCAGTCATGCTGCTTATCACAATGTCGTTCCATGCGGTGGACTAATCCAATTTGCCGAAGCAGGAAACAAGACACGGCCGTGCGAACTGCCTGCAGTACTCACGGGTACAACTGACGCACCGGCGGCACTGACGCTGCTACGCTGGCCTTGCAGCCGCACGAACCACTACCCGGCACCCAGCAAGCGAACTCCCGGCTTGCGCAGCTGACACCTGCGGCACAGCACGGGGAGCCGTTTTCGAGCCAAGACTACGATCCGCCTCGCAAGCCCGAGCAGTGCCGCTGACTAGGCACCTTCGAGTCGGCATCAAGTATCTGCCAGCAGAGGGCTACAGCAATGCAAGCCCGACGCTCAAAGCCGGCGTGTGCAACACTGCCTTGATCGTGAATCTTGGCGGGAATGGGCGTCCGAACCCCTCGGGCGTACCTAGGTGCTAGCATCAAGGTACGGGGGGCTTCTTAAGGGGAGGAGGACGTGGGGAGCACATGCGCCCATCTTCCCCTGCATCGTCACGGTTGCGTCGAGAGCCGGCATAGACACGGGAGAGGCGCACTACACCATCTCCCGCTTCTCCCTCGCTCTCGCGACGCGCGCGCTCCCTTCCTTCCCGACTTGCAGGAAGGCAGCTGACGGGCGAGGAAGACATTCCCCTTGCCAAAGTAAAAAGGTACAAAACAGCGCCACCGGGGGAGACCCTCTCTCTCTGACGCGAGACCCCTAACCCGCTGGACTGGAGTACCTGCTGCAATCCGTGAGTGACCTCGTTTGCCCGACTATCCTGGGCAATGACGCCAGCCTATTATTACTTATTACAGAAAGGACGCCCCTCTGCCAGTGTTCTTTATTGCTGGTAGCAATAAATGTTGTTACAGTTGACGCTGCTGGTTGCCTTGTCTGTTCGAACCCGACGTAGCCGCGATTCCCGCGCTATGGGTTGGGGAGTACCACGAAGCGACTGTGTGGGGCTAGATCTGGAGCTCACCTCCAGCCCTAGCCGCACGCAGAGTGGAACCCCCCCAACGGAAACTGACGATTGCATTAGAAAATTTGTAGTGCCAAGTGGGAGTTGCAGTCTTTCCTTTCAAGTTGCATTCACAGAGAGAGGAGAAAATTAGTTTTATCGCCTAACCCCTGGTCTATATACTTTTGCTCACGGGTGTACTTCACTGTCACAAGTATAATATGTAATGAAGGTATAAATATGTTAGCCTTGTTATCCAGCCTCTAGATGCGCTCATAGCTTTTTTCCAGTAACAGCATAAATTGTGTATTCTATTCTTGCACCACTGGTGCAGAATTGTGTGAATGACGGGTACTCTAGCTGGAATGAGAAAATTTGTACAATTTGACCATTTGGGGGGGGGGGGGGGGGGCATGTTGCTATACAATATTGAAGCCATGTAGTACACAAAGCATACACTGCTAGAAATCTCTTGCCTTGCACAACTTCTGAGCCTTCAAAATATATGCAGCAACATGGATTGGTATTCTAGCTAACACTTATTATGACACTATTTTTTCACAATCCCATTAAGTATTAAATATTAGCAACAACATACTTAAGTTCTGGCAGTCACAATCAAAAACCTAGTTTTGTAAATGCCACCTGCTCTGCAGCCATGACTTCTCTCCACAGCCTATTTCAAACAATCACGTAGTGCAAGATGTAGTGTTTCTTGAATTTATATGTTTTGCATAGAAATCAACGATTGATTAATCACGATTAAGTAACCAATCAAAGACTCACAATAAATAAATAAATGTATATACATCTTCAGAGAATGTCTTAAATCCAGGCATTCAGAGTTAGAAGTTGTACGTATCAAGACGGCTTTATTTTTCAGCGCTTCAGATGGGGTCTGAGCTGTGTTGGGGAATCGGTCCTGATGTAGGCTAAAAAAATGCAAATGGAGATTTGAAAAATGGAGAAACAAGGTTGGGCCTGAATAAGTGAATCTCACTTTTGTAGCTGGCCCCAATGGTAGTCATGATGGTCCAGATTATACTACATTTGAGGGCAAAACTTGGTAAGTTAACGCAGTGCAACAATTCTCACTCACCAGAGGGTCGTACAGTTGCCAGTTCCTCAATCGACTTGTCTTTGTTGCGTTTAGTGATGGGTGGGTCTGGTTTGATGATTGCTTGCAGTATTTTAAGACAAGGCAGTGTGATGCTCTCCATCACAATTGGACTCTGTGAACTGATGCCCATCAGAAACAACCGCATCACACACCTGCACGAACAAATAAATGCATTCACAGCGTCATGAAATAGAGCTTGTAAATCTACAGCTTTTATTTTCTCACTCTGACCATATGAACTATTATGAAAAACAGTGAAAACACAGTGCTGCATGCTTGTAGAATGAATAATTGACAAGCTAATACTCTGGTTGCAAAAATACGTTATATGGAGCATTTATTTCTTGGATGAAGGAGAGCATGTGGCTGACAAAGTTCTACTGAAATGTACACATGCATACGGAATCTGCAATTTCTTACGTTTCGAGAAGGAAAACTCCAGCAATCTGTGCACTTACTTTTAATGCTAAGCAACCACAGGACACTTCTTTGTGGAAATTTATAAAGCAGAGCGGATGCTCTAATAAATGATGGTATTTGTAAGATAGATCTTGCCAGAGGAAGCCATACACAGTTTAATGCTTTTGACAACCCAATCAATACTTAGACACACACACGAACGAAAATGCCATTGTGCAGCTTGTCTAAGGGCCTTTATCGGCAGACAGCCAAGTAACCCTGCAGCTGGTTGCACATTCCAGTATTCCAGCACTGCTTTGTGGGTGTCATGTAATAAGTAGTAGGGGCTCTTTGTAGCCATGGCTGTGCAGTGTTGTTCGCAATCATAGTTGCGTAGTGTTGTTCATAGTTAGGGGTGTGGCCTTTGCACGGGGCTGAACCTTTTGGTTAAAATTGTGCACACTCCGGATCACTGGATGTACCATTAAATCAGAGGTCAACAAAAAGCTCTCGCCATCTAGTAGCAGCATGCGGAAGTATGCATCGGGTAAAAATTTGCAGATGCGAGAGCGCGGCACACAGGTGCAGCCCTTACACGAGTCTATACGGCACATCTTGTTCAATTACAGGTGCAGGAGAGTAGACCGCAGAAGGAAATCAAAGCTAAAAAATGATGGACATGTGTTAGCGTTCACAATGGCACTTTTCGTTTTCATAAACACAAACACTTGCTCTACTGTGAGTGTTTACATGCTGTTCAAGCTGTTAACAATGGTAGGTGCTGCACACACTTTAAGCATTCATCAAGCTTACTCTGTTTTTGTAACCACTTTAATAGTGCCATCACAACTTGTGAAAACAAGCAAAAGAATACAGAGAATGGCTTAAAATTTTTATACTCCCGACTGCCAGAAAGCCAGGACAGGGTATGTTAATGAGATATCCAAAAGAAACAAGGACTTTTACGTGTGTACCTTAGCCGCTGCTCCCAGCATGAGTCCTCCTTCTGGAGTGACAGAGCCAACAAGGCCACCTCATGACGGACTGCCGCTGGCAAGTCAGGGACACCAACTACGACTGGTGGCAGTGTTGACATTGCCTCATTGTTGTCTCCTTCTGTTGGGGTAGGTGGCGTGGTAGCAGCAGGCACTAGAGCTAGGCAGGGCTGCTGGGGTAAAGAGGGCGCCTGCCCACCACGCAGTAGAGCAAGTGAGATGCGCTCCATCAGCAGTCCATTAAGGTGGTCAGTGGCTTGGGGGTTGTCGCGCGTTAGCAGGCACACCAACTGGCCAACTTGTGACCAGCCCTGACGAAGGTTGTGCTCCACCAGCTCCCCTATCAAGCCCCGCTCACACAGAAGTTGCCTGTATACACACCAAAACAAAACAAAGGGCAAAGCTGACAGATGGCCAAGAAAGACAGCAGAAAAGCTATGCATTTATCTATTGTGCTAAACTGGCCATCTCAGGTGAAATAGCTAAGCTTCACTGCACATGAAAATCTGTACAGGCAATGTTGATTTCGAT
This sequence comes from Dermacentor variabilis, assembly GCF_050947875.1. Taxonomy (NCBI): domain Eukaryota; kingdom Metazoa; phylum Arthropoda; class Arachnida; order Ixodida; family Ixodidae; genus Dermacentor; species Dermacentor variabilis. The sequence continues at coordinate 87,826,777 of NC_134568.1, forward strand.
GTGCTAAGAATATGGGCCTCTGTTTTGCAAACACTGCTTGCTGCCCTTTAAAGGGAAGCTGAAGCAATTATACAATTGGACAAAGCATTGTAGTACAGAAGCAGCCACAGAGATTATGATTTTAATGTTTCTTCCCCCATATGGCAATAGATGTGTGATGTCAAGCAAAATAAATATTTCAGCTGCACCACCCGCTGCAATCATGACAGAATTGAACAGCAGGGACTGCAACCGACCAGACGTTTGTCATTGTGGGTGTGCAACAACTGGTGAAGTTCGTTGCACGTCTTTCTGCGTGAGCTTCACCACCTTCAAAGCCGTATGCCTGTGCTGGTAGTAACTTGTTTTCCCACTTCTGCTGATTTTATTGCGAATCAATTATATGGACATTCCAGGCGCATTTTCATCGTCAGCGCCATCGCGATGTTCAATGTCCAAATGTGATAACATCGCGACTGTGCGTCATATGCTGTGGGTGCGAGTGTGAGATGAGAAGAATGGTGGCTCAATCTCATATGTGCAAGGGAGAAAGACGGCAAGGAAGCATGCAGTCTTCCATTGTGCACATGACATAAGGGGAGGGGGGGTTACTTTGGCGGTGGCTGGGTATGGCATAGCTGAATGCGGCTGCTTGGGCCCTATCATGAAAGCCGCTTGCAGTCGGTACAGAGCCTAGGCGCGCCGAGAGCTCATGTCTTTGTGTGTGCTATGTTCTCGCCACTTAATTTGTGCTGAAGCGAGAGTTAGCAGGAAGGGCAATTCGCTCGCTCGCTGCTGCCGCCGCTCTTTCTCATGACAGCATTTTAGACAGTGAGTGTCTGCGGTCATCTAGTGGTAATGATCTAGTGCTCATGTCTGCCTGTGCGTGCATGACAAATGTTTGTTAATTTAGTTTGTAAATGAATGCTTACAAAGTTATAGAGTCAATAAAACTACTACCCTTTGTATAACTGTAAGAATTTGCTATGAAAACCGATGTTTCAGCTTTCGGGCAAAACTGCGCCATTTTTCTTTTTGTTCCCAGTGTATGCAGTAAGCTACAGAGACGTGCTGCAGAGTGTTGAATGCACTAATGTCTTTGTGTGTGGTGTATGGATGCATGAAAACCAGTTGTCGCAATGTCAACCACTCCACAGAGATAACAGCACCTTGCAGCGTAGTATATTGTGGCAGTAAAAAAAGTATTTTGAGCTTAACAGTGGCACCATACTCTGCTCAGACCACTTTCATGATATTGACTACAGTATATTTTGACTAGAATGTTAGCCTACCACTCTAATGTTATGGGCAGCCAGCCGGTCAATGCACTAGCTAACCTCTGCCTTTCCTCTCTCTCATGAGTCACATCGAAAGCTTATTTCACAAACACAGAAGAAACTTATTTCATGATGTGTACGTGCATGTGCACTCTACCAGTGTTTGTGCACACTGACTTTTTCTAGTTTCCTTTTTGGGCAGACTGCCTCATTGCCAAGTGTTAAATGCAGCAGTAAACCAGAAATAGGATATCATATACAGTTTCTTAAGGAAAACAAGGCTTCCTGCATCATACACAGTGGCCGAACATTGAAATGAAAGACTCCACCCCAGAAAAATACACTTTTTCACAAGTTAAGCAGTGCACCTTTGTTAATAGCTCTACGCAAAGTTTCAAAATTTGGTCAGTTAAATTCACCTTAGTGCACTGGGCACAGCTGCACCTATACCTTGTAAATATTTTAAAGCTAACTAATCTGGTGCTGTTAACTTTGTCCAATCATATTTATACATGTGCTATTTTAGCTGTTTACTGCATAAAAGACATCTTTGTTTCATGAAGTCAAACTCTCTGTTAGAGCAGGGGTAAGAAAAAAATTAAGGCACTGTTTTTCTATTAACTCTGTACAGAAACTTGTTTCTTGTTAGTATGTTAAGATATATGCTTTATTTTTTGTGCCAAAATAGAAATGTTTACTCAAATTTCTTTGTTACCTCTTCTAACCAGTGCAGTGAGCTTTCATGTTTGTTGTTAGTTCACTATATGCAATGAATTGCACTTATATTTCGTGCAAGCAAAATTTTGCATCTATTACTATGGCACTATCACTCGTACTATGACACTTTTTTGGAGGCAGAGTTTATCTGATAAAAATCTTTTCCTCAACATCACCAAAAAAACAAACTTTCTGGTGAAAAGAAACACTTTGACCAACTTAAATTCCAAGAGAATAATTTTTGCAAATGACTGGCCAATCACAAACAATTAGTCCCTGCGGCACACTCCTCGCTAAGTAGATGGCAAGCGACAGCATAGCGCCTCTTACAAACAGATACATATCTGAACCCGGTGGCCTACCCACCGCTAGTACCTGGACCTTTACATGGATAGATGGAGATTCTGCAAAGAAAGGGCGGACCTACAACATATGGTTTGGGCTTTTCCTCAGACAACCACACAGTATAAAAAAGACTAGAGAGCAGCGGGAGACCGTGTTGCTCAGGTGTGCACCGGAAGACCAAATTAAGGCAATCCAGCAGGCTGAAAATGCCACCAGGGCCCAAGGGCTCGAGGCGGTCATCTAGGTAGAGAGGCCTAGGTCTCATAAATCTGCTGTACTAAAATAAAGCTTATTTCTCCTCCTCCTGCAAGAAATATACTACACAGTCAACTTCCTCTATTTTGACCCTGCTGGGACCGATGAAATAAATCAATGATCCGGTGGGTCGAATTAGACAAGGTGCAGAAGAAAGGCTGACACACCAATGATTAATTTGGCGGTATTTACCCAATACTAACATGGCCCTGAATCAATGTGCACCAGCTTTCTACAAGCCGTTATGAGTAAAAAAGGCATAGAAATGACATCAAAGCCCCTAAACAAAATATAGATCTAATGTGCACCCAAATTTTTAGCAAGAAAAATGGGCAAGAATCTAATATGTGTTGCACAATGACAGCCGGTTTCCTAAAGCAAACTTCAACTTAGTGACACGGTATGTTAAAGCAAGCTTCGCCGCAATACAGCCATGTTATGCGGTAAAGCATAGGAACATGGTTTTGGTTTTATACCTGACTGCACTGTACAGGCAATTTCCGGCCAAATTTTCTTGCGAAAAAAAAAAAAAATGCGCGTAAGAATTGGGTAAATATCGTACTAGAAAATTGTAAGTTGCCATTATTGCTTGAAGATCTTCCTAGAGAAGGCTGAAAGTAGGCATTTTTGACAGGAGACGATGCGTGTTCCAACACATTCACTGTCCCCTAAGCTCCTCTGAGACATGCTACCCCAAAAGGTACTGCTATTTAGGTCACCACAGGGGTTACATGCTTGCAGGCTGACTGATAAACTTCTAAACATATGGCTAAGGCCAATTTTAGGATCGAAATAATGAAAGCTCGGACCCACAGAAATGCATGCATGCTAGCCGGGTGGGGCCTTCAGTCCTGATCGAATCAACCAGTGTAAAATGTGCTGTAACAGTCCACTGTACCAAATTTCTTAAACATTTACTGCTCCATGTACCTGTAGTACTTCTATCCATGTAATTTAGTGTCTGCAAATTCTAAAATGCTGGTGGAGAATGATATCGCAAGTAGAGCTGTTTATTGAGCTTACACCAAAATGACGTTTTAACACATGCATTAGAAAACGACTCCCTCATTCATGCACACATAAGGAGTGTCCATTCCTTAGGTATATCCCATTCTGAATTGAAGAGTTAGTCAACATCTACTTATGGTCATGTTAGTACCTAGTACCTGCTACGCACAGTGTCATGCAACTGGCATGCACTTTCTGTGGCTTGTCTATATTTTACTGCATTTTCTTCCAGAATTATGGGTGTATGTTGCATGCTGTTGGTTTATTGTAAGCAATGAGGTTTTAGAATTTGTTGAGCAATGAGCCTTGCTCGTGAGACAAAGCGCTGCTGCTGCAGTGGCAGATAATGTCACATAGGTTCATTGCAACATTACTCGTGAACAGGAATCTTCATGTGAATAGGACATTCAGGAAAAAGTACCGAATTTACTAGAAAATAGGTCGAACACAATTATAGGTCAAACCCTATATAATTGAACTTGCCTTGAAATAAAAAATTATAACTTGATTACAGGTCGACCCCTACCTCTCTAGAAAAACAAAAACTTTGAGCATCACACACCTTTAGTCACTGTAAGCTCAGCTATTAAATCTTGTTAGTCGATGCCACAGCCCACAAGCTGCATTCTCGTCGGAATGGCCAAAGAACTTGTCAAATGCTTCACAAGCGTTTTTGGCACCTCAAACAATGCCATCCTCAGTGTCGTCAAGAGCAGTAGATATGCAACATTTCCTAAAGCCAATCTGGATAATCTTCTGGCTGGCTTTAAAGTGGGCGTGACAGAGGAACTCCGTTAGCTATGTAGTTTTGTTAGCTTTGTTCACGAATATAGGTAAAGATTCTTCTGTCATGAATATAGCTCGATAGCTCAGTTTCAGTAACATTTTATGAATAAAAAGATTGACCTATATTCAAATAAATATGGTAATCACTATTTGAGGTAGTGACCCATTATCTAGACAGTTTCTTTGTACAAGCCTGCAGCCTTACCACGAGTGAACATGGCAGAAAAGCCACGCCTGTCTATATACACTTTCAAAAGCCGTAGAAATAAATCCAATAAAAGCAACATAAAATACACCTTTTCTTCTTGTCGTGCATTTGAAAACTAAGAGAAGTTGGCAGTGTGTACCTGCCAACTAATGTTCCCAAGGTGCCTAAAGACAGCTCGCTTTGGCAATAGAGGCTGTGCTGTTGCTTTGGATGCCCAGAGAGCTTTCCACTGTGCGAGGTACCACTTGCTCAAAATTATATGAAACAACACCAATATCCAGTTTTGGCATAGGGTTGAAAGCTTCAGTATGGCTCGTGTGGCCCTGTACATCACAGCTGTCAAGCTGCTAGGACATAAGTTTGATTTCTTTGGCTGAGCCAACACAGGTCCCCATGATGATGTCATGAAGTGTTGAACCAATTGCATGCGACAAGGGCCAACGAGATTGCCCACGGCAGCTACGCCCTTTTTTCAATAAGTTGTGTTTCCAGGAAGCTGAATACTGAATATATTAACCCTGAAGGCCAGAGAATTTAAATTGCACTCCAAACTAAACCTTGTGAAGTAGTACTTCACCGTATCTCCCTTAAAGGACCCCTCACCAGGTCTGGCTATTTTGAGCTGACAAGCGCAGAGCATACAAAGTGTGCTAATGATCGTGTTTGCAAAGAATTACATCGCTACGCACCACAGAAAGATCTGAAATTTCAATCTGAATGCCGTTTTCCCTTTCCCTCGCAGCGACCACACTCCAAGCGGACAGTGATGTACTCGTGCCCCTTCGCCTACGTACTCGCGTCCGCTGTGATGTCGCTCGTGGTGACATGCGACTTTGAGAATTATTCAAGGCAACACCTGTTTTTTGTGTGATCTGTTGCTTGAATTGATGAATTGAAGTTTAGAGAAATAATAAAACACACAAACGGAATGTCTTTTGTTTTACTTCGCACCGAAGCAAGAGAGATGTACTTGCGCTTTGTCTGCTTGTTCCCATGATCGTGCAGTCACGTGTGCAGGTACCGAAACTATGCCATTTTCTGCCGTGTTCCAGCGTGTGATCATGCTCTGCGATTCAATTGTTCTGGTTCAGTATTCGTGTAACACTGAATTATACCAGTAGTCATGTGTCCTTGTGCACAGTGCGCAAAATCTTGCACTGCTCGAAACGAGACAATCCCAACAGCTTGTGCACGACGCCATCAGCGGAAGTGCAGCAAAAAAAGCAAGCAGGGAAAAAAAAAAAAAAAGGAACGTGGGGCCCGTGACGTATGCGTCACGCGATCCTCGAGGTCTGGTATGGGAGAACGCAGGGAAAGCATTTTGCTTGCGGAGGCTAGACGGGGCGAGTGGAGAGAGTCTTGCTTGGCAGTGCAGCTCATCTCCTGAAATCATGGGTTCATGACACTGAAATATTTCTATCTTGGCTATTAATGAGCCGATTTGAAAAATTTTTTCGCCCGAATGCTCTCTAGAGGACACGTAACAACTTCCAGCATATAACCAAATTTGCTATGGGCCTGGTGAGGGGCCCTTTAAAGAAGTTCATTTTTTTTTTACAAACATGAATGCCTCTGAAGATGCACAGTATATGGCAACCTGCCATCAAGGATCAATGGAAAAACATGTGACAAAGCTTCCCTGTGGAAGTCCAAAATCCGTATAAATGATTGAACGAAAAAGTATGTGAGAATTTTTCAACTATACATATTGGAAAGTCAGGTGAGCAATGAAGTTTCACTGTAAGTTCCCTTCAACAAGTGGGAACAAGGACAGCCTTACAGTTCTCTTCACAAAATCAGCTTCAGTTTTACCTGTATGGCACACTGGTAGCCAAAGCTCTAAGAAGGGTGATGCAGTGATCCACTGCAGCACTGGCACAACCATAACATCTCCCAGATGACTGCTTATTGCTCGCTGGTAAATTGAAGCTGCCTGGTGATGGCAATTCGCTTCGCGCTGGCTGTACAGCAGTCGAAGTTGGAGTTGCTGCTTGTGCTTTTCTGCTGTCCTTCTGCTTGTGCTCATATTCAACCAATTCCTTTCGTGAAGCCAAGATCTGAAAGGAAAAAAAAAGGGAGGAAGAAAAAAATGGCTTGGCTGCAGTGCCTTTCAGCTTGAATAGATGCTGCTCCGTCATATGAACAGCATAAAGCAGAGAAACTGAAGCATGAGCTGCACATGCCTTAATCATGCACAGCTTTATCAACAACCAATTTGCTTAAATTATAAGGTTTACTGTCCTAAAACTTCACAGTGGGTAATGAAGGATGCGAATGTACACCCAATAAATGGTACATAAGCATTTTTGCATTTCACCTCCATCAGAATGTAACTGCTGTGAATCAAACATGAAACCTCGTGCTCAGCAGCCCAACACCATAGCCACTAAGCCAGTGCAGCGGGTCAACACTCTGTGATATTGACGTACTAGTTCTGCGGAAAACCGCAAGGTGGAGAGAAGTAATGAATCGAGGGAAAATCAGACATGCACCCGTTCGTAGCAATTGCTACAAAGGAAACCCATACGGGTTCCTCGAAAGAAAAGCCTCATGGTTTTTCTTCAACCATGAGGCTTTTCTTTCGAGGAACCCGTATGGGTTTCCTTTGTAGCAATTGCTACGAACGGGTGGATGTCTGATTTTCCCTTTATTCACACGGTGATATTGATACTGAACACTGTTACCGTGAATTTCAATTTTCGGTGGCTTCTGTTGCATTTAAAGAACTAGAGAAATTAAAAGCTGTCCAGACCTAATTAACAGCACACACAGTAAGTTGAGCTGGTTGGCCCATCTTTATATTTTTTTACAGCCTGTAACTGCACGTGCACACTGACACACACATGCGCACAATAACACACTGGAGATGGTACAATGACCAACCCAAGAGACGTTAGACCTAGGTTTGATCCCAACCATGATGAATTATAATTCAATTGGAGACTAAAAAAAAGAAAAAAGAAACCTAACAAGTCAATTTGCACTTTTTAAAATGTCAGCAAGAAAAATTGATTATCGACGCACCCACATTTGTTGCAAATGTCGACTGTCAAAGAGTTTGTTCTAACCAATCCTGGGTTCAATAATTGTCTGAATTCAACTTTAATTTACCTTCTGAACGATCTTGCTCAGCTCATCAAAAGAGGCTTTGCACTCGGAGCAGTACTTCTGAGCAAGTTGCTGTATGGACCGATTCACCATGCTGGATGTTGATCCTGATGCAGAACCAGTGCTGGCTGGTGTTGCTGAAGTCGTAGCTGTGCTGCCTGTGCCTGCTGCTGTGCCTGCTGCAGCAGCAGCCTCCTCTTCCAGAGCCCTGTCTACCAGGCCCTGCTCCTGAACCTGCAATTACCAAGCAATATGCCCAAGCATGCATTAGCACTATATTTAAAAAGGGTGAACATGGAAACTGCAAATTAATACAGCATTATTCATTTTAAGAATAGATAGAGACAGTGCATTGGTAATGCCCATTGAAAGGTTAGTCAAAATAACGACAGGAACATCAAAATGAAATTTGCAGGGAAAATGCTGTACATGTGAAAAGGAATATCAGATACATCACTTTGGCTAACAGCTAAAGTATATTTTGAAGATTTACAAAAGTAAGCTCTTATTTTGTTCAACAGACTGCTTCAAGTATCACATGTGTTGGAGGCTTAATCCATTAAATGACAATGGGCAGTCAGAATTTATGTAGTTTGATCTGACTTGGGAGACATTAGGCTTATTATTCTTTAGCACTGTGCAGCCAGAGTTTTTATACAAAACAGATAATACAACAAAAACCATGATAATCATTGTTTGCCCACATAAAAGAAATGACCATTAAGGCTTTTTCAGGCCTGTAGGCCCAAGCATTTAAATAAAGATATTTGTCAAATTATTCCATCCATTACACCAATGATTGAACTTTTTCTTAGTATATTGTGAGGAGCACACGCAGCCATCTTACCTCGCGTCGAGAGCCGGCATAGACACGGGAGAGGCGCACTACGCCCTCTCCCGATCCTCCCTCGCTCTCGCGACGTGCGCGCACCATTCCTTCCCGACTCGCGGGCAGGTAGCTGACGGGCGAGAACATTCCCCTCGCCCAAGTAAAAAGGCACAAAACAGCGTGACCAGGGGAGACGCTCTCTCTCTGACGCTGGACCCCTAACCTGCTGGACTGGAGTACCTGCCGCAACCCATGAGTGACCTCGTTTGCCTGACTATCTCGGGCAACGAGGCCAGCCTATTTATTACTATTACAGAGAGGACGTCCCTCTGCCAGTGTTCTTTATTGCTGGTAGCAATAAACGTTATTACAGTTGACGCCGCTGGTTGCCTTATTCGTTCGAACCCGACATAGCCGCGATTCCCGCGCTATGGGTTGGGAGTTCCACAAAGCGACTGCGTGGGAACTCGCAATCCGGAGCTCGCCTTCAGCCCTAGCTGCACGTAGAGTGGAACCTCCCCAATATATATGAGGCGTGCTCAAAAAGAAATTAAACATTTGAAATAGCACGCCAACTGGCAAAGGGAGCGCATATAGTGGCAGGTTTAGACAACAGATTGCCATTTGCCCTGTTTCACTCTGACCGTTAGTTGGCAAGCTGCAGCAGCTGAAGTGATCGCACGCACAAGCTGTTCGTCGGATTAGTGCCAAAGTGACATTGAATGAGCTTGAAGAACATGTGTGTGGGAAATTTTGCTACAAACTTGGCAAAACTTTCACAGAGACATTTCAATTGCTTAGCCAAGCATATGGGGAGGATTGTATGAGTCGCATGCAGTGCTATGAGTGGTTTAAACGTTTTGAACATGGCAGAATGTCGGTTGGTGACAATCCCAAGCCTGGACGACCTTCCAGATAAACAGATGACCATGTAAAGAGAGCTTGTGCCGCGATTCATAGAAATCGCCATTTAACTGTTTGAGAAGTTGCCGACTAAGTGGGCATCAGCGTAGGATCATGCTATCAAATTTTGAGTGACAAACTTGAGATGCTTCATGTCAGTGCAAAATTTGTGCTGCATTTGTTGACTGACGATCAGGAACAAACCCGTGTTGACATCAGCCAGGAATTGCTTGCCACTGCCAGTGACATTAAAAAGTTCCTTAAGAACATCATAACAGGCAATGAGACGTGGGTTTATGGCTATGATATTGAAATGAAGGTGCAATCATCACAGTAGGTGGGCAAAGGGTCTCGTAAAAAAAAAAAATGCACGAGTCTGTCAAAGACCAAGGTTGTGTTTTTTTACTGCAAAGGCATTGTCTATCAGGCACCACATAGCCAGATGGTAAACAAGGAAGTCTATCAGGGAATTTTAGCACATCTGAGGGCTGCTTTGCACAGTAAGAGGCATGAATTGTTGGAAAACCTGAATTTGATGTTGCATCATGACAACGTGCCAGTCACGCCACGCGTTGCTCCTTCTCCACGGCTACCTAGCAAAACCTCCCGCTCCTGTTGTGCTCCCTCCACCGCATTCTCGAGACCTTGCCCCAGAAGACTTTTTCCTGTTTCCCAAACTTAAAACCATGCTAAAAGGACGTTGTTTCCAAACCATAGAGGAGATTAAGGACAATGTGACAAGAGACCTGCTCACTATCCTAGAAAAAGCATTCCAGGAGGCTTTACAAAAATGGAAGAAACGATGGGAACAGTGTATTCCCAGTAGAGGTGACTACCTTGAAAATGACCATTCTTAAGATGTTGTACAGTAATTAATAAAGATGATATAACAAAAGTTCTCTTTCTTTATGAACGCACCTGGTATGAATTTGATCGTATTTGCAAACATTTTTCTATTTAGCCTTTCTTCTTCTTCATCATCATAAGCTTATTTTATGTCCACTGCAGGACGAAGGCCTCTCCCTGGGATCTCCAATTACCCCTGTACTGCGCCAACCGACTCCAACTAGCACATGCTAATTTCCTAATTTCATCACCCAACCTAGTCTTCTGCCATCCTTGACTGCATGTCCCTTCTCTTGGCACCAATTCTGTAACCCTAATGGTCCACCTAGCCTAAGCATTACATGACCTGCCCAGCTCCATTTTTTTCTCTTAATATATCAGCTATATCCGTTTTCTCTCTGATCCAAACTGCTCTCTTTGTGTCTTTTAACATTATGCCTAGCATTCCTCATTCCATCGCTCTTTGAGCGGTCCTCAACTTGTTCTCAAGCTTCTTTGTCAGTCTCCAAAGTCTCTGCCCCATATGTCAGCACCGGTAAAATGCACTTATTGTATACTTCCCCTTTCAATGAAGATGGTAAGCCTCCACTCAGGAGCTTACAATGTCTGCCATATGTGCTCCAACCCATTTTTATTCTGTGAATTTCCTTCTCATGAACAGAGTTTTCTGTGAGTAACTGACCTAGGTAAACACACTCCTTCACAGACTTTAGAGGCTGACTGGCAATCTTGAACTCTTGTTCCCTTGCCCGGCTATTCATCATTATCTTCCTCTCTTTGTCTTCGGCATATTAATCTTCAACCCCACTCTTATAGTCCCTCTGATAAGGCCCTCAATCGTTTGTTGTAACTTGTCCCCAGTGTTGTTGAACAAGACAACATCATCTGCAAATCGAAGGTTGCTGAGATATTCTCCGTTGATCCTCACTCCTAAGCCTTCCCAGTTTAATAGCGTGAATACTTCTTCCAAGCCCACAGTAAATAGCATCGGAGAGATTGAGTCTCCTTGTCTGACCCATTTCTTTATAGGTCCTTCCTACTTTTTGTTTGGAGAATTACGGTAGCTCTGGAATCTTTGTAGATATTCTCCAAGATATTTACGTAAGCATCGTGTACTCCTTGTTTACGTAATGCTTCTGACTGCTGGCATCTCTACTGAATCAAATGCCTTTTCGTAATCTATGAAAGCCATATAGAGAAGCTTATTGTACACTGTGGATTTCTTGACTGCTTGACTGATGACATGGATGTGATCCATTGTAGGGTATCCCTTCCTGACACCAGCCTGTTCCCTTGGTTGACTGAAGTTCAGTGTTACCCTTATTAAGGCAGAAGCCTTTATTGGCTCATTGTCAAGGTCATCTGCCATTAGCAGAAACTGTCACAGCTTTGTGGCCTCCCGATTGGTCTCCTCTGTGTCGTGACATCATTGTCGCTAGGCACAGGTGTGTGCCTCCTGATAGGCTCGCATGCGTGATGTCACTGTCGTTAAGTGCGGGTGTCGGGGTGGTCCAGCGCCGCACGAGATGACTCATCACATCGGCACGCGTGGTGGTCGTGTGTTCGACGGTACGCCCTGACGTCACTGTCCTCAGGTGCTTGAGGTGGCCTCCCAATTGGGCGCTGTGTGTCTTGACGTTACTGTCGCGAGGCGCGTGTGGCGACCGTCTGCTTGGGTGTGGTGTGGCAGCGGCGGTGGCAGCAGTTTACATTGCGGTATCGTGTGGGAAGGATCCCTCGTCTCGCCAAATCAGTGTATCCCAACGCGCGACGTGTGGCAGCCACTGAACGCAAGCAGTGCTCAAGAGAGGCTGAGCGTATACGTCGCATGCATCAGTGGGGCGAGGCGCGTCCGACACCACAGAGTCCAGGGACGCATAGGGCTAACACAAGAGAGGCAATGCGTTTGAAGCAACTCGCTGCATCTCCGGGTACCAAGGCAAATGAAGCTCGGAAGCACTGTGACCACCACCTCCCTTATGCTCAAGTTGAATACCCCGCCCAGCAAAGCCACTACCAACCATGGGAATTGTCTAGACCTCGTCTTCAGCACTAGCAGTAGTGTGACCCACCTTGACTATGTATCTGTGCACTTCAGTCACCATAAAGCAGCCATCCTGGATGTGGACCCACTAAAGCACAAGGAGTTCACCGGCCATGAGTTGCAAGCCGACATCCTCCCAGATGACAGCTTTGAAATGATTGACTCGGAAGACATCGAAACGATAGACATAGGCGTAAACGACGTTGCAGGCATTTAATAAACAAACAAACATTCACATAACAGTGCGTACGAGTTGTGTGCCTCCATGGTGTTTCCGACGCAACAAATCGCCACTGGCAATGGTGTCAGGCTTCCGCCGTTTCACACTTTAGTCTCGACAAAGTGTCTTCCGTTGTTTTCTACTGGAAATTATCTTAGTGAATATTTTATATAATACTGGGAGTAATCTAATGGCCCTATAATTTTTCAATTCTTTGATGTCTCCCTTTTTGTGGATTAGTATAATGTTTGCATTCTTCCAATTCTCTGGGACTCTTGAAGTCTATAGACACCTCATAGAGAGAGCCACCAGTTTTTCAAGCGTTATGTCTCCTCCATCTTTGATTAAATCGACTGTTATTCCATTTTCTCCTGCCGCTTTTCTCCATTTCATGTCTTGCAAGGCCCTTCTAACCTCATCGCTAGTTATGGGAGTCTCTGCAACCTGTTCATTAATGCTTCGAATGGAGGTATCGCGGCTGCTCTGGGTAGTGTACAAGTCAGTACAGAATTCTTCCATTGCTTTTACTATACCTTCGAGATTACTGATGATATTACCCTGCTTATATTTAAGTGCATACATCTTGGTTTGTCCAATGCTAAGTGTCCTTCTCACTGATTTCATGCTATGTCCATTTTTTACGGCTTCCTCAGTCTTTCTCACATTATAATTTCGAATATCCCTTATTTTCTTCTTGTTGATCAGTTTTGACAGTTCCGCGGATTCTATCTTATCTCTTGTGTTGGACACTTTCATTCTTTGTTGTTTCTTTATTAGGGCCTTTGTTACTTGGGAGAGCTTGCCTACTGGTTGCCTTGGTTGCCTTGCACTTCAATTGCTGCCTCTGCAGCATGCCTAGTTACGGTTTCATGAATTACTTCTATGTCACCTTCACCTCTCTGTTCTAAGGCTGCATATCTGTTTGCAAGTACCAGCATAAATTTGTCTGCTTGTACCCTTACTGCCTCTAGATTGACCTGTTTCTTCCTGAACAATTTTACTCTCCCTCTTCAAATCGAGGTGAATCTTAGACCTCACCAACCTATGGTCACTACACTTTACCTAACACTTCTACATCCTGCACTATGTTGGGATTGGCAGACAGTATGAAATCTATTTCATTTCTTGTTTCACCATTAGGGCTTTTCGAGGTCTATTTTCTGTTGATACGCTTCCTGAAGAAGGTGTTCATTATTCGCAGCTTATTCCTTTCTGCGAATTCTAACAGCATCTCTCCCCTACTACCATAAAGTGCACTTGACCAACTAACCAGAATGTTTTTGTAAGAGCTGTAACATGCAACAGCTAAAATCTGGTAGTCGCTAGTCACGTACATTAAATCATTAAATTTAAAAGCTTGTGCAATACAGTAGCAAACAACAAGCCGCCCTTCCCTCCATTCCCTTGTTCCTTTGAAAGTATTCTATTACAACATTAAAAGCCAACCAGTACAGAAAAGGTAAATTTTCTGAGCCACCTCTATGCTATCATGCAGAGGGATTGCAATTTCAGTCATGGTAGATAAATCTCTACTGACATTCCCCACTCTATGATGTGGGGATGCGAGACTCTCACGCATCCCCTGATATGCTGTTTTCCCGCACGGCTCGTGTGGCCTGGCGCCCGCGGCGGTCGGAGTGGTACAAGCGCGGTGAGAGAGATGGCACGAGTGTCGCGCCGCGGCGGGGTTACTCGGGCGCCGAGAGACAAGGCGCTTCCTCTTTGGGTTCGGGAAGCAAGCGGGATGGACGTGCCGTGCTGCGCGTGCGCCGACCCATGCTTCTGCGAGACCGTCTCGCGTGGCCGCCTTGGACACCGTTCGCGTGACAGTACGCGCGAACGACCAGGCGTTGGGATCCAGCATGGGGCGAACATATTCGCTCGCTATCAGGTCGCGGTAAGTCGGAATTCTAGATTTGTCGCGCGCCCATCGGCATGTCTTGTGGATAGCAACTCGGCTAGCAGGCATTGATCTATGAAAGGTGCAATAAATGCCCTTGTGATTGTTTGCACTACTGTGTTGTCGTTCCTTTGTCCCAAGAGCACGGAGGAGAATCTCCACAATGAAAACAACTTTATTTTCTACTACAACAATCACACAGTCTCACCTACTACGGTCAACTTGTCAAACTGAACATTCACCAGTGCCACATGGGGCACGTGCGTTGAGGTGGGCCACACACATCCTACACATATCCAATGCCATTCTGCACAAAGTTTCATTTGAATGCTTTGTTGGCACAAGACTTTTGCTCAAGTCTTAGCACAGTAAAAATGCTATGAACTACTGGTGGAACCAGTGTGACTAACACACGTGTTGTTTGATAGTCAATCTCGCCCTCTGGCCCTCCAGAGTTCACTGGGCCTCTACTGTGTCTTCGATTAGCTGGGCTATCTCTCTCTTCCTAGCTCAGACTGCTGATACATACCACCTTTCATTAGTGGTTCATCACCTCTACAATTCTGGCTGCTCTAATTTTACACTTTCTTACTGAGCTCATTCCAATGTTACCTAGTGCTATCAACTCTAAAACCCCCTTAAAGGGGCCTTGACACATTTGCGAGAAAGTTTGTTTCGCAGCACTGATAGCAGCATCACGATGCGGCAATTTTGTGCACTTTGTGTGACGGATGTGACATCAATGACTGGCACTAGTATCACTGGTTGAAAATGTGATGTGCGATTTACGTTTGTATGATATTATGAGTAATGAAAAAAAAAAAGGAACTATGGCAATACATTTTACAACTGCTTTAAGTATCGCCTGGTTATCACACAGCCACAGGTGAGGTGTTGCAACCATGCGAACGATGCATCAACACGCTCAGCACATGGTATGCCAACGGCTGCCTCGTGGAAGCTCTTGCGACCATAGAAGTGACACTGTGGCTGCTGAGATCTGACTGCGTGCCGCCCAACCACTGAGGCCGTGCGAATGCCATCAACAGACTGAGCAGGTTGGCAACCATGAGGCACCAACTCGATGCTCTGCGGCTATTGGCACCACTCTGCGACGTTATGGCAGAGTGAAATGTGGCATCCGGAGCCACGAAAATTCGAATTGAGGGTTACGCTTTTTTTCTTGTATTTTGAAGTTTTGGCAAACTTGGGTTTGCGTGCATTAATTACCATTATTTCTTTTACTGTTAGTTTTTGACATGGCAAGAAAAGGCCTTAATAAAGTGTTAGAAGCTCTGATTCTTTTTGTTCAACATTAAATCACTTAAAAAAATAAATTATTAATAGTACGAGCTTACCCAGGCAACACCATAGACTAAAAGGGCCAAACTAAAAGGTCAACATAAAAGTTAAAGCCCCAAGGTATCAGTATGATCTAATTAGAAGTCACACCGCAGTGACGGACGTCGGATTAATTTTGACCACCTGGGATTCTTTAATGCGCTCCTAATGCATGGTACACAAACATTTTTTCATTTTGCCCCTATCGAGAAATCCCATCAGTGACGTGCTTACACATGTAGAATATCCTACCCACTGCAGTATGTAGATCTAACTGCAACAACTTCTTAGCTCTTACCTGTTATTCATTAACAACATTTTCACCATATACTGTAAGAGTGAAGTCCTTGAAACCTTAATGACCCTGGAAATTAACAGCGCTAAACAGACAACGATGAAGGAAAAGAACACGACACTGGTGCTGAGTCAGTGAATCAGCGCCAGTGTCATGTTCTTCTTTTCTTTCATCCTTGTCTGTTTAGCGCGGTTAATTTCCGAAACATGAATTACCACCAACTCGCCCAAGTTTCTCTTCTAGCACAGTTAATTTCTTGCACATTGGGCTCTGTCTTCTAACCTTAATGACCCATGGAATATGAATAAATGATCACATTAACAAAAATCATTATAACTACTTTGCTTATTAATAAACCACAATTACTACTCACATTACAGTTTGTTCATATCCCTATAAAAACAATGCACCAAGGCTAAGCATGTGGCTTCTGTTATCTAAGCAGCAGTAGGTCCTCAAATGTGATGTCGTTATATACTAGCACAGAGAGAAATCATGCATACCAACTCATGAATTGAGAGGTGGTCAGCTTGAAAACTGCTCAGATCATAAAAGTGCTAATGAACAGTAACTTTGAGCTCATAATCCAGCTCCCCATAATACGAAGAATTCTAAGGAAAAAGACAAAATTAACATTTTTCTGCTAGTGGCCCCCTCCTAGATCATTTACCTTGAGAAGCAGCAGCTCCAACGCTGGCTTGTGGGCCATAAGTTGTCGGTACACTTTGTCAGCCTTCTCAAGTAGTGCATTGATAGAGGCCACAGCCTTCTTGCGGTCCTCCTCACCCTCAATTGGGTCAACGGCACAGCAAGGCTTGGCAGTCAAGGTGTAGTCAAACTTGGCATACTTGCAGAAACCACAGGAATTGCACAGGAATGGGTCCTTCTCATCATAATTAATAGCACGGCACTTGTGGCACTGAAATACATTCTCTCCACAGTTGGCACACACGCCAGGGCTAGCTGGCACAGAGGCACTGCAACGTGGGCACTGCAGTGTCTCTGATGATGCCTGCACATTTTCATAGAAGTCTGCATACTCTATCATAAGGTTGCATGCCACAATGGGAAGTGGGAAGTCCATTTTGAGCTCAGTCTGGCCTGCAGCCAAGGAACAGCGTTTGGCACGATGCCACATGGCAGGCCTGTTCTTCAGCTCCACGACTGACTGTACTGACCGATTGTTGTAGTAGATATTAATGGCTCGCACCATTTTGCTACGTTTCAGGTCTCCAATGCGCAGTACAATGCGCGACACTGTGTGTGAGCCAACCAGCTTGACAATTTGGGTAGAAGTGGTGAAGCGCGAGTCCACCTTTATGGCAGACAGTTTGATGTTTGCGTAAGCCACCTCGGGGTTGTTGCAGACAAGGCAAGGCTCGCTTTCCAGGTAGTAGCCATCCATTTCTACTAGGCCTCGTATAGAGTTGTACAGGCTGGAGTTGGGGTGATTGCACAAGAGCTGGTTTTGCTGATGCAGCACAGCCAGTGCCTTTTCAGTGAACTCCCGCTCAGGATGTGGGGCCTGTAAACATTACCATGAACATTACACCTTTATTATAAGGAAGCCTGTCAAACAAATTAAGCATGTCACACAATTATCCTTCACAGAAAAAAAAAATAAGATGTTCTAGGCACTCAAGCGTCATATCTCAGACACATACGCTAATACAGTCGACTTCCATTAATTCGACCCTGACAATAGCAAAAATGATTATCTGGCAGGTCGAATTGGACCTGCAACTAGCCTGTGGCTACGGGTCCATCCAGTTTTGGTATTTCTGCATGTTCTACATCTGCAAATAAAGAATTGAATTGAAGTGAAAAAAAAGAAAACAAGATACAGAAAAAAAAAATCCCGAAACACACTGCTGATTCATTTGGCAGTACTTGTCCCATTCTGACAGCTTTTGAGAGAGAGAGAGAGAACAACTTTAGTGAAAATGCCTGCAGAGTCGGTTAGGCTCCCTCCACGCAGGGAGGACAAGCTTTTACCGCGACACGGCCACTACGTCAGTCTCGTGTATTGTGCTCCTCGAGGTCTTGGTTCCTCGCTACTTCCGCGGATCCGAGAAGGCCGCCGCCCCCTTCCTGGGGGTGCTGCCCCCCTTCTCCTCGGTTTCATGAGGTCGCTGCCTCTCTAGAGCTGCCGAGACCTGCTGGACAGCCTTGAGTTGACAGCTTCTTGACAGCTTTTTGTGCATACAAAGTAGAAACTAATGTAGAAATTACATTAAAGCTCCTAAACAAAGTATAAACCTCACGCGCGCTCGATTTTTTTAGCAGGAAAAGTGGGGGCAATGGGCCTAAAGTCAGCTCTGCTGCACGGATTGTAAAATTCAGCTTCGCCACAGTACAGCCGTGTTATACGATAAACCATATGCAAGCCACGAATGCGGTTTAGGTTTTGTATCTAATTGCAATGTGCAGGCAACTAATTTTCAAAGGAAAAAGAAGGCGTGCATTATGTTCGAGTAAACACCGTAATAAGACTTGGTGGACTACCCCAACTGCTTAAGAATGTTCCTAGTGAAGGGTAAAAATAAGCGTTTTCAATGGGAGATTACATGTGTTCAATGAATTTATTGCCCCTTAAGCTCTGTTGAGACATGCTGCCACTAAAGAGGTCTGTATTAGGGTCATAATAGGAGTCACATGCATACATGCTGGCTGATAAAGTTTGAATTATCTGGTGAAGGCCAATTTTAGGATCGAAATAACGAAAGTTTAGGCCCATAGAAATGCATAAGCATTGACTGGGATCTTTGGTCAGGATCAAATTAATCATACAATCTAATTAACCAGAGTCGAATTAATGGAGGTATACTGCCCATATTAATTCTTCGCAGTTTATTGTCAGGAGCCACCTGCCATCAAAGAGTGGCCGTTCTGGTCTACTGTTGGGAGGCACCTGCCAAGGCCTTTTACACTGAGTGCATTCTTTGTCTTGATGAACATGTAGTACCATCTTTAGCATGCTCGCACAAGTGTGCAGTTCTATTAATTTATCATGTTCCCTAAAGGTGTGGCAGCACTAAAGTAAGTAATCAAAAAGGCGTAAAAGCACCATCGGCTTGAGTTTTTCTGCAGCTGCTAAGCATATCAGTGACCTCAACGTGCACATTTTACAGGAACAATTCTTTTGGTTTCAGTGAAAGGAACAATGACTTTACTGAAGAGGAAAATCGTATTCCTCCATCAGACGAAACTTCATCTAATGAGTGCAAGAGATGCAGCAGACACTCTGGATGAAAATGACAACATGCAACAGAAATCCTGGGTACTGAATGGTAGCATATCATTTCCAAGTACTGATAACAGACTAGAACACACATAAAAAGAGAAAAAATAATATCCTACAATGCATCTGTGCATACGAGTACATTTTTCCTGCAAAGCTTAAAACTAGCGAAATAGTTTCGGACCGGACTCGTTGCTAAATTAGAGTTAATGTAGGACCAGAAAGGGTTAATCAATATGACGTTCATTAATGTGAATACCTGACCAGTGCCACCTCATTCATTTGCACTCAGTGTAAAGAATCCTCAGATTTCTTTTACTGTGACAGTACTATACAGAACAAAACTTGGCTTTTGGCAATGCAGTGAGGTATCTCCTTGGCAGAGCAAATTGTGGTAATTTGTGTGGCTGAAGCCGGGTTATGGAACCCAGTGTGCCTTTCACATTCATTGAAACAAGCTGCCGTGCAAGGCAGGCAGATAGCTGTGTTCAGAAAATATATTTAATCACCTGAATGTGACAGAGCATGGTACAGTTGACTCATTACAACAGATCCTGATAACCCGACAAAAAACGTCCGTTTTATGCGAAGTCCGTAACATCCGAAATGCCTTTCGTTACGATGCATAACACCTTTATTGCAAAAAGTGAGCAACGAATGTCCAAAGTAAAAAAGCAAGCAAAAAGTCAGTTTCGCCCAAAAGGCGAAGCATCGATCGCAATGGCAAATTAAGCAAGATAGGCGCAGCAGCAGCAGCAGCAGCAGCGAGCGAATTGACCTCCGTGCCGTCTCTCGCTTCAACGCAAACTAAACGTTCAAAGCACGAAGCTACCAGCACTGGGCACACTTTGACCACATTACAGATCGCTTTGAAGATGAGGACTGTGCAGGCGAGCACTTTGTTCCTATTGCAGATAGCTTTCAAGATACGGCACCCGCATGGGCATGCACTTTGTCTCCATCGAAGATCGCTTTCAAAATATGGCGGCCGCGCCGTAAGCAGCAGCCACCAGAAGAGAAGCCCCGTGCCCCGCGTGCAAAAGAAGATGGCGCGTTTCTGCCCCTCCTTCCTCCCTCGCGCACGCGATATTGAGCCGTGATCGTTGGCTGACCCTCGCAAGTCAGTTGTCAGCCTGTGTTGACACGGCAAAAGTATGTTTTATGCACCAGATATTGAAAAAAAAAAAAAAAAAAAAAAATTGCCGCTAATTTCGCCCGCTGTAGCCGATAAGTCCGTTGTAGCACGGTCTGTTAAAAGCGAACTTCGTTGCATTAATAAAATAGGTAGAACAAACTAAGGCTGAAATATGGTTCGTTATATCCGAAAGTCTGTTGTACGCGGGCATGTTGTAACGAGCGTAGACTGTATAAGGACTGGCACTGTTGGTGATATTTGTAAAAGAAAGATGGTATACCTACAAAATGCTTTATCATGAAAATGCAACATATGCCCGAACATACTAGCCTTACGTGTCGCAGACAGAAGGACACACAGGTGACGGTGTGGTACCAAAATGATGGGGGTAATTGTTGAACACCACTGAAAGTGCACAGTTGGATGAATCCGTAGGATATCTACAATACAGCAGAAGCACATAATGCTTAAACACCAGGTAACTGCTGTAAAGGCGGAGAGCAGGTGCAAGGCCAAAATCTGAACGACATGTCCATTGTGCTGTGTTCTGTGAATTCAAGAGTTCAAAATAGTGTATGCATGTTAAAAAACCTAAAATAACAATAAAGACAACTAAGTATGTTTTCCACAATTTTATTCTCAAGTATACCAGACTATATTAATTGTGTATTGCATGTTTACCATGGGCAGAAAACACTGCCACACAAATTCTTCCCAGAGGTTGTGTGCAAAACGAACCTTTTATGCTGATTGCCTACAGGGAAACACGATGGGTTAGGATAACCAATGCTTGTAGTGGGAGAGATCAACACCAGCAAGTAAAGTAAAATGGTACAACACTGCTGCAATCATGTGTGTGTTTTCCAATCAAGACCAGGAAGAACCATGCATAAAGATACCTTTGCGGGCAGTCTTACAGCTCCTAAAGAAAGGTGGATTATCAGTATGCTCACCTTGAGTGTAAAGTAGCCCAAGAGGTCCACGAACTGTGCTGCTTTTCGTCCATATGAGGGAAGATGTGGCCAGAGCTCCCACATCAGTGTCAGCAGGGCCTCTCGATGTGATGGCTGCGAGTGTCTATGTAGCTGATGAAGAAGCGAGTGTGCCTGCCATCGCACAGCTGTAGAGTTGCACTCAAGCAGGAATGCACGCACAAACTGGCCCAACAGGGAGCGCTCCACAGAACTATGTACTTGTTGTGCCAGAGCTGCACACTGAGCCTCATCCGAATTCTCAACTTCATCAGGCTCCTCTGATGTGTCCCGCTCACGGCGGTGTGGCTGCTTGAATGGTGAACCAGAGGCGGCATGTGGCTTACTTGCTCCCTGCTGATGTTGGGGGGGTTGTTGCATTGAAGCTGTACCACATAGCCCACATTGAAGCAGCTGCAGGATGATTGAGGCCACTCCTTCATCGAGTAGGAAGCTCACCTGGGTAGTGGTATTTAATAAGACAACTGAAGGTGCTGTAAAGATGAGCAACGTAAAGATCAACAAAGACTTTGTCACAATAAATATGACTGAATTACAGGTTGTAGGGGTTTGTGCTAACATGCACAGCACCGGGGTTGCAATCACGGTCTATGGGTGGTAGCTCCTGTGAAGCCTGCTCGCAAAAAAGATCACTGTGCTTGATGCCATGCATTGTATTGCCAGTTCGTGGAACGCAGTGTCGCGAAGCCCAATCGCTAACTCGTTCAAGCACTCTGGCTTTAAGCGAGAGACTGCCTCCTCTGCTGGGGACGCAACAACCTCGATGCCGCTCGAGGCCGGTGCAGGCTTTGCCGACAACGATTTTGAGGGTTTAAACCTAACCACGACTTTCGCCGAGTATGTGGAGGCCGACGACAACGTTGCAATCTGCGGCGAGGTGTCGCTGGATGACGCCATCGAGGAGGCTTTGCCTACTGCCAACACTGCTGCGACATCAGACGAGGACAACGACGCCGCCACAGATGCCGTGCCTGTGTCTACCCCGTTTGCCAGGGTGCTACGGCACATAGACAGCATCCGGAACTTCATCTGTTCACGTGACACAGCAGAGGACCTCCTTTTGGACGTTGCCCAACTCGAGTGATAGCTCTTGGTTCACGGATCAAACAAGGTCCAAAAGAAACTTACTGACTTTTTTTAAAGTTCGCGCCGGCTGGCGGGAATTGCGGCAGTGGGCAGTGGAGTGTCGTAAAGCTTCGTATGAATAAAGCATGATTGGTACCTGTACTGCAGCATTAATTCTTATCACATTTATTTTTTTTGTAATTTGGGTTTCCAAGCCTATGTCAGTAGTTTACACTGAAGTTTCTCGTATATCCGTCGCGCAAAATAAGTAGTATTTTTATAGGCATAATTTATGTTCGGATTTTACGACACCCGGATTTTACTACGCTTTTTCGTGGTCTCGAGAAAGTCGTATACTCGGGGTTCAACTGTAAACAAATGCTTACTACATTGAAACTTTTACTTCCTGACTGAATCAGCAAATCCTCTTTCTATTTTGCACAAAAGCAGTGCGAAAGCTGCAATTTTCGTCATCTTGTGACTGATTAGCGCTCATAGCGGTGATGCCCTCATGACTTCCTTTCCAGTGTGGCGGCAGTGCAAGACACGCATATTCATGTGAAACGTGCTTTTCACTACCTTCTGCACATCCAGACTATTTTTTTGGCAATGAGCTGGTTGGTGACAGCATTGTGAGGTAGCTGGTGTGTTTGATGGCAGTGTAGAATCACTCTTCCTCCTCAATGGCTTCCACTATGCTCGACATTGTGCGCACTGCACTGAGTAAAAACACCACTGTTTGCCACCAATGTGTGCAATGAGTTGGAACGAAACTAGTGTCTGGCGCAACCACTGCGGACTAAACTGTGGTTGCTATTGATGCGATCCCGAATGGTGACTACACAATTGTGAAGAAATGCGGCCAACGCATGCTGCGTCGAAACAAAACTACTGTTTACTGCAACCACTACGAACAAAACCGTGGTCACTATCAGCGCAGTCATGGATGGCAAATATGCAATTCTGAAGGCCCGTGGAAAAGGCGGGGTCATGCGCAGCAGTGAATGCACAAATAAAGGCTTTAAAGGGTCCCTGAAACACTTTTTGAACATAGTAAGAAAACATTCCCAATCTTTTATCAAGGTTCCTTTGAACATGTGAGCCACAGATAATTGCATTGCACGCAGTAGGAAATTTACAATCTTGTGTCAAAAGCTGTGAAAAATAGCTTGCTCCCTCTTTTGCAATGTCATCATGCAGTGCCATCGCAAGAAGCGAAGCCCCACAACAGCTATTGGCTGATCTCGTGATTGTGAGGACATTCTCAGTAATACAATTATTGCTAATTTGAGTTGAATAAAGGAAAAAGATATATGTCTGCAATCTCGAAAAGAGAAAAATCATTTCATCTTTGCACTGCCGGTCTACACGATAGTTGCATGTTGCTGCAGCTGCTGCACGTGGCCATTGAGATGAAAAGCATAGCCGCGGAGTGCCGTCCCGAGCCATCTCTCCACCGAGATGTTCAACCTTTAGGTGGGGGCCAGCGAGGATTTGCTCCCTTTGGCCCCTTGCCATCTCCTCTGCGCAAGTTTCTAGTGTGCAAGTGGAAATGAAAGGAGAGAAAAGGCTGCTTATTGGTCCGATAACTACGTACATCTAACCTCGGTTGTGCTTGAAGGATTCAAAAAGTTGTGGTGGCAGATTCGAGAGGTGATGTTATTTGAAAGTGATGTCATTCTACGATTAGTTAGAAAAGCCCCAAGCGCTCGTTCCTTTTGTTCCCATACGGTTTCTGCTGATGACTATGGCAATATGAACTGGGCCACTTTGCTTCGATTGGATGCTCGCCCCTCTATGAGGTTTGTTGGAATTAAATGGTATGCAGCAAAACAAGTCCAATTACCAAAAGAGTTTGATGCCATTCACCCTTTGAGGGTTGATTTTCTCAGCCATATGTGACCAGCCAGGGTCGATTTTTTTTAGTGCAGATTCCGATTCTTCTGAGGGACCTATTTCGAAAAAAATTTAGCGTAATTTTTCTAGGGTGACCGCAAAGTGAGACAATTTTTTTGCATTGGTATACATATACTGTTTATTCATGAATAACAGCAATAAAAAAAAGGAA
The DNA here is from genome assembly GCF_050947875.1 of Dermacentor variabilis. NCBI lineage: Eukaryota > Metazoa > Arthropoda > Arachnida > Ixodida > Ixodidae > Dermacentor > Dermacentor variabilis. Next base: position 87,851,339 of record NC_134568.1, read on the forward strand.
ATAAACTTATAAGAATTAAAAATTTGATGCATTGTTATACACATAAGGCTTAGAAAATGCCCACACGAGAATATTTCGCAAGTGTCAAATGTACCTGCTCTTACACTAACATTTACGTCTATAGCCAATTGAACTGCGTAGGTGAGCGCACCTAAGAAAACTGTGTGGTTGTGTGCCTGTCAAAAAAGTAAAACTTGTGACAAACTTCCGCTAATCTTCATCTTATCGCTGAAGATTGCGTCTGAAAAGTTTTACACAGCTGCATGCCACAAAAGCAGCTCAAATCTCAAACCAAGTGCCACACGCCCTCCTTAAAGGAGTAGTGTTCCCAGCTGGAGATTCGAGTGGGGCACCGAGATGGACAAAGAATTGTTTGAACATGTCACCATTTGTATGACTGTACGTATGAACCATTGGGCATTGGCGTCCGGCATGGGGCAAACATATTCACTTGATATCCTGTCAGAGTGAGTCAGATTTCCTCGATTCGTCAGTGCCCATCGGCATGTTCTATTAGTTGTAATTTGGCTAACTGGCATTGCCTTATAAAAATTCACAGTTCCGCCCAAAAGGCGTAGCACATTTGCTTACAAACTAAATTAGCAATGATAGAATGTGTAAGCAAGATTCAATGAGGACGTAGAAAGAAACAGACACATGGAGACAGCACTGTTTTTGTGTGTCTGCTTCCTTTCTACGTCCTTGTTCAGTCATGCTTTCACATTCTGTCATGGATTCAAACCAATCAGCCTATCAACGTGTTTTAACTAAATTAACCAACATGGTGTCATGTGCGCACAGGTAAACATGAACACACCTTGCTCGATGATAGCGGAAACTGTCTGTGAAAAAGCTGGAGTTAGGAATCGTTGCAGCAGCTGCGAGCCGATTGACCTCAGTGCATCTGCCGCTTCAATGCATACAAAACGTTGAAAGCAGTGCATACGAAGCTACCGGCACTACACGCACTCTGCAAACATCGTGGTTCACTTTGAAGATTAAGCTCACGTGGGCGTGCACTTCAACCACGTTCCAGACTGCTTTTGAGACACACGAGCGCCAGAAATGCGACCCTACGGCGTCCGCCAAAGGCGTCTACTACAGCGTCTGCGATTCGCGTGGCCAACGCCATAGTAGACGCAGCGGTTGTCGCCACTTTGTATGGAGCAGCGGGCGAGGAGGACATCGAGGCGTCCTAGCAGCCACCGGAGAAGAACGCCCCTCCTCCCTCGCCTCACCCCCCTCCCTCACACGCCACAGGAGAGGGCACGCATCTGGGCGGCGTTCCTCACTGGCGCACACGAGATTGAACCATGTTCCCTGGCTCACCCTCACACGCTTTCACTAAAACAGAACCACACGGCGACGCCGACGGCAGAAATACGCCTGGAGTGTCCATATAATTGCTATCGTAATAAAAGGTGCAATAAATCACCTTTTAATTGTTTGCACTACTGCATTGTCATTCCTTTGTGCCAAGAGCACGTTTGAGACCCCACAATACTTACATGCATACATACAATCTTGTACACCATAAAATAAGCTAAGTGCTCAGACCGCCTAACATTAAACAGTTTCTACCTCATCCAAATCCCAATTAGGTTTTCAGACACACTGGCAGATTGCCCTATTTTACCTGAAAGAGGAAGGGCAGAACTGTGTTGTCATGCTGGCAGTAGCGCTGCCAGTTAGCTGTGCGTGAGGTAGCCACTTCGGCACATGCCTTGAGATGCTCCACCACCAAGATAAGGGCATCATACGGCAGCGCAGCTGTGCCCATTGAAGGTGCGGTGGTCCCACTGGCCCCACACACCGTGCGGGCACCTGCTAGATGTGACTCAAGGGCATGGAGGTCACGCAGCTGCCTGTACTTCTCCTTGGAGCCACACAGGAAGAGCAGCAGCTTCCGCACTTGACGCCGGATGAAGGGTGTTTGCTGCACCATCATGTACTCGCACAGGTATGAATACCATGTGGAACCGAAACTGGGTGCTACGCAGCCAGGGGGCACCACAGCCCACACCTTCTTCACCTATGCATGAAAATAGATGGCCATAAACATAAGCCTGCATTAATAAAAAGCCTGTTGACAGCAAATTAACCACAGTGGCACAGCACATGAGAGGCAAATGACAGCATAGCAGGTCTCGTAAACTCATTTTAATCTTGCTGCCAAAATTATAAAATGCTATGAATAATTGTCATCATCAGACTGAGAATATTTATGACAACCAATAGAGGTAGTGGTTATTAGAAGATTAAGTAACAAGCATAGTAGGACCTTGCTGATACTATCCCCCCCCCCCCCCCCCATTTCGTGCAATTTCCCGGTGCCAACGTTTGTGATCGAGAACTCAAGAAATTATTCAATACAGTTAAGTTACTTTTTTACCAGTTAATATGCTCCTGGAAAACACTATCTTTCAGCACCAACTTTCAGTACATCACTAAAGTGCAATCGTTTGCTATGTTTACCAGTTGCTAGAGCTCACACAAATAAGAAAAGGTGCGAAGTATGCACGATCGAGAGCAGTAGATGCCCACTATGGTTGCTTCCTTGCAATAGTCGCTAGCCCGTGTCATTTAAGAATGCCAGCACACAGTCACTTTCCTACTGGCAAACCATGCGGGTTGTTGCACATTGTGTCCCCAGCTGTTGCGATCAACTTTATTGCGATAAGCATCTTCATTTATCTAGCTGTCTGATTGCGCATATGGCATAGTGACGTTGTAAGTGTACTGTACGCTTTAAACAGACCATAGCCAAAACGTGCCACCGTTTCCTACTGCAGGCAGCACGAATTGAGCATCATGTTTCACTCTGGTGGCATTGTATTCTGGTGTAGCCCACCAGCTCAATTTTGTTTCAGTTTCCCACTGCCATCTTAAAGCACTATGCAATAAGAAAACAACAAAGCGGCCTTAAAGGGACACTAAAGGTTAATATTAAGTCAACGTGGACTGTTGAAATACAATCCCAGAAGCCTTGAAACGCTTGCTTCGTGCGAAGAAGATACTTATTTTAATAGAAAATGCGTTCTGAAGCGTCCGCGTACCTCTAGCGCAGTTCAAATCACCCGCCCTCCGATCGAGGAGTATTGACGTCATGGTCTCATAGGGACGATGCGCCGTCGGTGAGTAAAACACCTCCCGCATAAGGCGCTACGGATTTTCTGTGCAAAACGCAAAAGCGCGGCCAGAAACAGAGCCAAGACAGAGCCGACAGTAGCGCGAAAGCAGAACTGCAGTGGCTAACGGAAGGGAAAGCGCACGACGATAAGCTGGTTCTTTATTTTATGACGCCAACTTCGACGCTCGTTGCAATGGATGACCCTGACAATGACACATTAGCTCGCGACGCTGGGCTCGAGTTCAGCGATTTAAGCACTGATGAATGTGACCTGCTGTTGAGGGCTCGCGCTGCCGGCGTCGTTGCGTACTACTACGACGACGGCCTGCTTTGAAAGGCACTTCACGCGACTTCAGTAAGTCGGCGTTAAACTCGTAATCCTCTGGAGGAAAGTGCAGCGAGCACACTACGTGATTTCTCGGCTCTTGTCAGCGCGCTGTGGCAGAGGTACAGCACTTAACCACTTCGAACGGAGAGGTTCAGTCGTTGGCACACAGTGATAAGTAACATTGGATTCGCCGCTGCAACTGCCCTTGGCCAGGTTCCGCGGACCGTTCGCGTATCCCAGGACACCACATGGACGTGGCATTCTCGCTGCTTGTTCCAAATGCAAGTTTCGCGAGCCAACAGGACCACCGTAGCCCGACGCGATAAAGAAACAACTGAAACTCCAAAGCGCGCGCGGAGCAAAGTCGAGCGCGCAGAGTCGAGCGAAAACGAAACCTTTCGATCACCCATACTATTCAAGGGTAACGTCAAAATGTTTTTTCTTAGAATCGAATGGAAGTAGACAAGTAGCATTTTGTTCCGTCTTATAATCTAATGAAATTATCTTTTTAATACGAGTACTTGAGTACTAGTGACATAAATTATGATGAGGAGTGCTTTCGTCATCGGGCTAGTACCGGAATGTCGCTGGGGGGTCTCAAATCGTGTCATGCATTTACCTCAATTTCTCGGTTACTAAAGCTCTGTTCGCGATTATATTGACGCCTTAGACGTTCTAGAGCATTGCTTTATCACTTTAACTTGACTTTCTGGTAACCTTTAGTGTCCCTTTAAGCCTCTTTGGCCAAACCAGGTCAACATGCATTGGCATCTCTCGCTGAGTAGGCACGTCAAAACTTCTCTCCGAAATGCTCCGCCCAAGGAGATTGTTGACCCAAGACGAATTCGAGGAGTTTAAACATAAGTTTGTTGAAGAAGCAAAAACGACGTGTGTCTCAGGCCGTGCAGGCCTCACTGGTGTGCATCAGCACCTCATGCAGCAACAGTTCACACAAAGTTTCACTTAACATTGTGTAGATGTCAACTGCAGTTGAGTCTCAAATTTTTTAGTGAATTACAATCGTACATTTTCATGGTAAGTACGTTTTTTTCTTGTATTCTTTTCAGAAATGTATGAACAATATTCTACTGTATTATTTTTCCTTACATTTTAACATTGCTGAACTCATGAAAAATAATCATAAATGCTGCACATCGTAAACACAGTCACTCACGCATTTCATAGAGGACTCAACCCATAGTTCAACCCATGACATGCTCTTTGCATGTAACTGATTTTGGTTAAAGGGGCCCTGAACCCCTTTTTATTGAAGACGAGAAAAGCATTCAAAGTTAAAACAAGCTATTTCAGAAATACTGTATTTACTCGATTTTAACGCGCACCCATTTCCCATGACAAAAAAAAAAAAAGAAAAAAAAAAGAGAGCATGATACAGCGCACCTTGTGCTTTCATGTAGAAATACTATTTTCTCTCATTTGGAAAAAACAGATTTATTCCCATTACACTAAAGTTATCATGAATAAAAACACAAATGGAAGGCGTACTTTGCCGCCAAGATTTTCACTGCGCCGGTACGAGTTGCATGGAGCAATAGATATCACTCGTCGTCCCTATCAGACAACTCCTTATCGATATCAACAGACCAAAGCCTTTCATCCTCGGTGTTGTCCATGGCATTCGAAATCCCGCACTTTTTAAAGGCCTTGTTGACCATGGCAGACGGGATCGTGCATCATGCATCTTTCACCCATCCAGCAAAGTCCTGCAGCAAGGCATGCTTCATTTTATTGGTGGGTGTTAATTCGTGACAGCCACTGACAAGCCATCCGGTGTAGAGCGCCCGAATTCTATCTTTCACTGGCTTGTTCAAACAAACATCGAGCGGCTGGAGCTGCGATGTCGTGCTGCCGGGTATCACGACAAGGTTGGTGTTGCAAGCAGCCAGCTTGTCCTTGATGCGCTGGTCAAGGTGGCACATGAACATGTTAAGCACAAGCATCCCATGCAGACCCAAACTGCTGCCGGGTCTCTTCCGCTAAACATTCTCAATCCAGTCAGCGTCAAAGTCCGTGGTCATCCAACCTTTTTCATTTGCATGCACAATCACGCCACTTGGAAACACGATTCCTTTCGGGATTCGGGAGTGTCTTCCGTCTGAAGATACGAGGGCGGCATTATGGTGACTAGTGTTTTTTGTGGCACGAAGACAAAACATGCACTTGCTTCGCCCCCTTCTTTTCAACGGTTTTGGTGGCGGGCATGTCAAAGTAGAGCGGCGTCTGATCGGCATTTCCAATCTGTCCGAAGTGGTAGTCGTTTCTATGGCACAACTTCAAAACGTACCGCTGAAAACTGTGCAATTTCTCTTCATATTCTTTGGGCAATTTTTGGTATATCCCTGTCCACCTTTGAAGAGAAAAGCCTTTTCATAAAATTTGATAGCCAGCACCTGCTCGCTTTGAAGTCATTCCAAATTAGCTTTCTGTAGGGCTAACTGCATCGCCCGTACTTTGAGCAGGTCGGTTATAACAGGCCACTGTGCTGCTCTTGCATATATTACGCGAGCAGCTCTTCTATTTCGGCGAAGCTACGTGCTTCGGTCCACTGCAACCCTTCCTTGGTGCTTTGCTGGCGGAAATATTCTTTTGTTTGTGCAAGTTCCGCACGCAAGTGTTCGCAAACTCCGAACACTCGTGATGCGGCCCGATTTATGTCCGTCTCCGCGCACATGATAACTCTCCTTTTAAATGCGGCATCATGGTGGCCTCGGCGTGTTTTCGCAGTCGGCGCTTCCATGCTCATTGGATACACACAGAAAACGGGAAGACAGGCGGTAGACTAGGTTACACCATAGCCTCCGATATTTTTTCATGCCCGCCCACTGACGGGAGGAACAAAGCGCGCCATCCATACCGCCTAGTTCATGCGCCCGCCACCAGATCGTGCTGCTTACCCATACCCTGTTCTTGAGCAGGCAACAACGACGTAGTTTGCGCGCGCACGTGGAGACAGGTTTGGCGTGCCTATCTGACATGGAACTATAAAATAAAATCGCACATTGAATTGATGTTTGTAGATGTGCATCAGAAGTAAGCAACACAAAACATGTTGTGCAGAGTCAGCCCTTCACCAAAAAGCGCCCAACTGTGAGATCACAGCTTACAGTTTGAGGGTCTTTCGTGACAGCAGTTTTATTTCAAACACTTTGGCAAAAAAACTGTCAGTAACAGTTGCAGCAGGTTCTCTTGGTGTCCTGGCATTGAGCACATCAAGGTTTTGGGCTCGCGGAGTATTGCAGCGGCTTTATTCACAGCGAGAAGAATGCGGATATCCGCATTCTTCTTCTTGCGAGAACAACACGGATAAGTTTCTCTAATGCGTATGCAATATTTGTAATGCAATATTTGTGGGCAACATGCGTTTTCTTGTTAGAAATCGAACTGGCTTTACAAGGCCGCCTTGCTACATTTTGTAGAGGCTATTCAAGTGGTTTGCCGTTATTTCACCACCTCTTCTGATGTCACGCTACAAAAACTGCGACTGCACATTTTTGACCAAGTGGCACTGATCGAATGCTAGGAAAAGCTTTCGACTCGGTGTTCCTGGGTGCTCAATGCAATGCATGAAGCTTCCGTTGCATAGAAGTTGGAATGCTAAGACATTGATTCTCTGCTTGTCGGTGACAATGCGCATGACGAAAAAGCCTATGTCTTCAACTTCCTTCAGGATGTGTCGCATGAGCGTGTACAGCTTGCAGCCAGTGCAATTTCTTGTGAAAAAGTAGGCCACAGGTGCTTTGAACGAAACTGAAAGGCCGTTGAGGACGAAGCACAGAGGTGAGTTGGCCAGCACAGGCTCAATTGTTGTTTCCTTAGGAAAGCTCCCACCATAGTCTACTTTGCCGATGAAGGCGTCCCTTTGTTTATAGTAAAGTAGCCTTTGTTTCAAGCGCATTTCGTCTACAATTAACGAGCATGCCCTGGCATGCGATAAGGGATGAGAAGCGAGCTCGGCTGACAGCCTTTGCTTCACGAGTTCCGTCAAGCAGACTTCTCCACGTGATGAGCCCATAAAACGTAGACTGGGCAGCTGGAGAATGCCTGTAGTCCTTATATGCTCATATGCGTGAGTCTAGAGGTTACAAAAAACCACAGCGTGGTGGTCAGATCGATCAGACCTCATTGGTTTCTTTCTCCCGACATTCTTAACTTGTTCTACTAATACCGACGCAGCCAAGTCTTTCTCCTTCACTTTTTTGACAACTTGGAGGAATGCATGAACAAAGCACTCTTCCTCGAGCCTTTGTATTTCCTGTTCACAATTGTCGACGGTATTTTTGAGCCGCTCAATAAGCGCAAAGTCTCGTTCTTTGCGTCTCGTTGCCACTTTGCTTTCGTTTGTCCACTGTTGAAACCGAGAATTGAGAGGACTCCTGCACTGCTCTGTCCACCTGCACAGTCGTGGTGATGGAGAACTCGCTAGCGCCGTTTTTCACGGGTGGCAATGGTTCGGTAGCGGTGCAGTCCACAGGTGACAAATCTTCAAAGGCGATGCCGACGACTGGCAAGTCATTGAGCGGATGCGGACACGACTCCATTTGGTTGACACCAATGACTGCTCGTCGCTTTCGCGGTGATGGCTTGGCTAGCGCAGCAGCCTCGTGCTTTTTCACTGATGCGCCGCTTCTCTCTTTATTTAGGGGGCTGCAAGGACGCCGGATATTCTTCGAAAATGCTATGGATACGTCTTTTTTAAGTTTCCGAATTTCACAAACTTCCTTGAAGTCAGAGGAACTGAAGTGTCGGCTGCATACAGTTGAATAGCACAATGTTGTATTCGTTGCCCAGTTTTCACAAGAAATTACTTTTAGCCATTTTGCGCACAGTTCCGGATTGCTTGGTATTTCATGTAATGATATGCCCGGCATTGGTTGTTTACTGGATGACTTGTAGCGTGGCACACAGCAGTACGGCATCTTGTCGGGTGCAGGACACCACAACTGGTTCCACACTGCAGATAGACAACTGATTGGGTATAAAAAAGAAAGTAACACAAGGAAACAATAAGAACTATGCATTGTACATCACTGATTTTATAGTAGTAAAGCAATATACATTGCAATGACGCCAACAACTAACACGTGGTCGCACAAAATCTAGTAAACAAACGGTCGCTTCATTTGTGTACACTGCTCACAAGTTCGGTCCATGCTTCGCTGACCCCCCCATTTCAAGAAAAAAAAAAAATATAAACATGCTGCTGTTACAAAACGCACACGTTTACTTGCAACGAACACGACGGAAATCGCACAACTCTTGCTTGACAGATCGGTTTGAGTGCTTTGATGGGCCTCGATGCGTAGCTATGTCTGGTATGTGAGAGCAAGTATTTTAGCAAGTATGGGGCGTGAGTGCCTCTCGCGGAGAGCAGAGGCGTAAATTGAGGAGGAAGGGAGAGGGCAACGAACGGTCTCTGCGGCACCATTGCAAGGGCATGAAAGAATATACGAGGCTATGGTTACACCAGCACCTGGTTACATGTGCAACATGGAGGTATACACATGGAGAAAGCTACGGCAGCCAGGCTAGAAGTGCGTACGAGGCAGCCATTTTTCGAATGCCGATGGCGATATCGTAACGCCAATTTAGGATTGTACTCTATTCTAATGCACATGCAATTTTTTTACCTATTTTATCGAAAAAAAAAAGGTGCACATTAGATTAGAGTAAATACGGTAGTTTGCCACAAAAAGTACTTCAATGCATTCAGCAGAAGTGGAGTTATTGGTAATCAAACATTCCCTTTGCGGTGCTTCCGCTCCTTCTTCAATGACTTACACTGTGAAGGCTATGGCCGACCTAGGCATGCCCACAACACTCCGCCTGCTGAACGTCACCATGGCACACAGTTTAAATTTGATTTTTGATGTTCACGTATATGCCACTACTTCCAATTTTGGCACCTAGGATGTGCCAAACATCATCGTACTCAGCGAGCTGCAGTGTGCCCGCCAGTGCATTCGTTGTGGCAACCCACGACGGCCGTGGTATCTACACTACAAAGCAGACTGCAGCTACATGGAACTGTAGTGCATATGCGCAGAGTTTGCTTTGTGCATGAAAGGGCTTGAGTGTGCGCTTATGCTCATATGCTCCAGTCTCACCATGCTATGTGGTACGGAATGGCTTTGTCTTGCACCAGCTTGACTGATGGATAGTAGCCATGTCCAACTTGGGCATTTTGAAGCACTACTAATAGCTAAATACGAAGCGAAATCTGCCAAGGTGTCTAACCAAGAGTGGTCAGGTGTGAGCACATGCTGGCAAGCATGCGTGTGGTCTGACATTAAGTTTTGTGTGGTTTGAGGCTAGTTGAGTGTTCCTAACTGCAACATGTTCTGTGCGACTGCTGCTGTTATGCGTCAGAGCTCGACACAGTCTTTGAAGGCAGCACTACACCTGCAATGGGAGTCAAGCTTAGAACTGCAGCAGATTCTCGGCCCATGGCAAAGCACCGCTTGCGCATTATGCGCCACAAAAATGCTGCCAACGTTCTTGCGGGCCACGGGCCTTAATGAAACTTTGTAAATATCTCTATAGTGTATATGTGTGTGTGTGGCTGTAAGTGCTGTCAAGTGCTTATCACTGTATATATCATCATCATCCAGCACTTGGAGTAGCAAGTCAGGCGAACAGCCAGGCTAGCACTTCCAGCATATCCTTAAAGCTTTTATGTCTCTCTCTCTCTCTCTCTCAACTAAACTTGAAGATGACTCACAGAATTGTGCCTGGCAGAGCCCAAAACAATGAAAATGCACATGTTGCAGTGCAACATAGCCAATGGGGAGCCTGTGTCCTTGGGAAGTTGGCTTATTGAGCTTAATTTCTAGCTAAAACCTAACAATGTCCTGAGCAAATGTCAACACCAGATACATGGCCAGGGATATCAACCACACTGTACTCTGCGCAAGGACCCCAGTCCACTCCTCCCCTCAGCACACATAGCTAATGGGGAACATTCCATAAGCAAGTCCGATTGGAGTTTTTAGAAAGCAATGAGTCTTGGTGATGACATGACAATGTGGTGAAGAAGCACACCTGCAGAGCATTGAAGTATCTTGACAGAAGCTCAGGAGGAATGACGCGAATTGCATGGGCTTGACTCTCCATGGTTTAATCAAGATTACTTTTGAGGGAGGTTAGAGCTATGATGAACGAAGTACAAAACTGGATGGGTGATAAAGTATTAATGTGGTTTGCTTTAAAACTGTAGCTCAGGCAAGTTGATAACACATCTATACACTAAAGAATTGTAGTGTGAACATACTGTGATAGCAATCTGCAACCATGCATGGCAGGTCAAGAGCAACCTACTAAATTTCCAAGAGTTTGTAGCTAGTGCTTTCCCCATTTTGCACGTTTCCTGTCCTTGCCTTTTTACACCAGATTGTTCGATCAGACCAAACTTTACTTCAGGAGCACCTACCTAAATACCAGAAAATGAAAAAAAATCATTTTGCTCAGCATCCACTGAACCAATTTTGATCGTTGCAAAAAAAAAAAAAAGAAAGTTACACACACACGCGCGCCACGCGCGCGCGCGCGCGCGCACACACACACACACACACACATTGCAATGAGATTTCATGAATTGATGTAATGGAGACAAAAGGGATAATCAGTCTATTAGCAGCCTAAGAGCACGAGCTCTCTCGCAATCACCACATCGTTCTTGCGTTGTGCAATTCTTTTGTTTCATTTTTTTTCCTTCACCAATGTACGCTACCTGACAACTGGAACAGTTGACTTTGTAGATGACCCTTTGAGCCCAAGGACCATGCACCAAGAGAAAGTTTAAAGGGCTGTCTACAATATCAACTGTTCTGACTGTCAGCTAGGCAGCGTATATTGGCGAAGTAAAAATCCTAAACGGTCACACTGGCTGTTGTGTTTGGGCAGCAGGGTGAGACACCCAAGTAGCAAAAAAAAAAAAAAAAAAAAAAAAAAGGAAACATAAAAAAAGCAGTCTCGACAAAATATAGGATAGGTTGATAGAGTGGACAATGGGGAGAGAGAGAGATGTGTGTGTGTGTATGAGAGGGAGAGAAAATAGGGGAAGAGGGCTATGAGAATGGGCTGGTTAGGCCCACTCAGTGAGATTCTGTAGCAATTAAAAAATATAATTTGTTATTGTGCAAAATCACACTTGGTCCCAACAATGTGAAGTGTGATTTTTTTCATGTGCAACATAATCTCAACGTATGTTCTCAATGATTGTAAGTCCATTTTAACAGATAGCATGAAGGTGCAAAGGGTTTCTCTGCCAGATAATGCCACTAGATGATGCTATCATATGGCACCTTTTCAAAACACAAACCTTTTAAAGCAGAAACAAACTGAATCAACCCTGCATATTACCTGGTATGGCAGGCGCAGGGCCATCTCTGTCAAAAGTTGAGGGTAAGCCTCAAACACGTCGTTAGCATGTCCCTTGACATACTGCCGCAAAAAGAAAGGAGACATGTCTGGGGGAGGAGAAGCAGGATGCGGTTTCAAGAGTGGAGGGCCAGTGTTTCCACTCGAACTGCCTCCAGATGAATCAGCATCAGCATTCTGCACTGCCTTCCAGTGCTCAAGCAAAGTACCCAGAACCTGCACATACATATTGAGTAAACTTACAGCATGCTCAGTGAAATCAGGCAGCACTCCACAGGAAGCCTGTGTATATTGTTGCCTCTACTTGCACAATGCGCATCTGCTTACTGTATAAGGTTTTGCATTCTTGCACAAGGTCAAAATCCAACAGTTCAGTGCCAGATTAACCATGCCATGCTGTGGCGACAAGCCCAGTTATATCAAATTTAAAGGAATAGAAACACAGTTTGATACTGTACATCAATATTTTAATGCAGAAAAATAAGCTGTACTATAAGGCTAAACTGAAAAGGAAAATTGTCATCTATCTAACTATAGCATGAAGCTACAAGGGAAACCTACGCAAATTTCTCAGAAAGAAAGCTATGAAGTTTTCCCTTTCATGATATTCCCTTTCATGCTGTCCTCCACCTTGTGGGGTTCTTGCAGAAGTGATTTGTCAAGGTAAAACTAAAGGCGCCAGATTCTCATATTTTCTGTGACTGGGACAGAGAGCAACATTTAAGATTATCCCCTCAATAATTCACGAAGTGTTGAACAGGGAACCGGCAAGACTTTTACTTTAAAGCATCATGTGCAACAGCAGTTCGCATCATGATTGTGGACAACAATGGGGTATCGTAAGACTGGTCAAAAGTGTGGGGCCCTTTGAACACATGTCTCCAGTTCACTCATGATTCAGGCCATTTGCCGTGAGTGATCACTGAGGAAGTATAACTTTAACTTTATTTGAAGTAGCGCATGTTTTTTTCACAGCCACTGTTGTTGGTGCAACACAGAGCCTGAAGAAAAGACCCTTCTCCCCATTTTCCTGTCCATGCCTATACCTATCTATAACCAACTCTCAATGATTTCGACTTCAAATTTTTGCCCCGCTCAGAGCGCTTTTGGACTACAGCTATCTAGCACCTGAAAGAGAAACTAGGGAGTTTTAGAATAGGGGCCCCAATAGTTTGGGGCCCCAAAGAGCTTTGCGGGTGTAAGCTTTGGGGCACGTAGGAGTGAAGAGTTTTAGAATAGGGTTTGACGTTTACGGATAGCGTCTTGTGCTGACAGCGCCACTACGGCGTCAAAGAAAAACTATTAGAAATAATTAAATAAAATATACCATTTTATGATAGGAATAATAATTTTTACTTGCGTGTATTCGCGTTTAAGTACAATTTAGAGGTTATTCTCTGTAAGCAGCAAACAATTAGTTGCGCTTAGTTTTGAGCAAACCAACTTTACTAGCCTTCACCAGCCAAGCTTAGCCGTGTTAGGCCTATGAACCATAAAATCCACAATCGAATTCAAAATCAGCGGCGTCTAATGAGTCAATCTTCATAACACACGCTAGTTGAGAGAAAGCGATCACCGCACTCACTTCTCCTAGCTTGCGAACTTCACGCGTTGCCGCGAATCGAACCCAGTTTTGTGCTAGGTTAGAGCCGTCGCTTCGATGGGTGCCGCCATGTTTGCCGACACAAAGCTTTTGGGGCCGCTATTTGGGCTCCCGCTAAATTGGTGAAATAGCGTTCCCAACGCAAAACCCAAACGGAGTTTACGTCTTGCGCATGCGCAGTGGCTTCGACGCTATTTCTTTGGGGCCCCAAAACGTTTGGGGCCCCTATTCTAAAACTCTCTACTGTTTTCCTAGTTTAAATTTTGCGTTTCTTTTTTCCACCATTGGGGGGGCTTTTTAAAGTGCCCTTTAGTCGGGCGTGATGAGCGCTCGTAGCTTACGACATGGCATCGATGTTGCGCGCAGCTGCTCTTCAGAAACCACGAATTTCGACGGATTCTGATGAGTCTGCATGATAATTTTTTGATGGTGGTAGCAGTACAGACTCAGAAGATGATTTTGATTTATCAGATTTCAGCACAGGCGGCAAAAGTGCAACAAATAGCCCTGGAATATCAACAGGTATCTGCCGGCAAGTTTCGTTTTCTACTCCAAACTGTTTTGTCACTGCTGCGCTCAGAGCTAAAGATATCCGTTGTGTTCTAAAGGTCACAGTTCTTATCCGCAGGATGTCAACGTCGTTTGGGCACTTGCTACGGGCGGTGCAAAAAGTGGAGTTTTGCAGGAGAAGATGGCCAGGAGTGGACCTCGGCACTGCGCTCCGCATTGGCACGAGGCGGTTCGTAAAAGCCGCTGCTGTGAGGCTCTTACAAACTTCCGAACAGCCACTAGGGCTTACATTTTCCTTTGTATATAAAGAACTTCTCCAGATACAAAGCTCATATTTGCAGGAATCTTGCACATAGCCTTTTTGTTCAAAATGTATATTTCAAATTTTTTGTTCTCTTGGTGCAAAGCGGCATTTATGTTTTTATGGAGTTCTCATTTTTATTACAAATATTTCTATTAAATAATTTTTTCTAACAATTCTTAAGAAATGTTTGCTTGAAAATAATACTATTAGAAAGCACATTCCTTCTACAAATTTATACCATACATTCTAATATCAAATACTTGCTGTAGCAGTAAGAAAATTGTTTACTAGGCTTCCCAAACACTGCCTATTTTCCTGCAGACCGGAAAAGAGTTAGGCACTTTCACCTTGCCTATTTATCTTCAAAACACTTGGATGCCGAACTCTGGGACCCGCTTGGTCGCAGAGTCTGGGCATGTTAGCTCAGATACCCACAAAATGTAGCCTCTTCATCATGCATTAACATACACACCATTATGTAAAAGTGTGACGGATACCAACTGGCAACTGGAGGAACGCACCCTACAGCTACTCCTGGTCAGTGCTTAAACCTTTCAGGGTAGATTTTTTCGCCATATGCGACCGCCCAGGGTCAATATTTTTTTAATGCAGATTCCAATTCTTCTAGGGGACCTATTTCGAAAAAAAAATATACCGTAATTTTTCTAGGGTGACCGTAAAGTGAGAAAAAGATATTTTGCGTTGGTATATACGTACTCTTCATTCATGAATAACAACAATAAAAAAGGGAAATAAAGTTATAAGAATTAAAAATTTCATGCATTGTTATAGTTCAAGACTTAGAATATGCACACACAAGAATATTTCACAAGACCCAAATGTTCCTGCTCTTACACTAATATTTTCGTCCATAGCCTAATCGAACTGCGTAGGTGAGCGCACCCAAGAAAACTGTGTGGTTGTGTGCCCGTCAAAAAACGAAAACTTGTGACAAACTTCTAATCTTCATCTTATCGTCAACTAGAGGCAATTAGTTTTTGCGAGTCTCCAAAAAAAGAAAGCAAAAGGAAACGCATGCACGGCGGCATCCTATTTATGCTCACCTGCTATGCACTTCATAAAAACGCTCATAAAAGTGGCAGAAGTGTGTTTTATGTCTGACGATTGTGCGCATAAGCACACTGTTCATTAACTCATGTGACAATTGAGAATGGTTTAGTGTACAAAATTTTTTATCCAAATGGCACTAAGAGCAAACAAGCTTTTGAGTTCACTTTCAAGTAAGCGAAAAAGAGTGCTTAGAGAATTATATCATGACCTCGTACTCTTCCACAGTACTACTAAGACCAAATATGAGACGCAAGCCTACCTGTAGGCAGTGGTCCACGATGCCACTGGCATGTAGGGCCACCGCAGCTGAAGTGCTGCAGTAGTTTTGGCAAGTAGGGTCGCTGGGGCCGGATGCCTTGGCTGAGCTTTTGATGCGTGACATCATGATACTGAGTAGGCGCATGACAATGAGCTGTTCCTCAGAGGATGGGCTCCTTTCCACTACGCGGGCCACATTTCGGTCTAGCTCGCCAATCAAGCTGCTCAGCAGATTGTCCAGGGTTGCACGATCTCTTTCATCCTCGCTGTCCAAATCTGAGCTGAGCATTAGCACTACCTGCAAGCACAAAGGCTTTTGATTGCACCAGAAATGTTAAACATTCAAGTGTTCATAATGCAAAAGCAAACAAGCACAGTTCTTGTAAAACAGTATGAATTCCCAAGCAAGTTCAGATGTACAGCTCAGACCACTTATAACGTAACAACTTATAGTACAGGACTGGATATAATGTGGTCCTTTCTGACTCGTTTATCTTTCTATACAACTAAATCTATATGCATACCACTTATAGTGCAGACACGCAAGACGAAATACCGGTTATAATGTGGTTGCCGAAAAGTCCTGCAGATGAGCAAGGCTGCGAGTGTGCTTATCAATGAGGTGTGCCGGCCGAGGGAAAAGTGATGAGGGTGATGTGGAGGAGGAGGAGACAAGGAGTGAGCAAACAAACTGAGGGAACGAAAAAAATGCAGCGGCAGTGTGCTGGCTCAGCGAGCACATGGCTCTCGCATCTGTTTCATGCGGCTTCACCATGTAGCTAAGCGCCGGCAGTGGTCGGTGTAGTTGCAGAACAGTACAAGAGTGTTTAGAGTGTTGCCCTGCAAACACCACCTAACAATGGGGTTATTCAGGCACAAAAGGGATTAGCCTTTTCCTCTTTGGGTTGGGGTTGGTAGAGTGTGCGGACGTTTAAGCATCGGCTGGCACACTTCGCACGACCATCCTGAGAAATGATTTGCAGCGGGATACTGGGATGGACAAACGCGATCGTTCCACCAACATTCCACCATTCATGCGACCGTACATGCAAATGATTAGGTGTTGGCGTCCAAGGGGGCCAACATATTCACTCAATATCCTGTCATGGCAAGTCGGACTTCGTCGATTTTTCAGCGCCAATCGGTATGTTCTATTGATAGTAATTCGGCTGCCTAGAATGGTCTATAAAAGGTGAAATAAATGCTTTTATTGTTTGCACTACTGTGTTGTCGTTCCTTTGACCCAAAGGCACGCTTGAGACACCCCAACCTCCAGCTTCACGGAAAAATCGGTTGAGGCCATGCATGCATTTTGCATTTGAGCATCGTTGTGAAGTGCAGATATTGTGCATGCGACCTTGAATTTGTGAGGCTGTCCTATACCTTCCATTGACGAGTATTAGTCGTCATGAAATTTTGTACCAATGTAACAACGACGACTATAGTTGTCATAAACGAAAATTTGTGACACAGTGAACCTATGACTATACTGGTCCTATTGCATCTAGTTGCAATTCCTGACACTAGATGGCAACACTTGTCCATGTTGTGCCATTTGTGCCTCGCTTTTCATTATACTGCAGCCTCTGACACCACCGCATAAAACATGGCTGCCTCCTTGAAACGAGGCAATGAAAGCTTGCATAAAAAAAAGAATATTTTGATGACTCATCAGATGACAGCTCTGCAAAGTTTTGCATGGAAACAGAAAGTGATGTGTTCTCATTTGAAGAATCTGAACAGTGCGAAATTGGCCTCTGTGCAGCACCTTGCTTCGAAGTCTACCATACGAAGATGGCCTACTAACTGCTTTAGGAGCTGCGGAAAAGTAGCCACTATTCATGTGCATGTATTTGCACCACTTAGGTTATTTTTTCTTCGTATTCTTTTTTTTCCCCTAGTGTATCAAGCCCTGCAAAATGCATTTTTGCAAGACACAGGGCCATGCAGAGAAGCCTTCTTCAAACTAAATTTAACACAATTTGTGAAATAAAGGAACCCCATTAATTGAAATAATAGTGCCGTTTTATTCAGACAAAAAATCTCTACAAACTGCAGAAAAAAAAAAGTCAAGTGAATTTGGTAAAATTTTCTTCTTTTTTTCGTGGTAGGGAAAGGGTTAAACTGTGTTCTGCAAGTTCATAATTTTTGAACATTTTCTACACTAGAGCTTTCACCGTTCTTATACCAGCTTTTCCTAGTAGTTTTGGCAGTGGTTGCCAGCTGATTGCTTACAAACCGCGCTTCATGCACGCTGCCGTTAGTGCATCCTGTGCGTATGATCTCATACCAGATCAACATGTATTCATCTGCAAACATATATCAAGGGCAAGCTTCCTGTGACGGCATGCAGCGTGGCACCCCCACTGGCTAGGCCTAGCCAGCGTAGTCTCATCGGGAGTCAGCGACCAAAGTTGCAGTTTGGTGCAGAGTCAATGAAATGATTCGCAGTCGCATTACAGCACTGGGAAAACGGAAGAACAACCTCGCCAATGAAAGTGAGGGCACATTCTGGCCGTATGCTTTGATTACCACATGGCTGCTTGGTTTACATGTCTTGCACACACACGCCTTTGATAAATCTTATTTTGGTTATAGTAAGATACTGCTTAAAGTGCGGAAATTCGGGACTCCGGTGACTTGCATTATAAGCGGTCTATGCCGTACTTAGTGGTTGAGACCCGAGAGTAAACCACATGTTCAAGCATTTTACAGCAGAGGGAAGTAATAACACCTGTTGCCAACTGTAGGGTAATTACTTTACACAAAGGGTTTTTTCGGCTTTTCAGCTGCTTGGTAGGGCCATAGGGCCACCTGGCAATTTTTCAGAGATCTAGGGCGTTTTTCCCTAACCTGGCATTTATTATGACCTAGGAAATAAACTGTGGGGAACAGTAGAAAATGTGCAAAATTTGGCATATCATACCTGCCAAAGCTAAGAACGCAATCTGCCCAAAATTAATACCGTATTTTCCCGGTGTATAGGTCGTGGTATTTTGTTAATTTTTCTTCGGTGCGTCTTATAGAATGGTGCGACATTATAATTTTTTTTCTCAGAAAAAGCTGCAGTCAAAATTGGATTGGATGCTACGGCCATGCCAAGTGCGCTAAGTTGACCTCCTTTGGCAGTTGCTACGGGTTGTGTGCATATTATGGAGCTACCGGGTTCTTCTCATGATCGAGTTTCCGAGCGCCGTGCGAGAAGGATGGAGCAGTAATGCAAGCGGCGGCAGGCCGACTGCAAGTCAACCAACTCCGAAGTTGTAGCATATGCAGATTGCTTTCAAGATACAGCGCGTCGCTGCGTAAAACTATGCAGTTGCTACCAGACTACAAGCCACCCCAGCTCCCTGCCGTGCTGCCTTCCCACTTTCCTTCCTTGTGCTCTATTCGGCTCACCATCACACACTTTCACTCGCACCTACACCATACCGCATGCGGGGACGATGTTATCACCCTTAGACTTTATACGGAACATTGCGGCAACCACGAGGGCAGAAATGCATCTGGCTTGTCCATATCATTGCTATCACAATTCTATACGAATGGCACTGATACACTTGCGTGTTACCCATGTTCATGAAATGAAACATCACTGTATTCTTTTAAGATTGCTTACCAAATAAACAGGTGCGTCTTATACACCGGGGTGACTTATATATGTTTTTTCTTTCCGGAAAAACTGCCGTTTGAGGGAGGTGTGACTTATAGACCGGAAGATATGGCACATCATATTTTTGTTGACTTATTCAAGAATTTGCACAATAACTATGGAAGATGATCCTCATGTTTAACATTGTCTAACCAGCACTATAGAAATCAGCGATGGTAATCCTATAGACAAGTTTTGTGGCTACTGGAAGGAGTTTTCCCCTGGGCGAAGTCTGCAAGCACTCCCCCGGCACACGCATGGCAGCTGGCAAGGAAGCTGAAGTGTGCATCTTCCATGTTCGCTGCCAGTTACTTTGAGACAGCTACTGTTAAGGGTCAGAAAAGAATTCTGTCCTTTGGAGCATCTTTATTATAAAGTTCAGCAAGTGTTACTCTTAGTTTGGAGGTAAGGCCAGAATGGAGCTGTCAATACTTTAGAAGCAGTATGCTTGTTTGTTGCCTAATCCTGACAGGAGTGAATAAGAGTGAAGAACGCAGCCTTCTAAATCTACCAGCTGCATGAAAACCATTCCCACTACTGCACAGTCAACCACATTATTTGGGGTGAAAATTGTGGACATAAGAACATATGATGGCCACAGAGTAGATAAAAAGTATCTCCATGCTAGTCCATGTTATCTTTACTGCACCTCTAACGCTGCAGCTGAAAAAAAAACCCTGTCAAGCATGAGTGATTAAATTAAACTGTGGGGTTCTACGTGCCAAAACCACAATATAGTTATGAGGCATGCTGTTGTGAGAGACTACAGATTAATTTAGACCACCTGGGCTTCTTTAACCTCCACCTAATGCACGGTTCATGGGCGTTTTTGCATTTCGCCCCCATCGAAATGCAGCCACCATGGCCGGATATCGATCCCGCGACCTCGTGCTTAGCAGCACAACACCAAAGCCACTAAGTAACCACGGAGAGTAAATGCATGGTTATCTCATGCAAAAAAACTAATGTCTTTCAGTATTCATTTCACTTTACAGACATATCCTAAGCGGATTCCTACCGCTACCTAGGCGTTCTCATGAAAAGTAAATTGTCCTGGTCAGACCATATTTCGAAACTTGTAGCAGACGTCTCAAGGTCACTTGGTTAATCATCACCACCACCACCCCCATCATCATCAGCCTATTTTATGTCCATTGCAGGACGAAGGCCTCTCCCTGCAATCTCCAATTACCCCTGTCCTGCGCCAACCGATTCCAACTAGCACCTGCGAATTTCCTAATTTCATCGCACCACCTAGTCTTCTGCCGTCCTCTACTGCGCTTCCCTTCTCTTGGTACCTATTCTGTAACCCTAATGGTTCAACGGTTATCTAACCTGCGCATCTTTTTCTCTTAACGTCAATTAGAACATCGGCTATACATGTTTGTTCTCTGATCCAAACTGCTCTCTTTCTGTCTCTCAATGTTATGCCTAGCATTCTTCGTTCCGTCGCTCTTTGTGCGGTCCTTAACTTCTTCTCAAGCTTCTTTGTCAGTCTACAAAGTCTCTGCCCCATATGTCAGCACCGGTAAAAGGCACTGATAATACACCTGCCTTTTCAATGATAATGGTAAGCTTCCAGTCAGGAGCTGACAATGTCTGCTGTATGCAATCCATCTCATTTTTATTCTTCTATGAATTTCCTTCTCATGATCAGGGTTCCCTGTGATTAATTGACCTAGGTAAACGTACTGCTTCACAGTCTCTAGAGGCTGACTGGCGATCCTCAACTCTTGTTCCCTTGCCCGGTTAAAAGAACGCTATCCCTTTTCCTCTCCTGTGATCAGAAAAAAAAAAAACATATGAAACGTTTGTTGGGAGCAAACTTGAATTTGCCTTTTCTGTATGGATTCCCTAATAGGATTACCTTATTAGCTCTCTTGAGTCAGTTCAAAATCATGCTGACCAGTTTATACCATCAAAATATGATAAATATCTCAGCCAAGCTCACATTAAATCACCTCTTAAGCTAACCCCTTTAGCAGTTAGATGGAGAATCGCACGACTAAGCCTGTTCCACAAGGTATATTTTAATTTTTCTTATGTGCGTGGCACACTGCTATTTTTGCCCTCTCGAACTTCTTGCCGCCTATTTAATTTCAAAAGCATTCAACATCTTTACGGTACAATGCTTGCATTTTAATAAACCATTCCTTCCTACAAACATCAAAGAATGGAACATTCATTCTAAAGCTGTCATTCTTCAGCCTGATCCACCTAAATTTAGGGAGCCTGTAACAGCACTTTTTGTTTGATCTTATATGTAAAGTACTGTCTGATTAATGTCTTGCAGGTTCTCTATTTTATTTTTGCGACTGCTGTTACAGATGTGCACATTGTTGGGTACAAATAATGATTGTAATTTTGTTCTTTATTGTGCGGCCTTTGTATTTCATTGTCTTAACTGCCAAGATGTTAATTACTGCTTATCAGGTTTTTTTGTTTTGCATACCTTTCTGGTTTTTTCTTCTTTTTCCCTCTTTTGCTCCTCCTCCATGTACTGGCAGTTTGTTTGCTTTAACTTGTCACTACTGCTATATACCTGATATTAACAAGACAAATTTTGTTCTTTGTTGTGCTTGCCTTGTACTTGTTTGTTTGGAAAATGGCTGTCATTCAGTTAATTACTGCATTCATTTTATGACATGCATTTTTTTACCTTTCTCCCCCCCCCCCCCTCCCAATATACGTAATGAACTGTATAGGGCATTAAGGGCAAAATAAATGATGACGAAATGCACAACTGCTTGGCAAGGCCAAGTGAACATGTGCACATATCTTGCACTGGGTGCTCTGTCCGCCTCATCAGCACCAGAAATTCTGACCATGTCAAGTCAAATAACTTCAGTATGTTTCACAGAATCTTTGCCAATGTAGACGACATCACGTCATACTAAGTAGACCATGCCAGCTCGACGATAACCACCAGTGACTGCCACTGAGCGTATACCTAGCATACAACACCGAGCATTCACTTAAGCCAGCATGGCTTAAAACAAAACTCACAGAACCAAACAGCTCACAGATGGTGCCACTGAGTACGCAATATGACAGTGAACTGGATAAAACACTCTATAAGCTGTGAGGATTGAGGTGCCTCCCCATGCCTCATCCCCGCGCTCATGTGTGCCACTGGGGCAGTGGTACCCAGAGATTAAGATAAACACCATGTGAGAGCTGGGGCATGAGGCACAGGAAGGCACCTCAATCCCCACAAAGACAAAGCTAATTTCACCAACTTATGTCTGACGTGATGAGTAACAGAACTGAGTCAGAGAGAGAGAGATTATAAGTAAAAAGACAAGAGGTAAGCCTATGCAAGCCACATGAAGGCCAGAATGCAAAATACCAAAAATAGCGTATTCATGCAAGCCGTTGAAGTACCATATTGCATTCTGCATATGGGCCCTATGGACTTACCATTCTGCAAAGCACACAGTTCCACCAGTATGGTCTGTTAAAGGTGCTATTTAAAAAGTTTTGTGCATGCATTATCGCATAGTGAAGTTGCCCCATTGGGGTCTTTTTTTCCCCCTCATAAACATTAGCAGGCCTGAAGACTGCAACCACTGACCTGCATAAATGGTATGGCACGTACTCCACCCACACTGCGCAGCTGTGGCAGGAAACGTAGCAGCCGGTCAAGTAAGGCACAACGCAGGGCATGCAGACCCCAGGCTGTGTCAGGGTCCTCTTGAGGCAGTGTGGGCGGAAGCCCCACAGAGCTCGTCTCTGAGCGTGCAAGGCCTCCCTCAGGCAATGCATTGTCTCCATAGGCGCTGCTGCGCCCACTGACATTAGGCTCGCCTGTCATTGAATCAGCCCCACTGCCACCACTCTCCGAGCCAGCACCACTGCCACCTTGCTATGTGGGCACAACAATGAGGAAAAAAAAGCAAAAAGCATTCATAACAGTGGCTCTACACAGTTCATGCTGAATTATCCAAACTGTGTTAATAGATGTGCATACATAATAAAAAAAAAATTGAATGCAAAAAATACAGTCGGACCTCGTTATAATGAAGTTGGACCTAACATGAAAACGCCTCTATTATATTCAATATATATTTAAACGTACAATGTAAACATATGATGCTATACTGATATAGAGAAAAAGGTTTCTGCAGATTCCATGCATTCTGGGAATCTTATTAATGTGAAGCATTTGCCACACAGTGTATGTGATGAATGATGAAATTTTTTAATGTTTCGGTTTGTGTGTATTTCACTTCCAATGTTGGGAATCACTAAGGGACCATCAGAAGCATATCGACTCATATCCTCTAAGCACCCGGTCTTATGCTGCACAATTATTATGGGAACCTCCACAATGCCATGTCTAATATAGAACATGTAATGCCATCTCGAGCACAATTAACTACTCGTGAGCACAGTGAGAACGAAAAAACATCCTACACATATGTGGCACTGAATTGGATGAGTCAGCTACTGTGTACGAGAGAGAATGAGGGAGAGAATGCTTGGCATCACCATTAAACACCTGCCTACAACTGGTATTGCAGGTGCACCACAGAGGCTGCAATTGAGGGGAACACCCACAGCGCCTGGAGTTCAAAGCATAATACATCAGTGTAGGGAGAACGAAGAGACACTCGAATATACAACGCATGGCTGAAGTAGACTCAGCACCTGTTGGGTATCCCAAGGTCACTTTTGGGCCAATACAAAATGTGGTGCGGTGTTACATAGCACCTCAAAGAGCTAGCTACCATGCTTGATGTTGCTCTTGCAGTGTAAAGTAGAAACTCAATGATACGATCCCATTTCTTACGATTTTCTAGTGCCAATGTTTGTGATCAAGAACACAAATCACCTAATACAGTTATGCTTCTTTTTTAGCAGTTAATGCGTTCCTGCAAGGCACCAACATTCAGTATATCGTCAAACTGCAATCACATAATACGTTTTCCAGCCACTAGACCTCATATGAACAAGGAAAAGCGTGAGGCCTGAGTGATTGAGAGGAGTAAGTGCCTGCCACGGCAGCTTCCTCGCAGTACTCGCCCACCGATGTCACGTGAAAATGCTGGCATGTACTCAGTTTCCCCTTCAGCGGCACAACAGCGCGACGAAACGTTGAACACCTACTATCACCAGGCTAGGCAGTTGATTTTTATTATTTTGTCTCTCGCTAAATAAGATTGAATTTGTAGCATTCAACACCACTTGGAACAAACACAGAAGGTTTGCTTACATGTTGATCACAGTAAGTAATTGTGGATGAACATGCCTCACGCCAATTTGGATCATAATTTAGTCACTGCGATCATACTTCTCAATCACACGTAGCATACCCAGTCCTGCTGAGTGAACTCAATCACCTGTATCCTGGTGACCATTCTTAATGGCCAGTAAAAAATGATCCAGATCGAGTCTATCACAGCAGTCATTGCGCGAGTGACACTGGGATTAGAAAAGCGGGTTAATTTCTTAAAGATATGAATACGAGTCCCATATCGAGTTTTTGTCGATAAAACTTGATAAAAGCGCTTGCCGATTCGGAATATTGATATATCAATACGTAAATGTTAAATAGTGTCACATATATGCAAAAAGAAAGCAAAACACTGTTGCACTTTCCCAAAATTTCACTGTCTTCGATGATCGTATGTGCTAATCAACAGAAAAAGTCCGAACAAGACTCACTATATTACAAATATTATTTAGAAGACACCACTCACTTTACATAGAAATAGTTCTTATGTGGCAACCTCAACTTGCATTTCCTTTTGTAAGAATAAAGCAACAACTAAAAGAAAATGCCGGTCATATATACGGCAAATTTTCATCTACAGAGTCTACAATACCGATGTACCCACTTGTAACGATACTGGTTTTAACAGTATATCAATTATAACAATGAGAAGCTGCTGCACCGTTAACTTTTTGTATGTTTTCCATAGTAAAATAACCTGCTTACTACAATGTCCCGATGCCGCACTATCAGTTATAACGCTGAAGTCTGGCTGCTGAGTGTCCGAGCCGAAAGGTAGTGAAATGCGAAATCCTTGAAAAGAAAATGAGAAATTTGAACCACTGCACGATGGCCTGCTGCTCCAACAGCCGTCGCATGGTCATTTTCCAGCTTTCTCCACGCACCTCTCTCCCGTCACCCTTCCAGCCCTTTGAACATGAATGGGCTGCGCCCATAGCTCTACACCACACTACCCTCTGAAACACATATGAACCATGCCAACTGCACTTCTCGCATGTTACTCACTGGCTCCTCATCAGCACAGTTCTGCAAACAGCTTAATCGCTTGTGTTCGTCTTTGTTGTTTGCGTCGAAATCGTTGCTGGCCACGTGATTTCTCAACCTCGTTTGACTCACCGCCGAAACGAAAGATGGCTGATCTGCCCACTGATCATCGCCAATGCCTGACGTTGCTGGTGAAAAGGAAGAGCACGAGTATATGGATTTGGAAACTAAGTGCTTCTAACCGATGAGGCGATCGACACAAATGTGCTTGCATCGGATAGAGACGGCAACGATGACGTGATAGGGCAGGCTGCCTCAACATTGTCCTTGCAGGAGGCCTGGCAGATGATTCAGTCCACCCAGGGCTTCATTTTTGCAAGGAACCTTCCGCTGCACTATGTGGAGCATCTGGATGCCTTGGAGAAGGATGTCAGCAAGCTTTGCATAAAGCATGCAAGGCTGATGGACATAGAATTTTCTCGTGCAAGCCTGAGAAGTACGTGGAGAGATGCTTGCGGTGATCTCGCCTCAGCGTTTCATTTTGATTTCTCAAGCTGACAGGCTGCCGCGGCAACCTTCTCGCATTCTTTAAAAGGCCCCTTTTGGGGCCACCAAAGCGATACCTCGGCGGTGCTTGCATAACGCTTGCCACCCATGGCCCCTCTTTGCAGTTGTTATAGCAGTGCCATTCTTTGATGCCGACAGCCATGGCTTGTTACATGTGATCGGAGCGCACAGGAAGCAGCTAAATGAGTGAACATAGTCAGCAGCTGGATGGAAGTATGTGGTGGGAAGGGAAACTGGCCTCCTCGCCATTAAAGTTCTCTCACATCAGCTCTGCCGTCGCCCTATTTTGATTTCTCCATGCAACCCAGTTACAACAATTATCAGTTATAACAATGAAATTTTTGTGGCACTTGAATATTGTTATAAGCGGATTCAACTGTATAGCAAAAAAACTGTCTGAAAAGCCAAAGCAATAATAATAAATGGTCCTTCTCAGGCGAGCTCATTGACGATCCCATCCACTGTAACTTTGGAAGTTCTCTTGATGTAAATCTCATAAAAGTGCTTCTACTAGACAACACACATTTAGAGTCAGCTCGTGGTAACCCTTTTTAATTAGCTGCTTCCATTTTGCAAGCCCTGCATTGCCCGACGGGGCGCCGAATATAGATAGTACCTTGTCTGGGTTTGACCAGTAGCCACTCCGGCTCTGAAAGCTGGTTCTTAAGTCTATGCTCTGACACAGGGAAACGAAACATGTCTTCTTCTTGCACTGATGCTTCACGTTTAGCATCATTAGTCGGTGCAATTTCCACTCACAAAGGCTCAAATTACACTGCACGATACCCAAGAATGAAACACTTGAACGAAATGCTTCGCACGGGGCAAAGGGAAACGCCATGCGATGCATGGGCAACTGCAACGCGCCGGAACCGCTGTCACCTGTGCTGACACCTTAATGATGCGCAGCAACCCTGGCAGTCAAAGTTGAAAGGCAGCGCTGGCGCGGCCACCTCCTCCCATTCAAGGACCCTTCTGGTCGCCACACTAGCAGCAAGTTTATTCCAGGCACTATAACACAGCAGAGTGCTGTGTTGGTACGTCAGCTGCTAAGTCGCGTGTTGCACAGGCCAAAGATCCTTTTGTTGTTTTATTCAAAGTTCATTGTATGCCTGGCAGTGTAGAGCTTCCGCGGTGCCGCAAAGCCGTTTTCTTATTTCCATGTTTACAGTTCGCCACGGTACAAATTACCAGTGTTGCAAGTGACAGTTCCCCTGTGGCAACAAATTTTGGAAAAGGGCAAATCATGATTAAGAGCAACAATGATGTTTCTGGAGCAAGTGGCATAATGCTGCACCACTTCCACAAAAGGGCAAGTTCATCAATTAGTGAATCCAATCTGTATGAATGCTAAAGAAAAGCTTAAATTTATTCTGAAGTATATACTGCACTTAGATGTGGTGAAACAGTCCACAAAATGAACAGACTACAGTTTTTGCAAGTATGGTTGAGGTTTTCTTTCTTTGCAGTTGACAAAACAAGCACAACATGAGAATTCTGCATACAACAGAGTGAAATATATATTTATATTGCAGCTGTACGAAGGTGCTACAACAGTCTTGCAGGCCTTCACTAGGCTTCCTGGCTCGTCAAGCTTGTGAAAGTGTGCAATCTATGACTGCATTCAGAGTAGTGCTTGGCAATGTGCATCTGCATTTGGATTTCTGATGATTTAAGTCTTCATCTCTCTTTAACGAGTTCTAAATGTTTCTATGCATGTTGCCCACATTCAGGCATTCCCACATTTTTCATGACATCAGGTCTTAGTCAAACACTGCTTCCTTGACTGTGGGCCAGCTTTCTGCAGCTGGCCATAGCAGAAATATACATACTTAGGACATGGCTGCAGTTAAAACGTAATTACAACATACCCATAACTCTGCTAACAGAACCTTAGAACCTGACTGCTCAATTTGCAATGGTTCACATTATGGCTGAAGGATATTGCAAACCATGTTTACATTCAGCTATGTACAACATTATGAACCATCTTGTCTCAAAGTGAACCTGATGCCACACTACGAGATAAGTTGCAGAAATACAGTCGAATCTTGATAATTTGAACTCGAAGAGGCCTGAAACTTGTTTGAATTAAATGAGGTTCGAATTAAAGGAAGCTCATATAATGGAGGTTTTTTTTGTGCTGCACTGTGTTAGGCAGCACATATGCACTGAGCCAACACATCAGAGATGAATTCCAAAAGTGTGGCTTCACAGCAGCGCGGCACGTGCTGCCTGAAGCCATGCCTATAGGCAAAATTCACCCACACTCCCACTTAACTGTTGAATTTTTAGAATTTCTGGTGCTTCAAATTATGGTACTTGAAACTGGAGACGAGAGCAGCAGCCAGCGCGCGGCCGTGCTGCTAAGTTGGAGGTGCTGATGCAAGAGTTCGTGCAGTTGAGAGCATGGTTGGTGGCACAATGTGTTCGACTTGACCATCGCAAACACCTATGAATGCGTTCTAACTACCGGCCGTTTTCACACATTGAAATGCACATAATTTTGATGGGACCACAGCGTCAGTGCGAATATGCTGGAAGTTTGAATTAAGCAGGTTATACAGATTCCACTGCATATCCACTTATGACATGCCTGCAGTTAAAATGTAGTTTCAACATGTCTCTAACTCAACTAACATAGAACCTTGGAAACGAAATGCTCAATTTGCAATAGTTCACGACACGCTTGAGGAATAATGCATACAATGTATACATTTAACTGTGTACAATGAAATACACCATCTTGTCTCACAGTGTGGCTTATGTCACATCAGGAAACATTTTCTGTTCTGGGAAGTCCACTCATAGCAGACACCAGTGATTCAATCATACCAGCTCTGGCTTAAGTGTAGGTGATGCCTATGCCAGCAGAAGACTAAAATGTATGGAAGCTGCTAAGGCCTTACAAATGTAGTATTATCGTTAAAAAGAGGGGAAAAATGCAAACAAATTAGGGATAACAACACATTCTCAAATTTTGCTTTTGCCACTTCATGCGACGTTCGGCATGGTTTTGGCTTCTACTCTAAGGTTGGAGCCTGCAACATCTTTGGTGAGTGGATGTATAAAGGTGTGAAATCGTGCTCTTGAGTTATCACTTGTAGAAGCGTTCTAGTACTTTATAAAGTCTCCCATTTGCACTTTAATTGTTAATGATACAGGAGAATATTGTCATAATGAATTTGCATATAGTGAACTAATGGCTACAGTGAAAAGAAATGCCAGTCCATAATACATTCTTATAGGCTTCTATGTATTTTACCTCTGACACAGTCAAGATGGCTATGGTGAGGAAATGGCTATATAGAAGAAGAGGCTACATTTTTTTACTATATCTGAAACAATATGAACAATTGTGACAAAGAAAAAAATGAAAAAAAAAATGATAAGGATGGACAATAACTATGACTTTCACCATTTTAAGTAACAAGGACAATTTGTGCGTGTATTGGCTGCCTTGAATTCTTACTGGGTCGTCACCATGCTTCCCTATCATGGTGTAGATGTTAAAGGGACATGCTAAAGTGGTACATCTGTCTGATGACATGGATTTCAAGAAGTATTTTCTTTTCGTATTTGGGTTGAGTTGGCTCAGTAAATGTTTCCAAAATTTGACAGGTGCGACCTTTGGCTCCTTTAGAACACACTGTAGTCCATTTTTACCAATAAAAAATTAACTAGGCTCTAGCAGACGCCATAAAAATTCACGAAGTCACAGCAAGATCGTGCAGTAACTGGCACCGTCCTTCCATTTTGCATATTTTCTGGCTAACTAAGCCTCTTTTTGTGGTAGGAGTGCCACTTCTGGAATTGTAGAATGGCAATTTACTAATAATGATTTAGTAGCAGAATCATTTTTCTCTTTAATGTCCCTTAAAATTGTGGCAGCAGCAATACACGTAATGATAGCAACCCCTCTTCCTTTGGTCTGCATCTTGCATCATAACAAAAGTGCCATGCAGCCTTGAAAAAGACACAGTGGCTTCAGTTATTCATGTGATTAATGGCGAATTAATGCATGATGTATGGGGGTGGTTCTCGTTAATTCGAACACACAAACTTTTGGTTTATTTGAACTGACGCTGTGGTCCCGTCAAAGTTATGTGCATTCCAATGGGCACAAACGCCCGGTAATTCGAAGGTGAAGCATTGGCAACAATTAATTTGAACATACTGCGTTCCGACAATGCTCTCAGCAGCATGTCAAATCACGTGGCAGCACCTTCGACCAGCATTCCTCTGACCCCACCATAGAGGAAGAGCTTAGGAGAGACTCCTCAATGCCGCACGCGAAGAAAGAAACCACGGTGGCAATTTGTGCTCAGGCATATGCAGGCGCGTAACACCGATAACTTCTGTTAGTGACGGTTTAGTGACTTTTGTTAGTGTCGCGGCCCATAGAGTCAATGTATAAGAACGTCTGAAATTTTGGACGCAAAAAACCTTCGTTGTCTGATTTTCTGGACTTTTTGCCATGAACCCAGGTTTGAATTGGCATTAATTGAAGCCACCATCGCAGCCTATTTTGATTATCCCCTCGCCTTGAGCCGGTGCTCTCGCACGCAGATCCGCTGTCAGCCGTAGCCACACTGCGGCAACGCTAGGCCTAGCTACTTCTACATCCGCTACCACGCTTCTTGCTGTTTGGTGCTGTGTTTTTCCTTGAAACAATTCGCTGCTGTTAGCAAGTGTGCTGACTCCGCCTTTGTAATCCTCGCCAATGGCTTTGGAGCGCGGAAAGCATGGTGCATTGCATAATATCGGTTCCCGAAAGTCAACTTTGTCCCAATATAGCAGTCTTATGCGGTGAAGCATACCAAAAGTTCGAAGGGGCAATTGACACGGGACATGGCGTTTTTCCTTTAATTATACACGCGTGCACCCGCCGTCTCGTATCACAGTACAAGCACCGCCACGCCTCATAACTGACTAATTTGTAAATACGTGTGAATAAATCTTGTGGAACTTCCCACTAATGTGTTAGCTCAGTGCTCATGTGCCACTGCAGCTAAGTCCTCCATTCAATTAGCTTCTTTTAATTAGAAGAAATTTTCAGGCGCCTTTGACTTCGAATTATCGAGATTTGACTGTATAAACTGTTTGCGTAGCTTGAGAAAGTTCTGACATGACCAAAAGAAAACACTGTACAGACAACCTTGATTTAACACTTTATAGCCAAAGGTGTGTAATCTGCATTTCAGTAGAGAGCATAGTTTTGCTCTCTTGAATGAGAATCAATCAATTGTGCTTAGAACAATTTTGTCATAGTTACAGAAAGACAAAATGGCGAACAATGGCTATAGAAAAGATGTTACAGTGAATATTTTTCCAGGTTCTGACAACTTCACTATAACGAGGTTCTACTGTTGCACTTTTTGTCACCAGCCCTGTTACAATGAACATCTTTATGCGGTTCTGCCCAGCCATCAAAGCAACTTGTATGGTAGCTATGTGGCATAAAATGCATAAGTTAGAAATAGTCTGCGCACATTTTATAGGCAATATGTGAGCTACTTCTTCCACACCTCCTTGAGCTGTGAAAGGGTTGGTCCAAGTTTGCATCCATGCAGAGCCCATTAAAATGAAAGCAGCTGGCAAGAAATGGCACTATAGATCCGTTTAGCACTAAAGGAACATCTTGTGGTCATGCACCCCATGCATAGCCAGGAGGGGCTGTTAAAAGTGGCAAAGATACAGACAGCTCACAACACAAATGCACAGCTGAAGCGTAAGGAGTAGTACATGCAGTGCAGGGTGCAGTCTGCAAACGCATATAAGCATACAGCAAAGCACCGCCGCACAAAGAATGGCAAATAAAAGGCAGCAGGCTACCTTGAAATCACACGCTGTGCAGAGAAGTAACAAAATGACTGGTTCCTCAAAGCATCAGGAACTATGTTTCCAGAAAGCAGCAAGGTTTCTCACATAGTAGCACACTGCACACACATGCACACGCACCAGGGAAAGCACGACGAGTCGATGCATCGGCAGGGAGCACTGCAGCAGGGAACACGAAGTTTTTCAAGGCTGTTAGCTATTGCGTGTTCATGAAAAAGCATGGTTATGAAGGAAAAGAAACAGAAAGGGACAACATTTTTTTTTCCTGCACGAACGGTAATAAAAAGTTAGAAGTCTACTTTTTTTTAGTACATTTAGTATATTAACTTTGCTTTGAAATGGAGATAAGTAAGCTGTTGGAAAATGCATACTAATACTTAATGTGTACTCATGCCACATCTCTCAAATTAAGATGGTTCCCCCAATGCTTGTACAACTGCTTTACGGCTCTAAGCATGTCAGGCTTTACGAGAATAGCTTGCAAAACTTAATTGTATGCAGGCCATTTGCATTTGTCATGGAAGGCTTGCCGACTCACTGAAGAGACGAAAATCGGTGCTGAAAGTTCTTTGACATCAGTATTCTTATGGGCAAAGGACAGAAGACTTAAAAACTTTCCGTTAGAACATACTCGAGATACTTCGAGTTGAGTTTGATATAGCATATGCATTACAAGATGCTACCAAGCCATTCATGTGAACTGCAGGAGAATTCAGGAATGCATAGTGATTCTTAGGCTAAGAGACTGAGAATCCAAACTTCAAAGCAGGTGCAAACTATCTCCGGTATTAGTGGTATTAGGCAAGAATAGTGATAGTGAAAGCATTCAATTTATAAGTGCAACAAGCAAAACTGAAAATGCTTAGCATTTGGCCCCAAGCATGCAACTCCCACTTCAAAGTGGGTTGATTTGTTTTCCAGCTAATAGTGCAGCAGGCACCAGTCATGCAGCAACATGAATATGTGCATTTATACCACGTGACCCATACATTGCAATTATGGTTGAAATTAATTTCACATCTTTACTATTGTGTGCAAACACTGTGTACCCAAAAATGCTCAAATCTTTATGAATGCAGCTAACACAATTACGACGTGGTATCAAAAAGTTGAGACTGGCTCTGTTTACAAGAAGGTAATTTATCTACATTTAAGCACTATCACCTTGAAATAGTTATCTTGCATCATAATAACAGTGCAGCGTCCCTCAGCATCCCTGCCACTTTTGCAATGTGCCTTGGAAGTCTTTCAAAAACAAATTGAGCAATTGCTGCTCTTCACACTTGCGTCAGAACAGTGACCTTTCAAATTTTTAATTTTGGAAAGAGAGGGAAGTCAACAGTAGCCAAATCTGGTAATGAGGGCATTGAAACCATGCTGTTTCAAGGGAGAAACGTATGAGGAGAGCACTATGACAGGATTCATTGTCATCGCACAGATCAGGCTGTTCTTGTTAAATGTTCTCCCTTAGACGCCCAAGTACTTAAGAGTAACACTCGCTGTTGATGGGTCTAGAAATTTGGGGTGAATTCAGAATGCAAGATGCCGCGAATGTCAGAAAAGACTAAGCAAGCTTGTTCAAGGTCTACCTGATCCCTTGTTGACTTCCAGTAGCATTCTTCCATCCTAGAATCAGACATGCCACACAACTCGCAGAACTCTTCCCTGCGTTGCCATAAGATTGCTGAATCATATCAAATGTATGTGCCAGATTTGCCCAGCTTAATGAACAACTTCATGCTTGCTCCGTTTTGCCTTGCAGTTCATGATAAAGATTGAAGACATTGTAAAATGCATGACCAGCATGACAGCAGTTGCTCCACTCGTTATAGAGACTGGATGATTTTCTTCGGCACTCTGAATTACCAGCGTTAGTGCTATCTGTTACTGCATGCAGCCTTGTGTTGCGCTCTGTTGCGATGTTGCAAAAATAGCCTGGGAACTTTTTGACACCACCTCGCGTCAGTACAAAGAAAAGCCCCAGAGAAAAGAGTTTTGTATGTTCAGTAATGACCACTTTTATCTCACTGCTACTATGTTAGATGTGGTGTAGCATCATGACAATGAGCACTGTGTTGCAGTGAACTTGCACCAGAAAGAAATAATTGTAGGGTTGTGCGAATGCTCGAATTAAACGTGTAGATCGAATAGTAAACATTCACATACAGCTCTAGCTGCGCACACTCCTGGCACCATCTCTCGTGCAAAGCGTGAGCCTTGCTCTCTTCGCTCCTCCTCCAATGCCACCCATGCGCGGCGGCAATCGGAGCACACGCTAGGTGGCGGCTGATCTCGATGATGTGCTGCTGCCCAAGCCGAAACGCATAGCCGCTGCGTGTACCCCTTTCCCCCCTCCCCCCTTCTCTCCTCCACGGCGTCAACTGCGCGAGAGCGTGCGGTGTTCTCCGGTTGCCAAAGCGCCAGCTCGGTATCAGTGGATCATGGTGCCCCCTTCCCAAGCCAAAACGCAAAGCGACCTTCAGTTGACTTGCTAGCAGTGTCAGCCAGTCGCTGCCATCTCTTCACTGAGCAACGTTCGTATGCGCTGCCTCCTGCAACCTCCCAATAAGTGAGGCAGCTGCGCCACCAAGTTACGCTCCGTTTGCGGCGGCGGGTGTGAAATGTTCTGCACCAGACGAATTGTCCGAGGCTTACAGACGGTTTACATAATAATATAATCCGTCTGCCTATATAAGTAGTTTATTATCAGGGGTTCTTTCTGAGCTATGAGCGAGGCAACCAGTGGAAGTCCTTCGTCTGCTGCTCTGTCAAACGAGCTGCCCGAGCAGAGGCCCAGCACCGTCGCCGCCAGAATCCAGAGGTGCGCTACGCCAAACCAGGCATTGGTGCAGCAAGTCTAGCATATATCCATCTATTTCTCTGACCACAAAGCTACCTTCATGACAATCAAGATCTGGGAGTGGAGTGTTTCTTGAAGAAGTGAAGAATAAAAAGTTATAACTGTACATACTACATCTCTTTCTTGAATTATTTGCCTGAGTATATAGAAAAGCCGAAACAGTCTAAGAGCTGCACTCAAATTTCACATTAGGAAGTAACGTAATCGACGGCAATCTTTGTTTTTTCACAACGAGCATTTACTGACCATTCTTGTACCCGTCAGGTCAATAGAGAGTTTCAGATTGGGGGACGCAAGCAGCTTGCGTACGCAAGAACTAGGGGCCACGGTACTGCGCAAACGCAGACTCCTACGTCTGCGTGAGTGCATGTGCAGTACCGTCGCCCCTAGTTCTTGCGTATGTAAGCCGCTTGCGTCCCCTAATTTAAAACTCTCTATTGTCTCTCTATTGACAGGATCTAAAACTCTCTATTGACTGGAGACGCGCAACATTTACGTCTCCCGCTCAAGTCTCCCAGCCTCCCCTTTTCCATGTAACTGGTGGACCCGCTCGCTCTTGTGCTGCGTGTGTGGGACGGCGCCGACTGCGGTTTTGTTGTTGTGTGTCGTTGCCTCCGTGCGCATCAACGATATCAGTGTTTCTATTAGTTCGTTCGTGCTAGTTCCCGTCGCCAGAAAGGAGATGAACGATGGCAAATGGAAGTGCAAAACGATATCAATTGAGCAGAAGGTGGCTATGCTGAAAGCCGCTGAGTCCGGTGTGAAGAAAAAAAAAAATGGCCAAAGATTTCGGCATAAGATTGAGCACGCTGTTGACGATTTTGAGCAGCAAAGAAGCTGTCACCAGTGCTGTTGCACGTGGTGTAAAAGGCGACAGAAGCTGTGAGCCCCCGCTTTCGAAGCTGTAGAGAAGGCGGTCTTCAAGTGATTTTTGGGCACAAGAGCAAGCGGCACTCCTGTGAGTGGGGCACTGTTGCAGTGCAAAGTGAGGGACTTCGCGTGCATCATGGGGCACGATGATTTTGTGGCGAGTGTCGGCTGGCTGCAGCGTTTCAAGGAGCACCACAACATCATTGGCAGGGCTGTCAGAGGGGAAGTGCAGTCTGTCGACCATGAAGCTGCAGTGGCGTGGGTGGAGACAAACGTTGGACAGCTGCTAGAAAAATACAGTGTCAAGGATTTGTTCAACGCAGATGAGACAGCCCTGTTCTACCAGATGCTGCTGCTAAAAACCTTGGCCTTCAAAGGTGAACGCTGCCAGGGCAGTGAGCAGAGTAAGGTCAGCATAACCGTTGTGGGGATGCGTGACTCTCACGCGTCCCCAGAGATCTAGTTTTCCCGCATAGGCCCGTCTCCATGCGGCTTCGCCGCGCACGCGGTGGTCGGAGTGGTTGAAGCGCAGTGCGAGAGATGGCGCGAGTGTTGCGCTGCGACGGGGTTACTTGGGCGCAAGGGAGAACACGCTGGCTCTTGGGCGGCGGACCGACGAATGCGGCGGACATCCCGTGCGTGCGCCGATCCATGCTTCTGCGAGACCGTCTCGCGTGGCCGCCTTCGAACGCGCCACCGTTCGCGTGATCGTACGGGCGAAAGACCAGGCGTTGGGACCCAGCATGGGGCGAACATATCCGCTCGCTATCCGGTCGCGGTGAGTCGAACTTCTAGATTTGTCGCACGCCCATCGGCATGTTTTGTGGATAGCAACTCGGCTAGCAGGCATTGATCTATGAAAGGAGCAATAAATGCCCTTGTGATTGTTTGCACTACTGTGTTGTCGTTCCTTTGTCCCAAGGGTACGGGAGGAGAACCCCACATCTGGCTGCCCAACGTGGGACTCTTGGGGCATCGGACGATAATTTTAACAGTGTTGCTTCGTTCGAGAACTTTGTTTGAACCGAAGCATAGGGCTAGCGTGGATTTTGATCACTAGCGTTGGCGGCGTGCTTTCTTGAGCGAGGCGGCAGTGGCTGTAGTGTGTTTGAACATGTCAACATGCTAAGCCTTTTCGCAAGTGTTTTTTTAATGACATTCGTTGGCACGAGAGCCACGTGGTCTGCATCCTGGGAGAGCGAGCCTTAGCGCCCGCGGAGCATTGGCAAGCCTGAAGTGAGTGAGTACGGAAGCCTCGTGGGTGGTCCGAATTTCTCATGTAAATAGCTTCTCCTATCTCTGACTCTGATGAAGTCGCGGCTCCGGGAGCCGGGTGGCTGCGGGCCACGGGTGCCGCTACGGGCTGACTGGTATTGCGGCCTGGCACCGGGCGCTCCGACACCGTCTGGGACGGTGGGTGCCGTCAACTCGGATGCTGTGTGCACCGAGCGGAGTAGGACCACCTCACAGACCTGACGTCTCCTCGCGGCTGCCTGTGTTGCGCTCATTTTGAGTGTTGTTTTTGGATGCTGGTTGTTGTCAGGGTAGCGACGCTTTACGCCTAAGGCTTTACGAAGCTGCCTGTCGTACGTGGAGAGACACAACCTGGTGGACCGTGGCGTTGAGGTGTTGCAATTCGCTTCCCTCATTCTATTTAGCCTCGCACAAATGAAATTACTCGTTCGACTCAAGGAAACGAGCTTCGTTCACATGAACTTAGCATCTGAGTAGCTGCCCGATCTTTTGCTAGCTGAGTTGAACATCGTACCACGTGGGCGATGCGCATGCATCATTCCTCTCCCTTGCACTACTTTAGTGTTTGCTGAGTGTGTTAAGTGTACGCAGCGTGATTGGAGTCACCCCTGGTTTGCCGTCACCTGCACATCGTCTGCGCTGCTGTCCCGGACTACGATCGAGCCACCGGGCAATGGTGATGCTGTGGCGAGTTCGGCGCAGCGACTTCGGTGGCCGCCTGTATTCAGCTCGCAACCCTTGGCGGTGGAGAAAAGAGCCGGCGATCACCGACAGCTGCTGCAGCTCTCGCCAGCAGGGCGTGTCGGTGCGAGCGACGCTTGCTCGTGCCGACTACTGCGTCGCTGTTTTCGGAGTCCTGGCCTGGAATCGTGCCGTCGAGTCTGCAAAGCTGCTGCTGTGACCAGCGGACGCCGGCGGTGTACCCAGGGACAATGTCGGCTCGCATGCTATGGATGGCGTGGGGACATTTCCTCGGCGCGGCCACTGTTGAATGTTCTACGTTGTTCGCGAAGCACTCGATGTTAGACCGTGGGACATGTTTCGCCGGAATATGTAGTGATTTAAGGTTGGGGGGATGTGGGGATGCGCGACTCTCACGCGTCTCCAGAGATCTAGTTTTCCCGCATAGACCCTGTCTCCGTGCGGCTTCGCCGCGCACGCGGCGGTCGGAGTGGTTGAAGCGCAGTGCGAGAGATGGTGCGAGTGTTGCGCTGCGGCGGGGTTACTTGGGCGCAAGAAAGAACACGCTGGCTCTTGGGCGGCGGACCGACGAACGCGGCGGACGTCCCGCGCGTGCGCCGATCCATGCTTCTGCGAGACAGTCTCGCGTGGCCGCCTTCGAACGTGCCACCGTTCGCGTGACCGTACGCGCGAACGACCAGGCGTTGGGACCCAGCATGGGGCGAACATATTCGCTCGCTATCCGGTCGCGGTGAGTCGGACATCTAGATTTGTCGCGCGCCCATCGGCATGTTTTGTGGATAGCAACTCGGCTAGCAGGCATTGATCTATGAAAGGTGCAATAAAAGCCCTTGTGATTGTTTGCACTACTGTGTTGTCGCTCCTTTGTCCCAAGAGTACGGGAGGAGAACCCCACACCGTGTTGCTTCGTGCCAACATGGATGGGTCAGAAAAGGTGCCGGTCCTCGTGGTTGGCAAAAGTGCGTCATCACGATGCTTCAAAGACAAACGAAAGCTCCAAGTGAGTTATGTGTCCAACCGTAAGGCTTGGACAACAAGAGAAATTTTCGCGCAATGGCTGCGGGAGTGGGACAAGCGGCTGGGCAAGCTTAACCAGAAGGTATGCCTTGTACTGGACAACTGCGCGGCCCACCACACTGCTGCTGTGCTCAAAAACATTGAGCTATGCTTCTTGTCGCCAAACTGCACTGCAGTTGTGCAACCACTCAACCAAGCAGTTATCATGAACTTTAAGTCGGGCTACCGCAAACTTGTGATCGACCGGATTCTGCTCAATATGAGCATGAAGCGCAAGTCCACGATCCACTTGTTCATGGCGATCGAGATGCTACAGGCTGCTTGGATGGCTGTACCGGCAAGCACCATCACCAACTGCTTCCGGCATGCCTCATTTGGCGTCAGCAGCAGCGGTTACAGTGAAGATATCAGTGCTGCAATGAATGAGAGTGCTGCGGGTGACCAAGCCCTAGCGTCATGGAATGCTCTTCTTGACGCCGGCGTTGTGCCCGACTGCGACACCTTCTGCACGTACGTCAGTGCCGATGCTGACGCGGTGACGACAGAAGAGCTAACGGAGGCGGAAATTGTGCGTGTGGTGACGGGGATGCCTAATGACGACAGTGACAAATGTGTCAATGACAGCCCGGAGCCTAATATTGGCGAACCCGACGTACCGAGGCCCGCACAAGCGGTGCATGCGGCAGATCTGCTGCGCTGCTTCTTTGGCACTCACGATGACGGCGAGGACGTACTCGAAAGAGCGGCTGCAGCTGAAAAAGTCATCATTCGCCTGAAGAAGACGCGGCAAAAATTTATCAAGGACTTTTCTTTCTGCGAAGTGAGCTGCCAGCTGGTGTGCTGTTGATTGATCAGTGATGAGTCGTTTGGCGTGAATAAAGTAGCAATTACTTGCTGTATTCTTTTTGCTTGTTTTTTTCCCATGCGACGGCCGTTTTCTTTTTTGCATGGCGGGCTGCTGCGAGATTTGGTATAGAAATTGATAGAGGCTATAACGAACTAATGGTTATAACAAAGTAATTACGACCCCTCCCTTCAACTTTGTTATAACGAGGTTTTGCTGTTATTCGATTTGCGAACTGAACGTGTGCTGTTAGATTTTGCTAATATTTGGTATATATTCGGTGAAAGACCCGGCTGTGGTTGGTGCCTTGGCGCAGGCAGCCTTTACACGGTGCACTATCGCTGTTGGTAGGTTCGTCCAGGATGACAGGATCTATTAAAACAATTCCCATATGCAATTTGGACCGAGGGAACAGTGACAAAAGCAGTGCGTATGTAAATTGCTAAAGCATGCATGAAGATTGGGCTGATAAGCCACTGGAAGGCATGCAGATTGTACCAAATAGATGTGTTCATGCCTATAGATTTATACACATGCACAGTTTGGACCTTGTGTCCTATGTGTCACGCAAGTTGGAACATACAGACCAGCTTGGTATGCGCACTTGCAGCAGTTGCCGGCTCGTCGCCTTTAGACTCAAGTTCCATTTGAATGGCCATCAATATAACACGTACATGTGATCTCGGGACCAATCACTGATGAGTCACCCATATGAACATTCTAGGGGCATGCTTACTGCAGCAGCTTTCGGCCTGTTTGCACATTGGCCAGAGGTGATTTTTTGTCATGGCCACACTGTCTAGGCCTCTAGGCCTAATTAGTGCTGCTTTATCAGTTGTCAGCGACTAAGTTATAGTTTGGTGCCAAATTCATGCAGATCTATTCACAGCGGCCGGATAACACTTGGAAAGCTGACAAACTGCATCACCAAGGAAAGTGAACGTTTGGGATGGTGCCAATGTTACTGATACCTGCCACTGCCATCTTTGCACCCCACTGTATGGCAGCCTCTAGTTCGGGAAGCTGTTTGTAGATGCGCATCAGCCTTTGTTTAGCTTTGAGCAACCCGTCACAAAACTAGCATCTGACTAGTGCACTGATCGTCCAGCTGTAGATGCATTTGCACAGAAGGTGGGTGGACATGGATGGAGTGGAGCCCTTCGCACAAACTTTTCATGGTCCTCCCAATTTTAGAACTTTAGGCAAGTAGCAAACGACACCGAACATGAGAGTGGAAAGGCGCCTGCTCTTTACTGTCAATGCCGCAGCCATAATTGAGCTCTGCTGCACCAACAATGGCTGCTCACAGAGCGATAACATTGTGCTATGGGTGGTTCGCACTGCCGTCTATTGCGCAGACTGGTCTTAGTGAGCTGTCGATAATCTATGCAACCCACCTGCCATAAAGGTGGGACAGCCCTTCTGTTTTCTGGAGGAAAACTGGAAAGCAAAACCTCCTAAGAAAAAGATTTCAGTAAAGCACAGTATGGCTCTGTATTAAACTGAAAACCTCATTGGTATTCAGGACAAGCCAACTTCAGTACTTTTTTGGCATCGGAGGGAAAAAGCATTTGATTCTATTCAACAGACAGTCTGTCGATAAAAGATATCTTCCAGACCTTGTTGAGCAATGACAGTAGACTCCTTTGCACATGCTGCACCTGGTTCACTTGTACAAAATTTGTAAAGAACTAAGCCATGTGTTAAATTTTTTTGTATTCAATGCGATACTTCACTTTTTCTTTTTGAGTCAACTTGATATTCGATTTTAAATCCACTATTCAATATTCGCACACACCTAAAAAATTGTGTACAGGCTGCAAACCGAGTTTGCACTTGCACTTGCAATTGTGGTGTGTGCAATAGACGTATAAGTGCATGACGTATAAAGCAATTAATGCATATGTCCAAACTAAACAGCAGCTATCAATCTTGTGGCTAGTCCAGACCTGTTCAGCAGGTGATGTGCGCAGTGTGGAGCCATCAGTGGCAGCTGTGCTTCCTTCATCATCACTAGCGCCGGCTGAAGCTGTTGTGTCCGAATAGTGACCACCCTCA
The DNA here is from genome assembly GCF_050947875.1 of Dermacentor variabilis. Classification (NCBI taxonomy): domain Eukaryota; kingdom Metazoa; phylum Arthropoda; class Arachnida; order Ixodida; family Ixodidae; genus Dermacentor; species Dermacentor variabilis. Next base: position 87,892,825 of record NC_134568.1, read on the forward strand.
AGGGAAGACGCTCGCTGACTTGGCCCTTGTGACCCCCCAGCACTGCCCAGAGCACCTAGATTCAGGTCTTCAGACTGGCCAGGTTGGTCCTGAACGTGGTAAAAGCCAAGAAAGGTATGCATGCTGTAAATGTCAAAGCACACAACAACACAAAGCAAACTGCAACACACTTGAAGGCTGAGGGCGATGGCCAGTTCCACCATGGTTTCATCGTCTGCATCAGGTGGAATATCCAGCAGCGGTGGGAAGGCACCCCCTCCCCCAGCACCACCAGCACCCCCCAAGAGGACCACAGCATCCATGTTCTCAAGCATCTCAAAATGTGACTCCACATCGGCCTGGGATTCCAGGGAGGCCTGTGGCTGCACTTCGAGGCCACCCAGAGTTGACGACGAGCTGCCTGGCATAGACACCAGTGGCTGTGGAGTGCCCGACAGAGACTGCGACACACCTGTTGCCCCTGATGTCGATGCTTTGCCTCCATCTGTTTGGTCAGTGGCTGCCTCACCTGCATAGTGGGACAGATGGGAAGCTCTAGTGTTGATTCATTACAGTGTGCCAATGATGTTTTCAGTGTTATAAAGGAGACCATATGGCTTCCCAGAAAAATTGAGTTAAAAGTGGCTTTCTGGTGCTCTTCTGGCCACTAAATCCAAAAATTTACATCTAAATTCCATAGTATTATATGCAAAATTTTGCTACCTTTAAAGAATGCTTAGTTCTGTTTTGGGAGATGTAAACAATCATTAGCAACAGCAAGACCATGGAAGATGGCTGGGCAGCAGCAGTAGACAGAGGTGATACTCCACCGGTGATAGTCCTTCCAGACCCCACCCATTCTCATGCAGAAGTACAGAAAAATGGTGATTGCTACCTTTGGATATGTTCCTTTATATTTTTTATACAATAAGAAATGCAGTGAAACAACCTTACACAGGGGTTGGGCAGGAGGGCCGACCCAGTGACTAAGTGACCTGTGGCTGTACATTTTTTAATTTTTTTCAGTGAGTATCTGTCAAAAATTATACTGCTTGGCAGTGGTGACATTTTTCTTCATTTTGTCTGCTGAATTTATATTATTTGCTTCATTAATACTGGATTTAAGCTGCATTGAAAATATATAAACTGAAATCAGAAATCAAAATGCTATAAACTGCTGTTTTCCCAAGAAGAGGCTACACAAATTTTTAGCCAGATTTTGACACGGATATGTTAGATTACAAAGCTAGAGGCTAAAATAAAATGAAATTAAATCAATTTGAGGATGGTAGGTAGAAATTTTTAAATATGTGCTTCTTTTTTCAACTTTGATATAAAAAATACTTAATTTAAAAGAAGAATATATCGCACAAATTTCATGCAGAAACAAGCACTAGAGATGCTTCAAATGTGGTGCAAAAGTTACCTCTCACCTATAAAAATAAGCTAATTCGTATAGCAATTTGACACAACCCCTTCTACAAGAGAACTAGAAACATCTAAAAAGTTGTTTTTTCTTTTGCTTTTACAATTGAAGATGTTGCTTTATAACTTATTTGAGCTTTATGGAGTAACAATAAACAAACAATAAAAATTAGCATATAATTAGCATATAGTGTGATCATTGAGTGAGCAGCTGGAAGTACAATTATGACCAAAAGAGAACATGGCATCAGCAAAACATTAAAATTTTTTCTAGTAGAGCCATGGAACCTGGAATTGTCTTAGTGGGCATGTAAGTTGTAGCACTTGATTTCAGCCTACATGCCTAGGCTTATAAAAAATGTTTCGCAGCATCTGTGGTTTTGCTCACGATTGTACCTCACAAAATGAAATTTATCTGAAAAGATCCAAAAAGTAAATAAAGAAAAGAAACACTATAAATATCGTTACGGAAGGAAGAGAGAAGAGAGAGGAAGAAGATCGGAAACGCTGGCTGCTGCGTGTTGTTGGTGGTGAGCCATCTTAACTATTCTGACTCATCCTGTATATATATTGTAAATATAGTGTTTCTATACTCGCAACATTCCTGTAACATATTGGCGAGAGGTGCAGGGTACCACAACTGGAAACGGAGCTCTGCAGTGGACAGCGCATCACTGTCCACACCATGAATGATGGTGAGCACGCGGGATCAACGTCGTTGCTGCCTGTCACCGTCGCCAGGTATGTCGCTGTCAGCTTCGGTTGTCGTCGTGCAACCCAAGGATCCTGGAACTTTCTGCGGGATAGATGACGCCGACGTTGAAGAGTGGGTGGCCATGCATGAACGCGTGAGTGGAATCAACAGATGGGACCCTACGCTTATGCTAGCTAACCTGTTGTTTTACCTAAGAGGCACGACAAAGGTGTGGTACGAAAACCACGAAGAGGAGCTAACCAGCTGGGACCAACGCAAAGAGAAATTGACAGAGTTAAAAATTATGGGGTTTTACGTGACAAAACCACTTTCTGATTATGAGGCACGCCGTAGTGGAGGACTCCAGAAATTTTGACCACCTGGGGTTCTTTAATGTGCACCTAAATCTAAGTACACGGGTGTTTTCGCATTTCGCCCCCATCGATTTGCGGCCGCCATGGCCGGGATTCGATCCCGCGACCTCGTGCTCAGCAGCCCAACACCATAGCCACTGAGCAACCACGGCGGGTAAATTGACAGAGTTGTTTGGCAAACCAGCCGGCCGTAAAATTGCCGCAAAGCAGGAACTGGCCTCCCGTGCCCAATCCCCCATGGAGTCCTATGTCTCGTACATCTAGGACGTGCTGGCACTTTGTCGTAAAGCCGATCACGACATGACAGAAGCTGAGAAGGTCGGGCACGTGCTTAAGGCCATTGCTGACGTGTTTAATCTGCTCACGTGCAAGAGCTGCTCTACAGTTGACGCAATCATTAAAGAGTGCCTACAATTCGAGCAGGCCAAAAGCCGACGCGTCTTGCAACCATTGACCAGACTTCCCAATATGTACTGTTGCAATGTCAACGTGCGAAGATCAACTCGCACAGCAGCATGCGTCGCCATCAGAGGACGTGGTGCGAATCATTAGACGTGAACTGGATACGATGGTGCCTGCAGCTTTCTGTTCGCGTAGCCCTGATGCTATCACATTTTCAGTTCTCCTTGTACAAGCCATCGTTCGCCAGGAACTTGAAAAAATTGGTTTACAGTCTGTGTGTGCTGTCGCCAATCCCAGAGCTAATGAACGCCCTTCTATTTTCGCTCCACCCCGACGCTCCTCTCCACGTTATCGCAACCCGACTGAGTGGAGAACTGTGGATGACCAGCCGATATGTTTCACCTGTCGCCGACCAACCTAACCCGTTTTGATGGAAATACCTGAAATGTTTCGCCCACCGCTGAGTCTAACAGCGCCAACAGCTCTGCTCGGAACACGTGGTACAGCCGCTCACCATCGCTGCGCAAACACCAGTCTCGTTCCCCGCAAACACGTCGCCCCAGTTCCCTTTCACCGCAGCCATGTCGCCTTTCATCCCCTGTGGCTTTTGGCTGCACCCTTTCGGAAAACTAGGAAATGCAGCCCTCAGAGGTGGTGCTGCATTGCCGACTACTGCAGCAAGTCCTCTGTCTGTGCCCACAAGGAGAAGTGTAATAGACGTTAAAATAGACGGCGTACCTGTCCAAGCACTCGTCGACACTGGAGCCCATGTATCTGTGACGAGTGCTAGCCTACGTAGATGTTTAAAGAAAGTCCTCACCCCAGCAGCTGCCTGAGTGCTTTGTGTGGCCGATGGCAGCGTGCTGGTTGTTCTTGGAATGTGTACTGCGCCTTTAATTATAGCCGGCCGTCCTACTTCTGTTCTCTTTGGTGTGATCGGCAACTGCCCTCAGAATGTTATCCTTGGATTGGACTTTTTATCCACTCATTCTGCTCTCATCGACTGCGTGACCGGCGTTCTTCAGTTAGAACTGCCTCAACTCGCCAATGCTCCGAGTACCGCCCCACCGCGCTTGTGCTTGCTTCAAGATGTGCGTCTGTCACCCGAGGTAGTTACTTGCGTCACTTTGACCGCCCAGCCACAGGTTCCTGATGGTGAATGTGTGCTTCACCCCATCATCGACGTGCTTTTGAACCGGGATGTTGCTGTTCCGCATACATTGGTGACGGTTACTTGTAACGACATCATTCTACCGCATCTGAATTTCAGCCTGTGCCCTCAAGTGCTTCCGGCCGGCATTTTCTTGGCCAGCATTTCTAGTGGTTGTGAATTTGACATTGAGAGTCTGAATGCTGAGAGTGGCTTATTAGTGCCAATTGCACCTGACAGCTCTGGTTCCTAAACGCATGACTTTGCGAAAATGATTGCACCTGACCTCACCTCTGCACAGGCCACGGACACAAGACTCCTGGTTGAATTGTACAGTTAGATCTTTGATTTTGGTGACAGGCCTTTTGGCCAAACATCTGTTGTTCACCACCGTATAAACACTGGAGATACGAATCCTATTCGTCGGCGTCCCATATCGTGTATCGCATGCTGAACGTCGAGTCATCCAATCTGAAGTGGACAAAATGCTCCGCAAAGGGGTCATCGAGCCAGCAGCCAGCCCTTGGGCTTCACGTGTCGTCCTTGTGAAAAAGAAAGATGGTACCTGGTGCTTTTGCGTCGATTATCGCCACTTAAACAAGATCACGCGAAAAGACATCTACCCACTACCATGCATTGACGACGCCTTGGACTGCTTGCACGGAGCTAAATACTTCCCGTCCATCGATCTTCGATCCGGCTACTGGCAGATTTCAGTTGATGAAATGGACCTCGAAAAGACGGCCTTCATCACGCGTCAAAATATCATCATATATTCATCAAAATATTTTGCGTTGGTATATACGTACTCTTCATTCATGAATAACAACAATTAAAAAGGAAATAAAACTTATAAAAATAGAAAATTTTATGCATTCTTATAGTTCAAGGCTTTGAAAATGTGTACACGAGAATATTTCGCAATACTCAAATGTCCCTGCTCTTAAACTAATATGTACATCCATAGCGGAATCTAACTGCGTAGGTGCGCGCACTCAAGAAAACTGTGTGGCTGTGTGCCCGTCAAAAAAGCACAATGTGTGACAAACTTCCGCTAATCTTCATCTTATCGCCAACCAGAGGCAATTAGTTTTTGAGTCTCAAAAAAAAAAATAACGTACACGCATGCACAGCAGCATCCTTCCTATGCGCACCGTAGTGAGCACTAAACGAGTGAGAAACAAGCGGTCGCCCTCTGAGTGATTAGTAACGAGATAGCCATCAGTTCTGCAAGCGAAAGAAGCCGAAACCGCCCGCGGAACAAAACCCGAAACGCCGCCTGTCTGCGCATGGTACTATATAGACGTGTGGGAGTGAACTAGCGCTAAACCAAATCATGCAACGAAAACCAAGAGAAGGAGGCGCATGAAAAAAATTCCCTGTATTCCCACATAGTGGCAGCACATGACAGAAAAGAAAAAGTTAGGAAATTCGCACGCTTTTTAAATGTACAGATGGTGCCATAAATATACAGCATCGATCATTTTGGAGTTCGTTCGCGGCGCCGTATATTTACGTCATTGACCCTCAAAGGGTTAAAGGTTTACTCCTGTGACTGGTGTGTGTGTGTTTGTATGTGTGCATGTGTGTATGTGCATGCATTACTAATTGAGTGACTTCCAGATTTTAGCCAGCTGATTATGCAGGAAATATATAAAAAAACACCTTGTTTCGTCTGCTTTAATTTTTGGCGTAGTAAAAATTATTCCTGCTGAAGAATAATTGCCGTGTCCAGGGGAGGTATTCTGTAAGAGTCCACCTAGTGGACATGTCAGTTTCGTCTGCTGTTGAAGTTTTGATTGGCTGGGCTGGTCTGCGCATCCACAGCAGTGAGGTCCCACAGCCAATCAGCACTTCAGCAGCAGACGAAATGGACATATCCACTAGGTGGACTCTAACAGAATACCTCGCCAGATGTCAAACTGTCTGCAAGTGGCCGTGGCAGCCCTGCACCTCCAAGGCATTTTCTTGCTGGTTCTGGAATTCTGTGTGCGAATCCTAACCATAGGCACAAAAATGCACATTGGAAAGTGGAGGGCAGGGGCAGGTGTAACCATCTGTCAGAGTAGGGATCAGAATGTTGGCGTTTGGCAAAGTTAGCTAATGCAATGTGTTTTATATCAGGAATTACTGATTACTGGCCAAATGGTAGGTGACCATTTATTTTTAAACTTTAGAACCAGCGTTAACTGTGTAGACGTTTATAAAGTGTGACATTTTTCAGCCGTCCAGGGGTTTACACGGCTTCATGCTGTAAATAAGCAACTTAGCGAGTGCAGTACAACTGCTATCCCGAGGTATATAACCTGCGCTGTGCAGTATTGTGAGACACGCCTGCACACCTGTACGATGTTCATCAAAGAGATCGGAACGGGCAGGGGTGGGGACTGAGCACAGGATTCATGGGTTCTGCAGCGCGAGCTTCCACTATACGTTTTCCGAGCTGCAGAGCGTATGGGCAGTGGGTCATGCTCTTTTGGTATATCGCGCCTGCGCTATGTAAGCACGCTACACGTGTTCGTGGTGCTGCCCAGTTTTCAGCTCCAGAAGAGTTTATATATCAGTACATGTCCTCAAAACTGCAGCACTGGCAAAATTCACGTCACTTCTGGACGATACAGAGTTGGGTAGTATTATCCACGGTATAATTGAATATGTTGGTCCGAGTTTTCCACTCAAACAATTGGCTTAATTGTGGCTAGAAACAAATGAAGCATAGGGAAGGAGACGCCAATATGCCTGCACGCTCGGTGATTGTGGTTCAACGCACTCAACCATGGAGCACATGCGAAGAAATTAACTGTAGCAAATGCACATCTGTCAGGCCGAAACTGAAGCCGAAACCAGTTTATTGGAAACTAATTTTGCGCAGTAACATACAACAGAGAAAGGTGTCCCCGAGTATAGTACTAGGGTTAATGTTTTCTTTTATATTTATATTTCAAGAAATATTTTGCATAGTAAGAAGATATTTGCTGGAATATTGCAAAAGTTCTTTGCGTTTAATGTACATCCTGAAAATTTTGAAGGTTTTTTATGTGAATGAACAATAATGTTCTTGATTAACTGTTTATTTCTACAAAATTTTTGTTAAGATATTTTTTTAAAATCCTTTTTATGCACATGTTGTTTGAGAATAGTACTGTCAGAAAGAAAATTTCCTCTTTTTCAATTTGATACTATGCAATTTAGTAACAAGCATGTTCTGTGATAGGAAAGTGCTGACCTTGCATGGTGGTAACTTTCTCAATTCCTCAATGTGTCTGTATCGAGGAACTATTCCTTGCATGAATTTTCGCTAACTGGCATTGTTATATAAAAGGAGCAATCAATAACCTTTTTTTTTGTATGCTCACACTACTGTGTGCTGTGTCCTTCGTTGCTAAGAGCATGTCAGTATCCATGAATTAAAGTGAAATCTCATTGAAACAATCTTCCCGGGAACCGGAAAAATAAAACGTATCATCTGAAAATTGTATTATCTAAAGCAAGCTCCAGATGAGTATGAAAACTGACATACTCAGTGACAAACTTAATAGCAAACGTTTGCGAGGGCTTGAGTGATATTGCTGCACATAACACGTTATGCGGAGCAGCATCAATCAACACCATACAAACCGCAGCAAACGCAATTTATTCAGCAATGTTTACATAGCTCGTCTGTGCTAAACTTCGTTCTTCTCAATGTCCGTGAAAACATTATTCTGGAAGTTAAAAAAAAAGAAGGCGCCGTTTCCTCACCCAGCTCATGTGCAGCAGTGCACTGCTAGATGGTGCGGTCACACTGCCACAGCAGCGTTTTACCGCTGCCGGCACACCGTATGCATTTTTTCTCCAGTGTGGCTAGGGCTTAACACATTCATGGGTCATTGGAATGTTATTTCAGGAAGTACATTACAATATAAAGTTTTGATTTTCAGAAATACAAGTGAAAGCCTGCTTCTGCAGTCGTATTATCAAATTTCCGGTGAAAATGCAATTGCAATAACCGTATGAAAATGCGTTGCTCCAATGGGACGTTGGCCAGGAAAAGAAAAACCATATTACCCCAAGAACGTATGCAGAATCGTATCAATGAGATTCCACTGTATAATGGAACATGCGGAGGCACACTACAGCCTGTACGTGCATGTGTGTGTGCATCAATACAACAGCAGAGTGACATAATGCTCAAAACCAGCTGAGAACATCATTTCAGTTCCTGCACCATATCAGAAACATTAAAGTGTTGTTCACAAGGTGCTCATGTCTGAGCATTATTGAAGTGCCAACAGGCTAATCCCTCAACTGGCTATTCCCTCAATACTGAATCCACTTCATAGTAGATTAGCCAACACAAAGGAGTTCCTGAATTTTTAGGGCCAAAATCACAGTTTCCTGTAGGTATGAACTTACCAGGTGTGCTGCACTGGGCGTTACGTGGAATGAAAACCTTGCGCTTCCGTGTTTTGGGCCGCAGCACACGAACGATGGCCTGCTTAGCAGCAAAGCTTACTACCGTGTCCTCACAGAGCAGCAGCCGGGCAAACAGCTTTGCCACCAAGCCAACATTCTCCATGTCCAAGGCCACAAATGCGTACATCACCTCAACCAAGGCTTGCACCTATTTCCAGAGAGTGGAGTAAGGCAGTCGGCAACAGTCACCACACAGAACCAATGGTGCAACAGTCAAACAATGAGCTAATCTAGCTCACTCTAATAAAAATTGAAACCTAATGAATTTATATTTTTCTAGAGCATTTCTATACAAGACCATGCCTTATTTTTTTTTTTTCCATTTAGTGAAGCAATTTTCCACAGCAGCTCTTGTTTAGATAGGTCGTCACACATCGCAAATAGTTTGGTGTAGCCCATGTCAATAACCTATGTGGAAGCGATAATGAAAATGCAGCACCAAGTTATTGCTGCATGAACACCTTGTTGGCGCTCACACTGGGCATGTTTAGTTTGTGCCCAACAGACAATGAAAACATGTAAGTAGGAGCACACATCAGACTGTGAGCCAATAGTGAGTGCCAAATCAAAGCGGTGCTGCACCACTCAAAGTAGTATTGGTTTAACAGTAAACAAGAAAGTGGATATGTTTTTGCACGAATTCAAATGCAGTGGCACTGACATGGCAAATTTTTCACACAGGTCTGTGTCTACCTCAGAAAGAAGAAGATATGCTCAGAACATCCTTTGCCTTTGACTGGCTGATCAGTTTCCAGAGTTGTGCACAAGGCATACCACAGACAGGCCATGCTAGCTTTAGGCTTACCATTAAAAGCAATCGAAGAAACTTTCAACAGAGGTGCAAACACCAACAATTTGTGACAATCTATGCACACTAAATAGTTTCAAGCCTACTGCATTACGTTCCCACCCAGATGACAGATGTTGCTTGCGATATCCAGTAACTAATGCCCACTCTTTGCATGACCATGCAGCACATTAAAACTTTTCTGATCATCCAGTATATTACAGCTTGCTTTTAGGTGATGGGCTTAGAAATTCAAGCCAAATATGTAGGAGTGTTTCTTTAACTTCTACGGGTGAAGTAATGATGACAAGCACTGGCATGAATAAGGTGTTCTATGCGTCTTGCTGTATTTCAGCCCTTTGTCTGTTCCTGTAATAGCTGGAAGACAATAATGTACTAGAAGCATTCCATGGGATTGACCAGCCATTCAGTAACTCAGGATGCATATGGCTCTTCGAATCCTGCAAAATAATGTGAGGTGCACTGTGCCTGGCCTATTACAAAGATCACCATTTTAAGGCAGTTCAAAGCGTTGCTCCAAGGAGCCTGAGTAAATGAACTGCAGCGCTATTTATTAGTTGTGACCTTTCTATGCAAGCTAGTGCCACGTGTATGGTGTGAAATTTTTAGAATGATATCATGAGGGGATGCATTCTCGGACGGTCGCTTTTTGCGATATCACTCTCAGTGTGTGCTTATTGGCTGGTTGAGAACTATGTCACACAAAAGCAATAGTATCGGTGAAGGTGAACGCATGAGAATACGTCTCCAGTTGCAGCTCCTCCGGGTTGAAGGTACTTGTGCATTATTTAGTAGGGGTGTGCAAATACCGAACATAGTACTTTTCGAATCGAATACCGTATTTACACGATTGTAAGTCGACCCCCCCATATCGCGTGACAGGAAAAAAAGAAAAAGAAAAGGAGAGCATACTCGAGGGCGCATTCGATAACGAAAATTTATTAGTAGCTGACATGGTCACTGGACTACACATCTTCACTAGTGCTGCCATCGTCATCGTTGCTGCGGTCCCACAGCGCGTCTTGGTCCTGCGAAATTTCCCATTTGGCAAACGACTGCATCACGACATCTTGTGGAACAGCAGCCCATGCCGAATGCACCCAACCACACACAGCCGTCAGGGAGGCTCTTTTTACAGGTCCGGTGGGCGTAATTTCGCGGTATTCTGCCACCAGCCACTCATACTCACGGCGGGGCAGGGCCTTGAAAGGCAAAGGTCCGGGCTTGTTACATGACCATGTCGCACTTCACTGACAGGGACCGATCACGCATTTCAGCGACGTACTCCGCAAGCTTAGCCTGGAAGCTCTGGAAAGCGTCCAGACTTCGGCATGTGGAAAATTTCTCACTTGCCGTCACAGGTGAAAATTTCGCTTCGCTGCAGTCGCCACTCTCGCACCACCCGTTCAGAAACATAGAAATTGCGGCCCGCTGCGCAGTGATTTGTTTCTTCGGCGTAAAGAATGGCAGCCCTCTTGAACGCTGCTGTGAACGAGTGCCGAACGATTAGTGGGCCTGGAGCACTCATGACGACTGGGGAAGCATAGAAGTAGCACGTAGCCGGCAGTCAAATGGAACGCGTCAAACCAATGCCTTTCGTCAAGAAAGCTAAGCGCAACAGGCAAAGAGAAACCCGCGAGCGGTGCCTGCTCTTCCATGAACTACCGATGCTCCCCGCAAGCGCCGCCGTTCTGAGGGTGCCACCGCAAATAGGAACAGCGGCGCTTCCATCAACTATCGACACCCCCCCCCCCTTGCCTTGAGTGTTGCATGCACTGTAAAACTCTCAAAAATGTTGAAAAACCCTTCCGAAAAGCGAACAAACACGCGAGATAGCGAAAAGATACGGGTAGGGCCATAGAGCAAACATAAAATCGTAACTACGTTGTAGCTCCCGTTGGTCTCTCATTTTTGGCGGCGCCATGTTTTGGTTTCGATTGTAAGTCGACCCCCCAACTTCAAACTTTCAAATTTTAAAAAAGTGGTCGACTTACAATCGTGTAAATACGGTATAAGAAAACTTATCACAAAATTAAATGCTTACAAATTTTGTGCAAAAAAAAGAAATCAGTGCTGCACATGCCCAGAACTTCCTAGCATTGTGTAACAAGCTATCGGTAACTCGGGTACGCGAAAATCAGGATATAAAGTACGAACTACTCATATTAAAGGGAACTCCAAATAAGTATGCCAGCACTGATAACAGATCAGTTATATTATATGGAGGCTTGGAAAATATTTTTTATCAATAGAATGTGTGTTGAATAGAATCGAATGCCTTTTTCCCCTCTGAAGCTAAAATATTGGTGACGTCATGTTCTGCTGATTACCTATGAGGTACCTAGTTTAACCGTGGATTTGTGTTTCATGGCAATCTTTTACTGGATAGAAAGTTTTGCTTTAATTTTCCTACAAAATACAGGACTTTCCCATCTTTACAGTGGGTGGGTTATATTAAGGTTAATTTACGGGAGAGATGAAAGTGTGGACTGGCACACCACATGACTCAATCACCGTTCCGCGTGTAGCCATCATTGGCGTTGTGCAGGTTGACTGTGGTTGGGGCCGAGAGTAAAGTAATGCCGTGTCTTCATTGTTACGTTCAGTATGGTTTGCCACCTGGCAAAGGTTCTGAAATCGAGAGCGACAAAGCAAGTTCGCATGTGACAATCCCTTCTCTCTGTCCTTTCTCATCCATCCTCCATCCGCCATCCGTGCAAATGTATGCAGCTGAGTAGTCAGCGCACTAGTAACATTAAACTTTCGTGCCTGCCATGTAAAGCTTATAATGGGTTGATCGAAGCTACAAAAAGAGACCGATGTGTGTCTCTGAATGCCGTTGGGAACAAGAGGCCACCTTACGATGTGTCGCAAAGATGGCAGTGGTGAGCACCTTTGTTGCCGTCCTGTACATTTGCTTTTGTTTGTGAGGCGGTTTATCGACTTTCCGAGTGTCATGTGCTAGCTGCAAATAGAACTACATCGATTCGGCACCTAACCATAACTTTAGCTGCCAGCGCCCGATAAAGCAGCGCCGATCAGGCCTAATGGCCTGGGCAGTGTGGCCATGGCGAAAATTCGCCACCGATGTGGAAATGGGACGCAGGCTGTTGCAGAATGTTTGCTGCTGTTTGTACGGGCGGCTCATCAGTGATAGGTCTCGAGATCATGCTAACTGGTTAGATTGGTGGCTGTTGAAGCGGCATTAAGTTCGTCTCCATGTAATATGATCTGCGCACTTTCCAGAGGCTGATCAGCCTGATTTTCGCACATGCTTTTGCCCTTTCTGAAATACATGGTGGTTTTATTGCTGTTCCGTGTTGCGTTATTGTTTCAATTGGCCCTGCTGACACAGGTGAAGCTTGTACCGACAAAGGTGGCCCCAGTCGATGCAACGGCATTCTGTGAATTGCGAAGTTCGGGCACTGTGTGTGTGGATCCTTGCATTGAGCCGACATCGGAGAGCACAAGCAGTAGGGCACAAGTGCTCACAGAGACAAAGTCCGCTACCGCATTAGACGGGGTGGCCTGCCTGCAGCGGGCTTAGCATTCCTTTTGCACCAAAAACAATGGAGTGAGGCGCTCGCTTGTGCAGCATCGAGCATGAGCTTAAATCGAATTATTAGAACATTCACTATTTGATTCAGTGATATTGCGTATTCACACCCCCCTACTTTATATAATGTCGTGCAAAACTGAACACTGTATCATTGAGAAGAAAGTAGTGAAACTAACAGTGGCTTCAACGTGAACTAGGCCATGTTTGGAGATGGGGGCCAGGGCAGGATTCTGAGGCCGCTGCCGATGCAGATGCCAGAAGGCCTCTGTCAAGATGCTCAGGAAGTGGCCATTCTCTGGAGGTGGCACAGTGTTGGTTGCTATGTGTACCTTGAGTGGCAAGCCACGCTCCTCAAGCACCTCCTCCTTGTTCACTGCACAGAACAACCCCTTGTTATGCAAACCATCAGCCAGTGCTAAAACCTGCCCAACACTGACATGCGCAACACACATCTGTGAAGCACACCATGTATTCATTTCAGTCCAATGAGCTGCACGGGGAGTAATCTTCGGTTAATTTGAATGCGCAATCATCAGTGAACTGGTTTGCAATGCAGTACAAACATAGAAAAAAATCCATGAAATGAGCCCAGCTATCAGCAACCGAATGTCTGATGACGGCACTCCTACCTTCAAGCACCACTAACTCTGTATGTGACTATGTATGCATTGCTTGTTGTACAAAAGTTTACTTGGCATAGCATAGAAGACAGTTCGACCGTAAATTGGAATAATTCAACTCCGGCTAATTCAGTTTCTTTATTAGTTCAATCTCGCTCAAACATCTCAGCCGGCGCTCATACATTTCCATGTGCCAAAACTTTTGTTATTTCAATCCTGAAATTGGCCCTCACTGGATATATAGAAATTGACTGGTTGGGACGAATGTACCCGATACCAATGGCTGCACTGTCTCTCTTCGCAGCACTCTGGGATATCATCGAGGACACATTATCTCCCACTGAACATGCCCGTTTCTTGGATTGCCCAGAGTAGGTTTTCAAATGAAAATGACAGCTCACAATAAATGATTACCATATTTAACCAATTCCAACAAGCATTTTTTTTTTCAAGAAAACTGGTCTGACATGTTTCCATGGTGCAATCAGATATGAAACGAACTGCATTGGAAAAAGCCTACCAACAGAGTCAGAGTCATTGCCATTGTCATGAAGCATTGCTTTCAGTCCCCGATTATGAAAGCTCATTAAAAAAAGAGCGTAGGTTAGGGCGTGTTGGTATTCCATAACTGAGGTTTTTTAGCGCACGAGAAGGGACGAAAGACAGTGGCGAGACGAGCACACAGCGCTGTGTCCTCGTCTCGCCACTGTCTTTCGTCCCTTCTCGTGCGCTAAAAAACCTCAGTCATTAAAAGAACTTTTACACGCCAAGCTGTGACAACTGTGAGAGTAACGGGCTGACGCCAGGTGGCATAGAATCACAGGCACGAGACAGTAGGCAACTGTGTGGAGTAGCAGGCACGGGATAGTAGGCAACGGTGTGTGGTGGGGAGAGGGAACATGGAAGGCATGTGTGCACGGTCGGTATGCGGGAAGCGCGTAAAAACGAACTGAGTGAGTGAAGTAATCGGCAGAGCAAGTAGCGTGCGGTGCAGCAGGACGGAACGCAGACTGCATGTGTGTGCATGCACCAAGGATTTCTCAAAATAAAGAATGTACTTGACACAACAAAATCTTGTCACAAGTTTTCAGAGTTCCGGAGATTAATGTGTCACATGATGAACTAGCGAAGTGGTGAACCTAGATCAGCATTTCTCAAACTGTGGGTCATGACCCCCAAATGGGTCATGAGCACTTTTCCAGGGGTCATGGAGGGTCAGACTATATTTACATTCTGCTTGCCCGAAAAGAAATGAATTTTTAGTCTTGGTGCCCCAACTCTTTCAATGTCATTTTCTTTCAAGAGTAATATAAGCATTAATAGCATAAATAGCATATAAGCATGTAAACATTATATAGAAAACAAACCACTAAGGGAAGTACCAGCAATCAAGAACTTGGGAGTAACAATCCCATGAACGCGAAGTTGGAACGACCACATAGATAACATATATAGCACCACACTCCGAGCCCTACGAGCCATACAATGCAAGCTTTGCAATACGCCACTCCAAGTTAAGCTGACGGCTTATAAAATACTTGTTAGGCCCGGTTTAGAGTATGCATCAACCTTGTGGGACCCGCATATGAAACAGAATATTACCAAGCTAGAGAAAATACAGAGGATGGCTTGGCTGCAAGATTCATTTGTAATAGGTACAGGAGAACTGACAGTGGTACAGAAATGATTAGTTTTCTTGGCCTCAAGTTGCTGCAGTCTAGGTGGGCCGAATCAAAGTTGAAGGTCTTGTATCTCATGCACCACAATTTTTTACCAATTGATTTGTCTCCCTGCATAACCCCTGTGTCTCGCGCCAACACTCATTGCAATAATGGCAAATAGCTCGAACAGTATCGTACAAATATTGATAGATTCAAGTCTTCATTTTTTCCCAGCACCAAGCAGCCCAGAATCAGTTACGGAGGACGTTGTTGACAGCCCCAATGTTGAAGTGTTCCTCGCAAAATTGAGAGCTATGTCTGAATGATGCATCTTTTTTTTGCTCTTTCCATATCTTTGTAGTGAATGTGTATTCAAGGTTTTTTTTTTTTGCCTTGTATGTGCTCACTCCTGCATATTAGACACTAGACACTCTTGTCTGCAGTACTGTAAAAATATATATATCACCACTGAAATTATATCATGCAGCGTATTAGTGTTGGCCACAAGATGGACGGCGACAGAAACCTTCGGTTGCCACAAAAAACTTCACTGATCTTAGCTTCCCAACTGCAGCCAGTTTTGTCTCCCCGTAACTGTAAAATAGGGGTTCAGCAGATATGGTTGTATCAAGAAAGCAAATACAGTTAAGCCTAGATGTAATGAACTTCAATATAATTATATTCTCGATATAATGAAGTATTTAAGTTTTCATAACTTCTTGTCCATAGAACACTATGTATATAAAACCTCAATATAACGAAGTGTGTTTGTAGGCGATTTCAATATAACAAAATTTCACTGCCGCCACAAAGGAATGCTGAGACAATAAATGGAAACTTCCGTGGACGCAGATGGTCAAATGATTGAATTACAAGTGGCTGCTTGCACACGCACCTCTCAAGTCACGCAGCACACGACAAGAGTGACCGCTGAAGTGGAGCCACATCATGTTCCGTATAAACTTCAAGTGCGATAAGAACCTATCATACCCTGGGCACTGTGTGCCTTAGGTGCGAGAGAAAGTGTGCGAGGGTGAGGCAAGAAAGATGGTGACTTCACATGCGGGCAAAGGGAAAAAGGGGGAGGGCAGCGAGGTTGCGGTAGGGCGATCAAGTGCACATGAGGGAGCAGGGGGGTAGTTTGCACACGTCTTGATTTCTGCTATGCATCTCGGCTGTGGCTGTGCAGGGCTGCAAGTGCGGCTGAGCACATATGCAGCCGTGCACCCTGCTTTAGAGGTAATCTGCTGATTGTGCAAAGAGAGAGACGGCGTGGCACATGTAAGCTGTCTTCCCGCGCATTTAGTATTGGAGGTTGCGTAATCTCAAGTTTCAGTGACTTGTTGGAGCAAGAGACATATGTAGCTTTTCCCTCTTGGCTGCTGGCGCCTTTTCTGATAGCGTCGTCCCAGTGCAGGCGTCGCTATCAGCTGCGGGGGCGGAGGGCATGCAAAAGTGTGCCTGGCTTTGCTTAATTCGTACCGCCGATGTGAAGATATTGTCGACGTACGTAGCATGAAACTGTATTATTCATTGCCGACTCCCAAATTTATCAAAACGAATTTTATCATTCAAATTTGCTTTTTTTGATTGCCCGATAATTTGGAAAATTCTGCGGCCCCTTTCTGTGCAAGAAAAATCGATTGGCGACTGTACTTACTTGCATAAAAGGTTCAATTTCAATACAACGAAATTTTGATATAACGAAGTAAATTGCCGATTTTACCGACTTCGTTATATCGAGGTTTAACTGTGTATGAGAAAACATAATTCTGTTAAGCGGAAACTCAAAAAACCCCTTTTCCAGCGTTTCCACCATTATAGACTGGCCACGGCGACAGAGATTAACGCACGCCGGCGCACGCAAATCTCGGATGCCACGCAGTGGCATGCTCGGTTTCTAGCAACCACTCCAGATGGAACTCGCCTCCGCCACATACTGCCCCAGGCAAGAGGCAGCATTTCTACCAGAAAGCTCGCCTTTGTGCTAGTGTTCGCCACCAGCGTTTCCTGTTAAACATTACGATTACATAAGCTGCAGTTGACGAGAAGCGTGAGAAGCAGTCAGAGATCTTTGAATGCTATCGCGTTCCGCTCTTAAAACCGAAGCTTAAGTGTCTTCCAATTTTTTTTTACACATTCCAGCTTTGGGACTGCTAAGAAGCACTACTTGGAGAAAAAGCGGTGATGTGTTCCTGCTGTCAACCACAGCATGCATGTACGTAATTTTTCACTTCCTGGCAAGTTCACTTTCTTCAAGGCGAGTGTGCTACTTCTTGATAAAGCTACTAAGAGTTGACAAACTACCCACACTTTCACCATAGATGGTAACATCCTTTTCCAGTAAGCATGCTAGCATGTGATGCACAGACATGCCAGACAAATTTTTGCACATATGACAGCATTCACATAGTTGCTTGTGAAGAGCAAAAAAGCGACAACACTACAAAAGTGCAGATGACAGTGACTTCCAGTATGTCCAGAATGTTCCAAATACACTGCCTACACCACAGGTTTTTGGCATGTTTTATGTCACAGGAAACTTCATCAGCTTGTATTATGGCTTTGCCATGCTGCTGTTTGCAGAGTGTGAGTGCTGTATCACAGAAGTGGGGGTCAGAATAAAGCTCACATTGAGAAAAAAAAATGCATAAACAAACTTCTGGAAATAAACCCTGTTCACGTGTATCTGGTTTCTTATTTCCCTGCCAAATTCACAACAATTTTTTTTGCAATTTATTAATTTTATTAACTTTATCGGGCAGCATTGCAGCATGCCAACCATTTATACCTCTACATTGGATACATGGGATCAAAGCAGAGTGGCAGCATCTTCTATAAGCGTTTGGTAAATGTGAACTAACAGCTTAGATTACTATGAATTTTACTTTACTGTAGCTAAATAAAGTTGCTCCTTGCTTACAATCAATATCTACAACTAAATATGTACTGTGCACTTATGCAGCCACTTGTACTACATCACACAGGTAGCAGTAATAAATAAGAAGGACCCAAGCAGGCACTCACTTTCTTCAAGGCCTTCTACAGGGCCTGTGTTGACTTCATGGGACTCTGCAAACTGCACGAGGTTGGCTGGCCGAGCACAAGCCACACCACGAGCAATTGCCACCAATCGGTAAAAGGCTTCACCATCAAGATCTTGGAATGGTGGCTTCTCTTTGCTGCTAATGTTCAGGCATTCCAGGACGTAGCTCAAGAGAGCTTGATCCTGCAGAAACAAGTGGAGCTCAGTCTGAGCACAATGTTTCAAAGCACAAGCTTGCCAGTTTACAGCATTAAAGACATCACAATAAGAGAAAATCACAACCCAAAGATAACACCAAAATAACATGGCTGAAAACACTTTCTCTTATCTACTCTTATCTGCATAATTTTTAGTCTAAGTACTGAGAGTTATATATATATATATATATATATATATATATATATATATATATATATATATATATATAAAATATGCACCTAGTTTCCTGTTCATAACTTCCTTAAGTCAGATAATGCAAGAAAATCATGAAGATTTGTCGGCGTCACTACTAGCCATAGTCACGCCCATGCTATGCAGGAAAGCAGTAGCTTTGCTAATGTGAAAACGGGCAAGTTTCTATTGTACAGGGAGCATTTGTTTTTACTCGTTGCAGCAGGCACCTGGTTTTCTTTTTATTGCATTTTTTAGGCTCGTGAAGCAATGGTTGTCAGGTCAGGGAGCATGCAGAAGCCTCTCCAAACTTGATTATTGCATTCGATCAGCATTTCTGAGCAAGCAAGCTGGCCTAGTATGCGTTCATTACTGCTGGAGTCTCCACATGCTTTGTTCAGTTCCTGTACAGTACTGTACAGTAATGTGGAGTGCTGGCAATATTGTGCAGCAATGAATAAGAACACTTGCACAGGCAGGGTTGAAAATGTAAGAGGTTACACAGCTATCATATTTACTCGAAAATAGGTCGAGCACGGATATAGGTCGGCCCCATATATTGTGCTCTCTGAGAAAAAAAAAAATATTCGAATATAGGTCGACCCATCAAAATCGGCGTGTTAGAATCGAGTACAATCATAACTCTACGTTACCATATCCACATTGACATTTAAAAATGGCCACCTCATACGCGCTTCGAGCCTAGCTGCTGTAGCTTCCTCTATGTGCTGTAGTACGTGTGCTTAAGCATTAGTCTACTGTCTGGCTTCCCATTTTCTCATTTGCTCTATCAACACGAAGTGCCGAGTTCATCATGATGCCGCATTTAAAAGGAAAGTCATCTTGTGTGGAGCGACAGATGGAAATTGGGTCGCATCACAGGCGTTCTGAGTACCCGAAACTTGCATGCATGACTAGCACAAACAGAAGAAGAGGGTTTTCGCGAGCAAAGCAACATGGAAAGGTATCAGTGGATCAAAGCAGGACGTATTCTGTGATGATCCAGTTTGGTGATTCGA
The DNA here is from genome assembly GCF_050947875.1 of Dermacentor variabilis. Lineage (NCBI taxonomy): Eukaryota > Metazoa > Arthropoda > Arachnida > Ixodida > Ixodidae > Dermacentor > Dermacentor variabilis. Next base: position 87,912,407 of record NC_134568.1, read on the forward strand.
TCGCTTCGGCCCCATCTTAAAAGCGATCTGCGACGAGGACAGAGTCCGCCGTGCGCTGTGTTTTCGCCGCTTATAGGTCGTGTTGATACGAGAGGCAGCATGAAGGTCAATTCGCTTGCTGCTACTGTAAAGGACTTTTTTTCCTTTCTTTTGTCACGGAAAAAGGGTGCGCATTACAAACAAGGGCACATTAGGATCGAGTAAATATGGTATTCGTGTATTACACGACTGCGGTTTCGACGTATGCCATCGACATGCATGCCAGAGCATTTTGGTTTGTGGCCTTGGCCCTATTGGCTCCAGCGGTGGCAAGGTTTCACAGTGGAACTCAATTAGTTGCGTAATTTTGCTAGCTTTGGTCACAAATATAGACTGACAGCTAATTATGAATAATCTATATTCGAATAAACACGGTAGCAATTTTTCGGTCAAAGGTTGGTCTCAAAGCGACTGCATGCTCTTGTGTGAGTGAAAACCCCACTCGACGGGAAGGATTGCTCGTAATAATTTGCACATATGCCTCCAAAGCGCTGATGAATACAAGCAACCCACGGTGGGAAAATCAAGTTGCACTTGATATTAGTCGAATACAATAAACTAAAAAACAAACGCTCATGAGCATCTACTGTTTGTGATATCATTAAAACAGCTCATACATTGGATCAGAAAATTTGCAATCTGAGAGAAGCTTCTGCGTCTTCAATGCTGCTGTCATTTAAAAAATGACAGCAGCATTGAGGTTGCAGAAGGTTGCAGCAGCATTGAGGTTGCAGCATTGAGGTTGCAAGGTTGCAAAGTTGAAAAAAGCACAAATGCATCTTTTTATTGAAGTACTAGGAGCACTGAAGGTCAGTTTGGACAATACCTCTAGTCGAAGTCTTATTTTTCCGGGTTCCCCAATCTGCCCAAAATTGTCAAATATGGCAAATAGTTAAAGTTCGGTCATCATTTCAGATAGTGAACCATTTGCTAGCAGAACAATTCCAACGGAAATATTTAACGTGTAGAAAAACTGCCGATCAAATTCATCGACTTCTATAGGCACAGTAACAAAAGAGAAAAAATCTAACATCAAATGTAAAATAAAAATGTGCAAACACTTGTTATCTAGCACATCAATAAAGTGCAGAGTAGTGTCTTTAAAAGGACATTTAACCAATTTTTATTAAAGCTGAGAAATGTATTTCAAATACTTTGTCGCAAAAAGTACTTCAGTGCACTCAGTAGAAGCGGAGTTATTGGCAATCAAACATTCCCCTCACAGTGCTTCTGCTTTCTTCAATGACTTGCAGTGCAAAGGCTACGGCAGAACAACACTCGGTAACAACACTCGGCCTACTGAATGTTACTGTGGCATGCAGTTCAAATTTCATTTTGGATATTCACATAGATGCCAGTATTTCTGATTTTGGCGCCTCCAACGCACCAAATGCAGTTGTCCTCAGCGAGCCACAGTGCACTCAGCCAGCAGACTTGTCACAGCACCCCGAGGTGGCCGTGGTATCTACACTACATAGCAGACCGCAGCTACAGTTGAACCCACTTGTAACAACATTCAAGTGCCACAAAAATTCTATTGTTATAACCAGGTTGCATGAAAAACAAAGCAAAAGAGTGGGAGGGCAGAGGTGTTGCGAGGAAACTAATGGCAGAGAGGCCAGTTTCCCCCCCACCACCTACTTCCATCCGGTTGCTGATTGTGTTGACTAACTGTTTAGCTCCGCTTCCTACGCACTTCAATTGCGTGTAACAAGCCACGGCTCTCAGTGTTCAAGAATGGCACTGCTATAACAACTGCAAAAAGGGGTCCCGGATGGCAAGCGGCATGTGAGCTCTGTCGAGGGATCGCTTTGGAAAAGGGGCCTTTTAACACATGCGAGAATGTCGCTGTAGCAGCCTCTCGAATCCCAAAGAAACGCTGGGGCAAGACTGCCACAAGCATCTTGTCACCTTCTAAATGGCTTTCATGAGAAAACCCCATGTCTGCCAGCCTTGCTTGCTTTACGTGAAGCTTGCCGACATTCTTCTCCAAAGCATCCAGGTGCTCCACGTAGTGCAGCGGAAGTTCGGTTCTGAAAATGAAGCCTGGGAGAGACTGAATCATCTGCAGGGCCTCCTGTGAGGACAACATTGAGGCAGCCTGCACTACCACATCATCGCTTCCGTCATTGTCACTGTCGCCGTCACTATCCGATGCAAGAACATTTGTGACAATTGCCTCATGGATTAGAACTCCTGTTTCTAATACGTCATTTGCATGTAGACAATCTTTGAGTCCTGAAGCATCTTTGTTGACTGCAGACCAAAGTTCAGGCATCATTTCATCGGAGGAAGCTTCACAGGTTTTATATATGTCACCGCTGCCTCGGACAAAGTCCACTTTGCTAAAGCAGTCCCGTACCATAGAATCGCTTACTTCGGACTACGCACCAAAGATAAACTGCATGGCCATAAATAGATTGATCTTCAAGTCTGCTTGCTACCTGCTTGTTCTCATGGACATCATACATAGCCATCATACATGGTCATCATACATGGCCATCATACATGGCCATCATACATGGCCATCATACATGGCCATCATACATGGCCATCATACGCATGGCCACAATGATGCACGACTTTAAAATTGGTGATCACGCCGTCGTCCATGGGCTGCAAGCTTTCCATCGTGTTTGATGGCAGGAAAAAGACGTTCATGCTTGAGAGCTTAGGCATGGAGTGATGAGCACTACAATGATCTATGATGAGCACCACCTTCCTGTTAGATCGTTCGTTTCATCGATCGAACTCCAAGAGCCACTCGCGAAAAAGTTCTCACGTCACTCATGCCTTGCAGTTGTGACGGCTGCATACCGGTATCCTGGCAACACAGCAGAAGCAGCGGGGCTTTTCTTTATTTCCCCATGACAAATGCAGGGCACTTGTTGCTCCTATCCATGATGGTGCAGAAAAACATAGAAAGACGCAGCTTGATGTTTTTGCCACCCTTACACGTCTCCTTTGAGTGCATGCCTCTTCGACGACAACATCTGGAAGAACAGTCCTGTTTCATCACCATTATACACGTCAGTGTCAACTTAGTTGCCTAGGATGTGGGGCAGCGCTTCCTACACCCACTTCTGCTTCGCCTCCACGTCAAGCGAAGCTCCTTTACCAGTGACGGCTTTGCAAACAATGCCATGCCTCTCCTTGAAGTGCTGTACCCAGCTGCAACCCGAACGGAAGTTAAAATTGTTAATGAGTTTGAAATGTTAATTGTTTGTGGACAGAATTGGCCCAGTGATGGGCAAGTTCATGGCACAGGCACTGCGAAACCACTCATAATGGGTCTCTTCCACCTCCTCATAGGCACCTTGTCGACGGCGTTTGCACCAATTGTCTACCGAACAGTTTTTTTTGTTGAACTTCTCTGCCGTGCGAATGATCGGCGACACCGTCGGTTGCGATAGTCCATACTTTATCACCAAGTCACACACTTTTTTTACAGTCTTCGTAGTCCTTCACGATACTGCACTTTGTTTCCAAATCTATAGCAGTGCACTTTCTTTTCACTGGCAACGTTGTGCATTGCCAATGATGGATCAGCCATCTTCCATTTCGGCGGCTAGTTAAACGAGATGGAGAAACCACGTGGCCAGGAATGACTTCGACGCAACCAACAAAGAAGACTACGAGCGATGTAATCCATTGGCAGAACTGCACAGAATGAGGGGCCAGCAAGCAATCCAGCAGCATTGCCATCAAGCGTTGTCAGCGCAGTTGGCGGGGTCCATTCGGGGTCCATTAGAGAGCTTTGGGCACAGCTCGTTTGTGTTCGAAGGGGTGGAAGGGCGAGGGGAGAGAGGCGCTTGAGGCTGGCAATGAAAAGGCTGGAAAACAGGTCCTATTGTATGGGCGCATGGCGTCTGTTGGGGCGGTGGGCAAGGGTGCAGCAACTCGAATTTCTTAGTAAGCGGGTTATTTCACCATGGAAAACATAAAAGTTGACGGCGCAACAGCTTCTCATTGTTATAACCGATACATTGTTAAAACTGGTATGGTTATAAATTGCTTAGACTGTAGATGGAACTGCAGTGCGCATGCGAAACGTTTAATTTGTTCATGACAGGGCTTGAGTGTGCGCTAACGCTTATATGCTCCTGTCTGGCTGTGCTATGTGGTGAGGACAAACTTTTTCCTGCACCAGTTTGACTGCCCAATAGTAGCCACATCCAACTTATGGATTTTGAAGCGCTATCAATAGCTTAACATGAAGCGAATCCAGGAGCAGCCAGGATTGAGTGTGCACTGGCAAGCATTTGTGTGGTCTGACCTTAAGTTTCGCCTGGTTCACGGCTAGTTGAGAGTTCAAAACTAGTTGAAAATAGCTTTACCCAATGGCTAAGACATCGATAAGCAGGGTGGCCAAAGTTTAATTCCTACATAGGCAGCCATGGCTGAGGGTGAGCAGATGATACTCTGCTTCTTCCGGAAGTATGTACTAATTATTATCGAAATTAGAAAGCAGACTTTCGCTTACTTCAGCCTGTTTATTAAACTGCATCACTAAATATACACAGTAACAGTAGGAAGAAGCACACTGATCCAAACATATTTGATATCAGCTATTGGCCAACAGCAGTCGTGCATAAGAATCGGCTATATTATGAAATAAATCGTCCAGAAACAAGTTAGGGGCAGGCTCTGTTGAAAAAAGAGCGTTTGAAAAAAAGGTGACTCCGTGCCTGTGAGCTGCACACGCCGCGCACCACTGAAAAACTTGCCGAGATGTTCACAGCAGCATACACAATCCACGGGCTGTGTTTTTTCACCATGCCCAAGGGGTGGTTCCGGACTCGTTTAATTTCTTTTACATTGGAGCTGGTTCAAAACTGCGTCATGCATCGTAGCACGCACAACTAGCATTTCCTGAGCCATTGTTGCTTTTATCATTCACATTTTGTTAATGTGGTCCTGGCAAAGTTGATTGCAGTTGTCAATTTTAAGAGGGTGAGGTGCCACGTTCAAACAAAATCAGTTGAAAGTGCATGAGACTTTAGTGTTACAAGAAAGGCATCAAGAGACCATGACGGGCATGCTCACCATCTATGCAATGCCTAGAGTAGCAGCGTTGAGCTTAAAGCACACGCGACGCATTTGTAGGTGACCATTTTCATATTGTTGAACTTGGGCTGTGATGATTAGAACCCTCAATAAACATGATAAAATAATCCCATACCCTATCCCTGAACTCCCAGTGGTGTGGAGAACCATGCCATGTCCCCAACACTAAAAAATCCTGGCACCCCTCCTTGCCTAGCCCTTCTATGCCAAATCCAAGAGAAAAAGACACAAGGAGTTAAACACACCCTGTGGCTGGTGTAGGCAGTACGGCTTGGGTGTAAAGCAGCCAGGAGAGCACGGACTTGCTGGTGTACAGCAGGTGGAGTGGGCAAGGTTAGCAGGCGTGTGGCCACCTCCAAGGCGGTCCCTTTAGCATTCCCAGTCAGCCACTCCTCTGACAGCGAGCTCACTGAGAAGCAGTCATCCAACATCTCCAAGCAACTGCTCGTCAGCCTGTTAAAGAAAAGGAAGCCACGAAGGCCTCTAGGTGTTGCAGCACACACACTTAAAACAGTTTGCTATGCTGGCTTATTCTGAACTTCTACATGAAAATTTTTAATGAAAAATAAAAGGAAGGGAATTCCTATAACTCGCCTTAGTTTCTAAACATATGTGACACAACCAAGCGCCAAGGAAAATGACAGCATATGTCACAAAGTCGTGCATTTCCCAGAAAACGCACATAACGTACTACCAACCACAAAAGCTTTTGGAGCATGACATTAGAAAAAGAAAAAGAAAAGCTTACCACAGCCACTGCAACTTCCCTTGAGTGAAAATATGCAGTGAAAGCTCCCCCAAGGCACTCCCATACTGTACACCATAACTTTGGGTCAAGTGGCCAAGCTTTTGGCCAAGCTTGCAGAACATAAGCAATCACACAAATATTCTGTACACACCTTACACACATATTTTACAGTATAACTTGCAGTGTTTCAAAAGTTGCATTTTCTTTCACAGTGACCTAGCCAATCTCAAGCATGAAAGCCAATATAAAGGAACACAGTAGACTCCATTCTTTTGATTCTAGTGAATTGATCTCCACAGAAGATTGCCCACACATTTCTATAGGCACCAACATTCATTATTTAAATCCTAAAATTGGCCTTCGGCGGATAATTCGAACTTGACCAGTCAGCGTGCACGCACCCGACCCCTATTGCGACTCCAATAGTGACCCCTTTAGTGGCAGCATGTCTTGGCAGAGCTTAGCGGACAGTGAATCCGTTCCAACCTCCCATCAAAACCTATTTACTACCTGCCCTAGGAAGATTTTCACGCAATAAAGGTAGCTCCCAATGTCTGATTATGATAGTCACCCCACTCTAATATGCTCCTTCCTTTTTTCAAAAAAAATTGGGCTGAAAATTGCCTGCACGGTTATGAAAGCAGAACTGCATTTGCGGCATTCATATGCTTTACGACACAACACGGCTGTATTGCAGTCATATTGGACGACCCTTGCCCATTTTTCTTGCTAAAAAATCTGCTGTGTGCTAGATTTATACTTTGTTTGGAAGCTTTAATGTCAATTCTGCATTATTTTTTGACTTTGGACACAATTTTTTTTTCTATTTTGCTTTGTTAAAGAGACCTGAAACAATTTCGACGATCTTGTACAAACATACCGAGTCGTTAGGGTAGGTCCTTCTGATCACTGACGCATTTAGGCACTCTGCATAGAGTGCAATTTATTAAAAGATTTCAAAAATGTGAATCACTACCGATTGCAGCGGCATCACTCCCCAGACTTTTCAGCTGCCCCCTTACAGTTGACGTAGTTAGTGCAATTGATGTCAGTTGGACGAGCTATCTGACTGGCCACCCAGGTGATGTCATCGATAATTTTTCCAACTTTATGGTGAACAAATAATGTTCATAATAGTTGGAGTGTTGGTTAATTTGTTTCCATAAAAAAAGTAATAGAGAAAACACAATGACAATTTTTATCACTACACTAAGCACTTCCAGCCCACAATAAGTCCTGCTTATGTTACTATCTGCTCTGTGGTGATGCGAGTTGAGCGGCCAGTGTTGGTCCTGAACTTTCTTTTTGCAAGCACCATGGATTGCCCTTATGTTGTGGGCTGAAAATCTAGAATTCGGTGATATGTCAAGCTGTGACATCATGTCCCACTGCAAGGCAACATGCAAACGAGTGGCTGCAGTGCATAGGGCTAGCTGTAGCTCTCCGATCGGTGCCAGCATATACACATTTTCGGCTGTCACTTCACTCCAGAGCAGATTACTACCCCAACAGAGTTTCAGCATGTAGGACATTCCGGTAAATGCAGGTGGACTGGGCATTTTGCCAGATTGGCAGTGGTGCAAACATGAGTGGCCTGCAAGGTGCAGCCCTCTGGTAGCACGGAGCTCAACCAGACAAAAACAGAGCTAATATAGCAGTAACCAAGTGTATTCTACTTCGCTGCTGGAGTAAATTTTTGACAGCAAGATAATTGTGAACACGTTGTCTTTTTAAAGGCTTAAAATGTTTTACACTTGGCTACAGGAATATTAGCTCTGTGTTTGGCTGGTTAAGCTCTGCGCGACCAAGTGGCTACACCGTGGAGGCCACTCAGGCCACTCACATTTATGCTAAAGCCCCTTTATCACAGTGGTAGTACCGTATTTACTCCAATAATGATAGCACTTTTTTTGTAAAAAAGATTGATGCGAATTCAGGGGTGTGATCATTACGCAGGTTAAATTTCCCATGAAAAGAAACATTTTCTTTTTTCATACCGCATTTGCTGCGGGATGACAAGCAGGCGGCTGCCGCTGTCAATGCGGGACACCAAAACAAAAATGGCGGCCGGCGGAGCAAGCCAAACGCACTGGACACGATTATTTTTCTTCTCGTCAGGACATCACGCACATTGAAACAGATTCTTCCATATCAGTAATGAGTAATATCGTTAATATCAGCAAGTTTGCAACAATAATATAGCCATGTCCACTTTGAGGGGACAGAAACAGAGATGGGCGCACTTAGCTGCCAGTGACATAGAAACACATGGCGGGCATGCTGCGGAGGAAAGTGCGGCCCTTGTCTTCACTGCTATCCCAATATGGCACGTTTCCGCTAAGGGTGGGCGAATATCTTAGCTGCGTTACAAGCGTTGGCATATGAATAGGGTACACTTCTAATGTATCAGTGTAAACGTGACCACTATCGTTGCCGCTCGCAATTTGTTGTGTGCCCACGAGTGCAGACGAGAAGAATCGAAAGGCGCCCTTAATGTTGTTGTTGACCAAAACCATTATGAAGCCTACAATTAATAAAGCCAAGACAAGTTTGGTTGTAGCTTTTTTTTTTCGTGGAAGTGTGGAAAGTGATGAAAGGAATGAAATGGGGCATCTGCTTAAGAATGTTGGGTGTGTGCAGGCACCGCTTTGTATGTCTTCAAGAGTCGTTCGCGTAGCATTCGACAGATGGTAAGCGCGATCATTCCACGGGAAAGAAAAAAAATCGAATTTTGATGACAAAATTTAGGGGTGCGATCATTACGCGAGTGTGGTCATTATGCGAGTAAATACTAGTATGAAGATGCTTTAGTTAACGCCTCCACCCATCCGCTGAAATGCCCAAATCACCTGTGTTTATCAGAGTGCCGGACATGCTCAGTGCTGAGACAGAACTCTTGCAACGAACTCAGTAAGTGAAGTAATCCGCGGAGCAAGCCGCGTGCGCCAAGGATTTCCCAAAATAGAGAACATACTTTACAGCTCTGACACATTGGTCAGTGCAGTGGTCGAAGCCACTGCACTGATGCTCGATCACTGCATTAACTACATTACCAATTTACAAGGGTACTCACACTAGTTTACTGCATAGGTTCTTGAATAAAATTTTGTCAATTTTGTTTGTGAAAATAGTACTGAGCGCTGCTTTACTACCTATTACTGATAAATTGAATTTCATCGTGATTTTTTTTTTTGCAATAACTGCACTTCATATTACAACAAAGTTCGTGCAGAGCATCCAACACAAAATTCAAGGACAATTACAAGGATTTCCAGGTTGCTGAAGTCTAAAATTCAAGGAGGTTGAAACAAACTTCATTCATACTCATTAAAAATTATGCAGATCCACTGGACATATTGGAATCTATTCAGAAGCATTTATGAAGCGGTTAATAAAATGTTACAAATTTGCCCATTTCGTTCCTTTGACTTTGGCTTAAAGGAAACAGAAGTGCATGTGCTCTCGCTCACCCATGCTATGTAATGTGACAAACCTTATATTGCCTTATATTTTCTCATTCCTTATTTTAAATGCACCCACCACTCCTTCGCTGATCTCCCATTGTGGGTAAATGCTATAGTATGGAAAACATCACTATTATCATCAACTTGTGGATGTGCTTTGTGCCCAATCACCGTTGTGGGTATTTTGAAATGTATGGAAATCATAATCAACACGCAGCGATCATCTCAAAGAGCTAGTAGTTCGTGGCACGACATGTACCGCACACTTGTAGGCCAATCTCCTATTGTGGGCATGTGCCATTGGACCGCCGGCTTCTTGGGTACACGCCATTGTATGGATATCATCATCATCATCACTGTCAACAGGCAAACAAGTTTCTTGGCCGATTACCCATTGTGGGTATGTACTCGTAGTGTGGTAAATCATCATCATACTCAACATGTGGTGACCATCTGAAAAAGTTACTTGACGTTGGCATGAGAGAAGTATGTGTGTTTGTGGCCTAATGGTTAGAGCATTGGGCTGCTGTGCTGGTGGGCCAAGGTTCCAATCCTGGCACCAGGCATGCATTTCTTTTTTTAAGTGAGGCTGAAGCTACTAGGTGAGAAGCCGACCAGCGACTGACCCAGGCTAAACCATGGAATGGTAGGCAAAGAAAGTTTCATTTTAAAATATTCATGTCTCCTTAGCTGCAATTCTTTACAGCTAAGCAGCTAATGAACTGCACAAACATCTCAAGCTCTTCAGGTGGCTTTTCAAAGTTGACTTGTCAATGTCAACCACCTTGTGGCACATCACACTTTGCTTCAGTTTTAATAGTGCCAGGCTTCATCCAATGATACTCATCACATTAAAGCCGTGGCTAAAACGTGCTTCTCTTCACACATTTTAAGAGCGCAAGCCTCAAAATTGGAGTCATGATGGCTGCAATATCAAACAACTAGCAAGACAACAAAAATGGTGGTACGGCTTGGTCACTTGATCTGGCTTTGTCTATAGCACCATGATGGCGATTTAAACAAGCCTGTCACCAGGGGCTGTGAACATTCGAGACTGAAATCGCTTAGCGAAACTCTCAAAAGAATATATAGGATCGTTTCATTATAGAGTGTGTCCACGGCAGATGGTTGATGCAGAGTGTTACTTTGGATGTTCAGAAGTCAACCCCAGCCCCATGCATCAAAAATTATCAAAGAACACATTTATTTTCAAGGAGTTTTATAGGCCCTTGAATATGTTTTTCCAAATCACTGGTTCTCAAGGGTTTCAAGGAGGTGTGCAAACTCTTTTACAAGGACAGACCAAGTTCAAGAATTACTTGCCTGTCAAGAGCTGTCAGGGGTAACGGCGCAGATGGGATTCCATCAGAGTCAATTCCAGCAGCTCCTACTGCAGTAGACTGTGCTGCGACACCTACCCCTGTTACAAATTCATCGCTTTCCTCAGGCCAACCAAAAGATTCCTTTGACTTGCCGTACACTTTGACAGAATCCACCATGGTCACACATGATGGGTCACTACTTGGTCCAAAGAATAGGCTTATCTGCATGACACAAAACACAACAGACAATTTTTAGCAGACAGTGATGTTTACTTTAAAAGTTCATAAAAATGATCCTACACACCGAGCACACTTCTCAGTGCCTTAAAGAGATTGCTACAGGTTGGAACATGCCCTGAGACTATCAGCACAAATCAGCACAAAAAACTTGTGCAATGTGGCACAGGAAAACATTCTAAAGTGAAATGTTGTAATGGAAAAGGCAGATGTGCTGTTTATCACATGCAAAATACCTAAGCCTTAGTTGCTGTCAAGTGCAATAGTGCTTGCCTTTTACCAGTTTTTTCTTTGCTACATTCGGGCTTTTGTGACTTTTTTATGTCCAAGTACTATGGAGAGTTTTTGTTGAAGAAATTACTGCCTGTGTTCCCCATATCATTACATCACCTACTATGCACAGTCTAGTTCACTTGGCACTTCAGCTCTCATGTTTGCTTCCTCAATTCTGGCTCTATCAAACATTTTTTACCACTCTTTTGTCTTATTGGTTTTCTCCAAATCCCTATATTGTTGCAAGTGTTGAGTGTTGTGATGCAAGTGTTCAGAAAATTCCCCACTGTTTCTTCCAATTTAAGGTGCCCCAATGCTCTGAATGTACATATATAAAAAGGAGGGGGGGGAACATCTCCGTATTAGGTTTTGAGATGGTACAGAAGCCTGTAACAAGCTGCAGATATTTTTTAAGACTTAATCAAATTGTTAAAAAAAGCAAAATAACTTAATTTTCTTGGAGTCAAGGCTTCACTTACCTTGCATACAATTTTTGCAGTATGCTATCACAATTTCTCTCAGATATCAGTGTTACTGATGTTTGTACATGTAAAACCAGAAGAATTTGCAGACTCCACTAAAGATGTTTCACAAATGTAATCAAGAAATCTAATGGAGGACGGACAAAATTCAAAGATGTATCCATGCCTTCTGCTCGCCGTGCATCAAAGACAAAGGTGTTAACGGCCAAGAGTCAGTGCCTAAGTGGTGTGCTTAGAAAGAAAAAATGGTCTGTCACACTGATGCACTGGGTTGCTGACACTGTACAGAAGACAGTACAGCTCTGTGTGGGAGCTACTGCATGAGACAGCAAGTACATATCTCAAAGCCCACTTCATGCAACACAATGACATCCCACCGACGTACATGGGCCCAACCGTTGACATCAACTGCGATACTGCCTTCGAGAGACATCTTCATGGCATTTCATACAATGAGTGCACATAAACACAGGTGGCAGTGGCCACAGATTGTTACAAGTGTGATGAGAAAACACTTGGAGCAAAAATTCAGGGACGTGGAGCTGCCCGATGATATGATGGTGCTATGCAATGGACCATTGCACCATAACGAACAAATTCAGTAATTATGAATAGCAATAGAAAGAAAGAAAGAAAAAGGAATTCCACGCCTAGCCTCAGCATAACAGAACTCTAGTCCACTGATTTGGACATTGGCCTTGACCCCCTATTCTTCCACAAAGGTCTTTGTGCCTCTTTACTTTAAAATGAAGGATTTTCAATAAATAAATAAGTAAATAAATAAATAAATAAATAATGTGAGATGGGTGCGCAACATGTATGTGTAGATGACAATACTGTAAAGGAGAGAAGCAGACAAGAGGCCACCCCTCCGATCGCCTGCTTTACTCCGACTTCCCCTTCTTTTCTCCCACCCACCGTGCGAGTGCTCGCACCCAAGAGCCCCTTCATTACACTCGGCCACGCTGCCGCAAATGGCTCTGGGAATGAGAAATTGCCGAAGATGGCTCTTGTGGACGGCATTGACTCTTTTGGGATGGCTCGTGATGAGACAGCGCTTCAGCCCGTCTGTCTTGAACCCGTCCTGCCTGGGAATGCCGCCCATGCTTCCCTTGGCATGGCCCAAGAGCCACTTCTTCATTACAATACATTAGATACATTTGTAGCGGTGCGACAATTGGCCCCAGTGCCACAAAGAAAGAAGGCTGCCGTGTGCATGTGACAGAACATGCTAGCATGCCCATCCCAAGTGGTTGCATCCACGTGCCGCTCTCTAGAACCAACGGTACCAAAGCTGGCTGGTTCCAATAAATCGTGGCCACAGTGGCTCCCTCTCCTCAACCTCCTCCACAGATTAATAAGAAAGACATATGAGAATTTGGTTACACATTCTTTCTCGTGACTTAATAAATGCACAAAAATTTTCAACTGGCAGCAAAAGATGGTGGAAGAAAGGTGCTTCTTTACTATTTGCTCTATATACTAATGAATATAGAATGGCAGCATGTCATTGCATAAATTCCAGGGAAGGTCGACAAATTATTAGAAAAATTCATCCTTTGTTTGGCCTTCTGCAGCGAGTGGATTTACTATAACTAGTCTGCTCTGTATAATAAACCAGATGTCAGCCACTCGTACACATCTACAAACTGAACAACAGATCATAGTGCCAGTCCACCTCTGTCTCCCCAGAAAAGCTTCTGCTTAACCTAAAAGGGATTGACAACTGATTAGGACCTGTGATGACATTCTGGTACTGATAAGATTTTTCATAACACTGATGCAAAGAAGCATGATGTTTCTTTCAAAAGAGAAAACATAACTTCTATATTAGGGGAAAAATTCCTCCAAGTGAGATGAAGTGGCCCTTAGTGGTGAAATATAGATAGTACGAAATAGTTTGGGTACAGTCACCCTTGCCTTGATGTGCATGGCTTTGTTGTCAAATGCAAGCACATAAAACCAACTGACAATTTTTTTTTTTTACATACTGCAGCTCTTTTAGGGCTATGGCAGGATGTAAAACCAGAGGAAATACGAAAAGTAATTTTAATTGAAACATAGAAATGATGAGGTAAAGGGAAATGAAAGTGAATGAAAAAACAAAACTACTTGTTAGGGCTGGGAGGTTAACCCACATCTTTTGTATTACGCATGCTGTGCTCTACCAATTGAGCTACCATGGTGGCCATTCTTATCAGTAACCCACACAGTTGAATTTTTCCCATAGGTGCTTTGTAAATCCCTGCAAAGTTTTATTCCATTCTAACTTTTACTTTTTACATGGCTATTGTTTTAAGTTATCAATGTTTTATGAAACATGTTTCAATTGGTGCGAATCGAATAATTTCATGTGAATGTCATTATTTCACAGCACCCACTCCATTCCTTCAATGTTAAATTCTGACCAGACCTTTAGTTCTCACAGCATTTCTTTCAAACATCTTTGTGAGCATTATCAGCAATTAATGAGGCTGACAAAGCAACAAAGGTGCTATGAGACTCGCCATAGTGGATAAACTCCCTGGTGTCATTTAACGTGCACCCAATTCTTGGTACACGAGCATTTTTGTATTCCACCTCTATTGTGATTCAGCTGCCATGGCCAGGAATTGAATCTTACCTTGCACTCGGTAGCAAGGTACCGTAGCTACTGCATCAGGTTTTAATTCTTGTGATTCCCCCAATAAACCAAATCTTCACAGTTTCCCCGGTAGATGATATCCAGTTTCTAATATATGCCTACAAAATTTCATCCAAATTTAACTTTATCCACTTGCAATTGATGTGAATATTTATTGTGAATGCTTTCTCTGGATGTAAAGAATATTCTAGTAGTATTAATGGCTTCACTGTAAAAACAGTTACACCTACGACCTTTGGTACTAAAATACGAAAAACTGATCAGATGTGCCAAAGTCTAGAACAAAACTTCGTGTTATATATGGAATGGTATGGTATATGCTGTGTTTACTCAAAAATTTTATTTATGAGTGAAGGATGTGGTCATAATATTTCACTGCCGTCTCTGCCAGAATGAATAAACACCAACTAGTCTGAATTCTCACCTTCTTATCAGCACTCAACGACTCCTCACGGGTGAAAGGGAAGTCATACCAGCGTGACCGCGTCAGCACCAGTGGGTGGGAGCGGCCAAAAAGCTCCATTGTTGAAGGTGCCCGCTGCACATCCTGTGAGCCCACCAGCACTCGCACACCCACCATGACCAAGGTGGGATCAGTGTTCGTGATCTCCAGTGTTAAACCACCAGGCTTAGTGCAGGCCACGTACATGCCTGTTGTGTTAAGCCGGTGCTTCACCTGCACGAAAGCCCCCATCCCATTTATGACTGTCAGTGTTTCAGGATAGCAAGCAAATCAATGCGTAGAGTTAAGCCTTACTTCTATTGAACCACCAGAGGGCGAACCAGGGATCTTGCGAATTAGTGGACTTCCTTTATGAAAACTTGCTTTTGCTGATTTCACACATTCCAGGCAAGGCAAGCACAATAGATTGCTTACCCAGCCTGCTCATGTGCATGCAATACCATTCCTTGTCACTGACACTCATGAGCAAAGATATACGATAGACAAAATCCTCTAATGAGATGTTACTAAGGGCAGGTTGAAAATCAGTGCTGTCTAGTGTTTGGACATGTCCAGCTGCCACGTGACACAGAGGCTGTGGATCAAGTCTCTAGGAAATTTCTTGTTAGCTTTGACAACAAGCTTTATGTTCAAATATTCAAGCCTGCTAGGGCAAATTTTATTGCTACTGTGTGATATGTGTGGGCCAAGAAAAGTTACATTGAACAAGCGCTGAATTTTTTTTAAGAAAACATGAGGTTATGAAATTGTTATCATCCTCTCATGGCATAAACAAAGCCTTATAACAGACTTCTGACTGGCACGTGCTGGCTACAAGCAACGTCTTCTAGCCTGCTGCTCTTGTTGAAAGTCCACGCTAAGTCCCGACCAGTGAATAAATCATTCTGTACAGTGCATCATCCGCTTCCCAAAATGATGTCTAACATACATTAAAGTAGTCAAGTGTAGCTTTGTTTAATGTGAGGAAGTAGCTGCATAAAGCGACTCATTGCATCATTGCCCTGACAAAGACAATTCTCCTTTCAAAATGTCGATTCCAGAGACATCCTTTGTTCAATGATGGTTAATTACTCCTTCCATCTTGTGTACCTGTCTTCTTTTTTCATTGTATTTTTAACTCTTTAATGCCAGTTGTCGCAAATTCGTGACATACCAAATTAACGAAGCCTGTGGCTGGGAATTTGTTTTCTGGCTCAAGTGCCGGCAGTCACGCATTCGTAACAATCTTTTCCATCACTGATGTGCTGTACCATCTAGGAGCAATAGTGGAGGGCTGCAACCATTGTTTCGAGTCGCAATCAACGAGGTGTTCCCATGTGCACCGTCAACTATTTTCTACAGGTTTTGTGAACATATATAAAGAAAAGTCAGTTGATGCTTCCAAAATTTTCTTCAGACTGTTTATTTACTAGAGCTTATAACAGGTATATAGTGAGCTTGAGAACACGTTTCATTTTTGTATTACCACTTTGGCCACCGTATATCACGAATTTGTGACATTCGGCTTTTGCGGCAATCAATAACTATAGCAACATGTCCAAAGACCTGGAAAGTGCATTGTTTCTCAATAAGCAATGAACGTTAGGCCTTTTACAGTAAGAAGGGGCTCCCGGCAACCTTAGAGACTTCTTTCACCATCAAGAACGTAGCCTAAAAAGTAAACTCGCTTTCTAAGTAGTTTTTTTTTTTTGCCATGTGAAGGCGATTTTTAGTGGGCAGGCAGAGGTGTGCATCCAGTGATTGCAAAGACAGCAGGCAAACCAGTGGTTGAGCACTCAGCCTTTATGAGAACGAAGCTGGTATTGCAATTGTAATGCATCCTCAGACAAATGTTTGGATGCTACTAGTAGCAGTGAGTGAGCATGATGTCAAATTATGTGACCTTATTTTGGACAATATAAACCTGCATAACCAGCCAGGACTGACATCTGCTGTCCAACGGTTAGTTTCATTTTCTGCCTGTTGATGATCGATCGATTTCTCGTACAGACTGAGATGTTCTAGAGCTGTTGCCAATATTATGTGTCTTATTTACAGTGTCTGCACAGCATATATTGGAGATTTGCTATTACGAGCCCAGCAGAGTGTGCAGTTTTGCTCAGTGTTAGTAGAACATACCAGAAGAAAGCAGCTTCCACTAAGCAGAAAAATTTGTTTTGTGGTTCAGGTCTAGAACTAGAACATTGAAACTTTCATGTACTGTAGACAATTGAAGTCGAAATTTTTTGACTATCTCAAATTATATCTTCCTTCATTTATTTCTATGCATTAGTGTAACATTGCAAGCATTTTCTGTAGATTTCATTAAAGTTTGTGTTTTACAAATTATATTACATAATATACACCCTGACAGTTGTCGCTCCAATTTATATGTTTGGAAAGTACATTTCTTGAGCTTGCGTTTCATACAGAGCATGACATATATTCAATAAAAATCATTAGTACAGCATTAAAAAAGAATTTTTTTCATCATAAGAACAGAGTTGACTGCTTCTCACTTACTCACACAAGTGTAAACTATGAAGCAAGTCCCATTACAAGCTATTGACAACAGGACGATTGGACGGATATGTACAGCTGTAAACTGTCTTGCCATGGATCTGGGTCATGGGGGAAGCATGGTAATTGTGCTCAATTTCAAGTCTCCTGGTGCCATTTTGGACTTGCTGTGCCATCTAGAACGTAGTCCAAGGAGAAACCTTTTACTTTTTTTTACATTTGGCAGCGACGTTTAACAAATATGTGGAGGTATGCATCTTGTGACTGCGAATATGGCAGGCACTCCGGTAGCTGGGCTCTCGCATCGACGGACTTGCAATTCTGTTGCGCCCTCAAATGATTGTTGAAATGCTAGAAGCAGCAGTACATCCGAGGATGATGTCAAAATTCGAACGAAAGGGACCTTCAAAACCAGCCTGAATAGTAATCAGCTGCTCGGCAACAAGTTTTGTTTTCTTTCTTTTGACAGCTTATCATTTTCTTGTGCCAATTGAGATGTCATAGAGATGTTGGCAATATTACATCTCTAATTTACAGTGTCTCTACACCGTATCAAGGTAATTTGCTGCATTCAGCCCAGCCGAGTGTGAAGGCATTGCCTAATATTTGTGGCACCTACCAGAAAAAAAGTTTCCACTAGCCAGAAAATTTTTTTCGTAGCCCAAATCCCTTACGAATTACAACAATACAAATTAAATGTGCTGATGAAAGTTCATGCAAAAGCACTGAACAAAAGAAAAGAAAAGAAAAATATATTTTGGAATATTATCTTCTTTTCTTCATTTTATGGTATCAGCACAACATTGTGAACATTTCTTGTACTTTTCAGTAAATTAAGCTTGTCTTTCACAAATGATATTGGATACTGCACCCAAACATGCGTTTCTATATTTTCTTACTTTCGAAAGTACATTTCTTTAGCTCTCTTCTTAATTGGAGCACATTATTTGACATGGTAAGGAAGGAGTTAAGTATGAGTGCATAAAGCAACACTTAGTATCATGCAAATCCAATAAATGTCTCTTTATGTCTACCTTTTGATGATGATGATGATGATGTGTGGTGTTTTATGGCGCAAGGGCCAGGTTTGGCCAAAGAGCGCCATGACAAGTGGTAGTGTTAACAATGTATTATGGAAGATGTGACTTGGCTGTAAAGTGGCCTAAAAATAGTCGCTGTAAAGTGCGTAAAATCTACGTGCTATAAGATTATGGCGATGACTAATGACGAATACTATGAACATTAAAATCCATCGTAGAAGAATTATGCAAAATATAAAATATATAAGATGGTAAAATTACTTGGAGCACTCACTGGTGCCTCGCCAGAGCCCTTGAAACACAAGGGCCTAGAGGCATGTGCTATACCAAAGAGCTATCACAGCGGCATCCTCTGAAGAGAGGACCCGCTACGAACATGCGGGGCTAAAAACATGCAGGACAACATCTTTCAGGAAACTTAGGACTGCGTTGGTGTCAAATAAAGGTTCTGGGCCGAGTAGCATTATGGGATGTAGGGGGATGTGCTGCCGGTATGCTAGGGAAAAATGTTTGCTTCTTTCAGATTCGGCTTCCCGACACTCCAGGAGGACGTGGAGGACGGTCAGCCTCTCCCCGCATCTACCGCAGGTTGGAGGATCATTTTCAGTGAGTAAGAGGTTATGCGTGCCAAACGTGTGTCCGATTCTGAGGCGACAGAATAGGACATCTATTCGCCGCGATTTTGTTACGGAGGGCCAAGAACCTAACTGTGGCTTTATCACGTGCAGTTTGTTATTTACTTCTGTGTCCCACATACGTTGCCAGTGGTTTCGCAGTTTTCTTCTTAAGGAAGGCTTCAGGTCTGTGACAGGGACCGAAGCAGTAGGACTAATTGCATGCAATGAAATTGATGTGGCCATCTGGTCCGCTAGAACGTTTCCCTCGATGCCCCTATGTCCAGGCACCCAGCATATAATCACATGTTGGTTTGATATATATGCTTTACACAGTACAGAGTAGAGTTCATTAATTAACGGATTATTGTGGTTACAGAAAGACATCAAGGCCTTCACAACACTAAGGGAGTCCGTATATATAACTGATTTCTGGAGTTTTGATTTATTTATATGCTTTACGACCGACAGCAATGCGTAAGCCTCAGCCGTAAAGATACTAGTTTCTGGATGCAGTACATCGGTTTCCGAGAAGGATGGACCGACGGCTGCATAGGACACCCCGTCGTGTGACTTCGATGCGTCTGTGTAGAACTCCGTACAGGAGTATTTGTGCTGGAGTTCCCGGAAATGCATTTGGATTTCAATCTCTGGAGCGTGTTTTGTAACTTGCATGAAAGATATATCGCATTGTATCAGCTGCCACTCCCAAGGAGGTACTTAGCTGGATGCATTATGCGAAGCTCGAGGAGTGGAACATGCATTTCATGACTAAGCTCCCTCACACGCAGCGAGAAAGGCTGTCTTACGGAGGGACGATTGCGAAAGAGTGTAGCATATGTCATCTCGTTAACGGTATTATAACACGGATGTTGAGGATTAGAGTGGACTTTCAAAAAATATGTTTGGCTGATGTATGTTCTCTGGATATGAAGTGACCACTCATTCGATTCTGCATATAAACTTTGTATGGGACTCTTTCTGAAAGCTCCTGTGGCTAAACGGATACCTAGATGGTGAACAGGGTCTAGCATCTTTAGCGCACTTGGGGCGGCAGAATGATAGATCACGGCACCATAATCTAATCGTGAACGAATCAGGCTCTTATAGAGATTAATCAAGCACTTCCTGTCACTACCCCACGAAGTATGGGATAGAAGTTTCATTAGGTTCATTGTTTTCAGACATTTTTCTTTAAGATGTTTAATGTGGGGGACGAAAGTGAGTCTGTAGTCTAGTATAACACCTAGAAATTTGTGCTCTTTGTTTACGGGTATTTGTTGTCCACATAGTTCTAAGCAAGGATCTGGGATCATTCCTCTCTTTCTTGTAAAAAGAACGCAAGAGCTTTTGTTAGGATTGATCTCAAATCCATTCTTGTCCGCCCACATTGAGACTTTGTTCAGGCCATGCTGTACCTGTCTCTCGCAGACTGCGAGGTTACAAGATTTGAAAGCTATTTGTATGTCGTCCACGTAGACAGAATAAAAGATTGCCGATGGTAATGAAGCGCGAAGCGTGTTCATCTTCACGATGAAGAGTGTGCAGCTGAGCACGCCTCCTTGGGGTACATCCGTTTCTTGCATAAAAGGACGTGAAAGTACATTGTCGACTTTTACCCAGAAGGTACGACTGGACAGATAGCTTTGTATTACGTTAAGCATATTACCATGGATGCCCATTTCTAAAAAGTCTTTTAGGATTCCGTAACGCCACGCTGTATCATACGCCTCTTCCATATCGAGAAATATCGATAGGAAGAACTGTTTATGTATAAATGCGTCCCGGATATTTCCTTCAACACGTACGAGATGATCGGTTGTGGAGCGCCCTTCTCGGAAGCCGCACTGATAAGGATCAAGCATTTTGCTCTGTTCAAGGAAATGAATGAGTCGCCGATTTATCATTTTTTCAAACACCTTACAAATGCAACTTGTGAGGGCTATCGGGCGGTAACTTGTCACTGAGGAAGGGTCTTTGCCTTGTTTCAAAACAGGGACCACAATGGCTTCCTTCCATGCGGTGGGAAGGTACCCTGCATCCCAGATGGTGTTGAAAAGTGTGAGTAGTGTAACTTGTGTATCATTGTGTAAGTTTCTGAGCATTTCATACATGATTCTATCAGATCCTGGTGCGGAGCTGTTGCATGCGCTCAGGGCAGCTCTCAATTCGGCAATACCAAAGGGATGGTTGTAAGGCTCATTCTCTCGACTTTTTCTTGTTAATGGCTTACATTCTTCTATTTGTTTGTATTTTAGAAAGGATTGCGAATAATTTGTTGGACTTGACACGCTCTCAAAATACTCCCCAAGTGAGTCTGCCTGGTCTTTCAGTGTATCGCCGTGTGTTTACCAGAGGGAGTGAATATGCTTGGCGCCCTCTAATCCTATTCACCCCGTTCCAGGCTTTGGCCTCATCTCTAAACGAGTTAATACTCGATAAAAACTTGTGCCAACTTTCTCTTCTGGCCTGTCGGCGGGTTCTCCTACCTTGGGACTTTACTTTTTAAAGTTGACAAGATTTTCTGCAGTGGGCGAAGCGTGTAGCAACCCCCCCGCCTTGTTCTGATTCTTACGGGCGATCCTACATTCGCTGTTCCACCACGGTACACGTCGTTTGCATGCCAGACCACTCACTTCGGATATGCATTTTGATGCGGCATCTATTATGAAGGCTGTGAAGTACTCCACAGTAGCATCGATTTCTAAAGAAGACATGTCATCCCGTGATATACTAGTTAAGTTTCGGAATTTCTCCCAGTCTGCTGTGTCAGTCTTCCACCTAGGAGCCTGTGGTGGATATTCGTTTTCTGTAAGTGTTCTTAAGAGTATGGGGAAGTGGTCGCTTCCGTAAGGATTGTTCATAACTTCCCATTCGAGTTCAGGCAGTATGGACGCAGAAACTATGCTCAGATCAATTGAAGAAAAGGTATTGTTTGCAAGACAGTAATAAGTGGCTTCCTTCTTATTCAGAAGGCATGCACCAGAAGTGAAAAGGAACCGTTCAACAAGACGACCTCGCGCATCCATACGAGAGTCGCCCCACAGGTAACTGTGCGCATTGAAGTCGCCAAGAACAACGTAAGGTTCAGGCAATTCGTCTATAAAGGATTGGAATTCATGTTTCGTTAATTTGTAGTGTGGGGGTATGTAAAGAGAGCTAATGGTGATGAGTTTGTTTAGGAGAACAGCTCGAACCGCCACTGCTTCAAAGGGCGTTTGTAGCTGTAAACGCTGACAGGAAATACTTTATGAATAAAAATGGCAACACCGCTTGATGATACAACAGCATCATCGCGATCTTTGCGGAACTTGACATACGGTCGGAGAAAGTTTGTGTGTTGTGGTTTTAAATGTGTTTCCTGTAGACACAGCACTTTTGGATTGTGTTTTTGGATAAGCTCTTGCACGTCATCAAGGTTCCTAAGAAGAAGTCTGACAGGGGTTCTGCCCTTTCTGGAGCGTTCGAGGGAGCCTCGCCGCTCCTTAGGCGCTTGGTGCGCCTTGAGGATAGGTGTAGTGTCCATTGCCTCTTGCGAGGCACCGGACACGTAATCTTGCGAGCGAGAATTTACGAGCGAGGGTCCTGCCTTGGAGGGCAAGACTCCAGCACCCCCCAGCCCGGAGGTCGATGGGGCTCCCTGGGGGATTTGGCTGCGCCGGCTGTTGCCAGTGCTGGAAGGGGTAGGGGAGGTTGGGGCAGCCTCGGCTTCGCCAACCTTCGGGGTCGGTGGCCCCGTCTGGTGGGTTGACGGAGCAGCGCTAGCTGCAACCACCGCGGGGGCAGATGGCTTAACTGCCGACTCGCTGGTTGTGGGTCGGACAGCCGCCGGGGGCCGTTGTGTCGCTGCCCCCTGACGCGTCACATCGGCAAAACTTTTCTTGGGCAGGTATGAAACCCGCCTGCGTGCCTCCTTGAACTATATGTTCTCTTTTACTTTGATCGTTACTATTTCTTTTTCCTTCTTCCAGGAGGGGCACGACCGCGAGTACGCGGCGTGCTCCCAATCACAGTTTCCACAGTGGAGAGCGTTCTCACAAGTTTCAGTGGTGTGTTCTTGGGCACTGCATTTAGCACAAGTTTGGCGAACTCGGCAGCTCTGCGAGCTGTGGCCGAAGCGCTGGCATTTGAAACAACGGAGTGGGTTTGGCACGTACGGCCTGACACGGAGCTTGATATACCCGGCCTCAATTGACTCGGGCAAGACACTTGAACCAAAGGTGATTATTAAGTGCTTCGTCTGAATCTCTTTACCTTCTCGCCTCATCTGAATTCTTCTGACATTAATCACATTTTGTTCGCTGAAGCCCTCCAGGAGTTCTGCTTCAGTCAGCTCAAGCAAATCATCATCCGACACAACACCGCGGGTGGTGTTCATTGTACGATGCAGGGTTACTATTATGTGGGTCTCCCCAAATGAGACTAGCTTCGGTAGTTTGTCATATTGCTTCTGGTCGCGGAGCTCCAAGAGGAGGTCGCCGCTTGCCATCCTCGACGCCTTGTAACCTGGACCAAAAACATCAGTCAAGGTCTTTGACACAAGGAACGGTGAAATGGTTCGCACTGGTTTGTCTGTCTTTTCAGAGTGAATAACGTGAAAGCGGGGGAAGTTTTGGATTTGGCGTCCGAAGAACTGGAATAAATCTTCGGTGCGCCCTCGTTTCTGAGGGCGACCAGGACGTTTGGGGAAAGAAGTTTCCATGAAAAAATGTATACATTCGGCAACAGCGCCAACCGCCCACCACGGAGCCCAACGAGGGGACGCAGCAGAGCTTGCGTACAAGTCTGCACAACGCCAGTCGTACGCCGTCACTATAACCGAATATGGTGTACCCAAGGTTGGATAGCCACACAGGGTTAACCTTTGCCGCCAGGAGAAAGGAAGTAAAAAGAAGAGAGAAGGAGACAGGAAAAGTCAAAAAGTGGGAGATAAAGATGAAGATTTGAGGAGGGAGAGACAGGAAAAGGCGACTGCCGATGTCCTCCAGGTGGGTCAGTCTGGAGGTGCAGTCTATGTGAAGCCGAGGCCGAAGAGGTGTGTTGCCTCCGCCGGGGGGCCTTAAAGGTCCAAACACCCAGCATCGGCTCAACGCCCAGGATCCCCTTTTCCCCAGACACAGCTAAGCCGCGCACGGCTACACGCGGGAGGGTCCAACCCTCGTGTGCTCAGGTACGTGGTGTCGCAACACACCAAACGCCTGCTGACGCAGACGCCCCTGCAGGTTGTCTACCTTTTGGTATTACTGGTGTGTGATTTATTATTTCGTATCATGGATATCTGAGTGCAACAGGAGTAACAGATGTTGAGCCCTATGGATAACTTCTGTAAAGACAAACTTGGGGTACGATGAACAGATTTTGATGGTATCTACGAGATTTTCTTAATGGTAGTCTACTTTATATAAAGCAGCTCTATAAGAAAGTGGTACCATAGAAACAATGCAGTTTTTTTTTTCTTGTACAGGAGTATGAACAGACAAATTTTAAATGCCTCAATTCAATTCAAACAACATAGTTACAAATAGTGGCATAAAAAGCTAAACAATATATAGTATGCAATTACTTAATTGTTTAAAAAAAAAAAAGGTGGGTTTGCTCATTGTAAATTTAGGGTAAAGATATGGCAGAGGAGCTAGAGTGGCTGGACTGAGTATGCGAAAGAAAAATCGACTAAATCCAAGACTACATTTAGTACCATGGAACTGGCATCACATTACACAGATTAAAAAAAAAAAATAATAAAGCATGACATTTTACTTAGACAGGATACAAAATTCAAAGACAGTGTTGATGGAATTTTGTTCACTGTTGCTTTAAAGGTATTGCCATCTATCATTATCATCATCATCATCATCATCGCCAGCCTATTTTAACTCCACTGCAGGACGAAGGCCTCTCCCTGCGATCTACAATTACTCCTGTCTTGTGCCAACCGATTCCAACTTGCGCCTGCTAATTTATTAATTTCATCGCTGCACCTAGACTTCTGCTGTCCTCGACTGCATTTCTCTTCTTTCTGCACCTATTCTGCAACCTTAACGGTCCACCGGTTACATAACCTACATATTACATGACCTGCCCAGCTCCATTTCTTTCTCTTAATGCCAATTACAATATTGGCCAGTGCCATTTGATCTCTGATCCACACTGTTCTCTTCCCGTCTCCCCTTTAACGTTGCGCCTATCATTCTTCGTTCAATCACTCTCTGTGCGGTCCTTAAGTTGTTTTTGAGCTTCTTTGTCAGTCTCTGAGTTTCAGCCCCATATGTTAGCACCAGTATATAGCACCGATTGTACACCTTTCTTTTTAGTGATAGTGGTAAGCTTCCAGTCAGGATATGATAATGCCTGCCGTATGCACTTCAATGCAATTTTTTATCCTTGGGTAAATTTTCTTCTCATGATCAGGGTCCCCTGTGAGTAATTGACCTAGGTAAATGTATTCCTTCGCAAACTCTAGAGGCTGACTAGTAATCCTAATCTCTTGTTCCCTTGCCAGGCTATTGATCATTATCTTTGTTTTCTGCATATTAATTTTCAACCTAACCCTTTCACTCTCTCTGTTAAAGTCCTCAATCTTTTGTTGTAACTCATCGCAAGTGTTGCTGAACAGGACAATATCATCTGCAAAACCAAGGTTGCCGAGATAGTCGCCATTGATCCTTACTCCTCCTCCTCCTCATCATCATCAGCCTGGTTACGCCCACTGCAGGGCAAAGGCCTCTCCCATACTTCTCCAACAACCCCGGTCATGTACTAATTGTGGCCATGCCGTCCCTGCAAACTTCTTAATCTCATCCGCCCACCTAACTTTCTACCGCCCCCTGCTACGCTTCCCTTCCCTTGGGATCCAGTCCGTAACCCTTAATGACCATCGGTTATCTTCCCTCCTCATTACATGTCCTGACCATGCCCATTTCTTTTTCTTGATTTCAACTAAGAGGTCATTAACTCGCGTTTGTTCCCTCACCCAATCTGCTCTTTTCTTATCCCTTAACGTTACACCTATCATTCTTCTTTCCATAGCTCGTTGCGTCGTCCTCAATTTGAGTAGAACCCTTTTCGTAAGCCTCCAGGTTTCTGCCCCGTAGGCGAGTACTGGTAAGACACAGCTATTATACACTTTTCTCTTGAGGGATAATGGCAACCTGCTGTTCATGATCTGAGAATGCCTGCCAAATGCACCCCAGCCCATTCTTATTCTTCTGATTATTTCCGTCTCATGATCCGGATCCGCCGTCACTACCTGCCCTAAGTAGATGTATTCCCTTACGACTTCCAGTGCCTCGCTGCCTATTGTAAATTGCTGTTCTCTTCCGAGACTGTTAAACAATACTTTAGTTTTCTGCAGATTAATTTTTAGACCCACTCTTCTGCTTTGCCTCTCCAGGTCAGTGAGCATGCATTGCAATTGGTCTCCTGAGTTACTAAGCAAGGCAATATCATCAGCGAATCGCAAGTTACTAAGGTATTCTCCATTAACTTTTATCCCCAATTCTTCCCAATCCAGGTCTCTGAATACGTCCTGTAAACACGCTGTGAATAGCATTGGAGAGATCGTAACTCCCTGCCTGACGCCTTTCTTTATTGGGATTTTGTTGCTTTCTTTATGGAGGACTACAGTGGCTGTGGAGCCACTATAGATATCTTTCAGTATTTTTACATACGGCTCGTCTATACCCTGATTCCGCAATGCCTCCATGACTGCTGAGGTTTCGACAGAATCAAACGCTTTCTCGTAATCAATGAAAGCTATATATAAGGGTTGGTTATATTCCGCACATTTCTCTATCACCTGATTGATAGTGTGAATATGATCTATTGTTGAGTAGCCTTTACGGAATCCTGCCTGGTCCTTTGCTTGACAGAAGTCTAAGGTGTTCCCGATTCTATTTGCGATTACCTTAGTAAATATTTTGTAGGCAATGGACAGTAAGCTGATCAGTCTATAATTTTTCAAGTCTTTGGCGTCCCCTTTCTTATCGATTAGGATTATGTTAGCGTTCTTCCAAGATTCCGGTACGCTCGAGGTCATGAGGCATTGCGTATACAGGGTGGCCAGTTTCTCTAGAACAATCTGCCCACCATCCTTCAACAAATCTGCTGTTACCTGATCCTCCCCAGCTGCCTTCCCCCTTTGCATATCTCCCAAGGCTTTCTTTACTTCTTCCGGCGTTACCTTTGGGATATCGAATTCCTCTAGACTATTTTCTCTTCCATTATCGTCGTGGGTGCCACTGGTACTGTATAAATCTCTATAGAACTCCTCAGCCACTTGAACTATCTCATCCATATTAGTAATGATATTGCCGGCTTTGTCTCTTAATGCATACATCTGATTCTTGCCAATTCCTAGTTTCTTCTTCACTGTTTTTAGGCTTCCTCCGTTCCTGAGAGCATGTTCAATTCTACCCATATTTTACTTCCTTATGTCAGCTGTCTTACGCTTGTTGATTAACTTCGAAAGTTCTGCCAGTTCTATTCTAGCTGTAGGGTTAGAGGCTTTCATACATTGGCGTTTCTTGATCAGATCTTTCGTCTCCTGCGATAGTTTGCTGGTATCCTGCCTAACAAAGTTACCACCGACTTCCATTGCACACTCCTTAATGATGCCCACAAGATTGTCGTTCATTGCTTCAACACTACGGTCCTCTTCCTGAGTTAAAGCCGAATACCTGTTCTGTAGCTTGATCTGGAATTCCTCTATTTTCCCTCTTACCGCTAACTCATTAATCGGCTTCTTATGTACCAGTTTCTTCCGTTCCCTCCTCAGGTCTAGGCTAATTCTAGTTCTTACCATCCTGCGGTCACTGCAGCGCAGCTTGCCGAGCACGTCCACATCTTGTATGATGCCAGGGTTAGCGCAGAGTATGAAGTCTATTTCATTTCTAGTCTCGCTGTTCGGGCTCCTCCACGTCCACTTTCGGCTATCCCACTTGCGGAAGAAGGTATTCATTATCCTCATATTATTTTGTTCCGCAAACTCTACTAATAACTCTCCCCCGCTATTCCTAGTGCCTATGCCATATTCCCCCACTGCCTTGTCTCCAGCCTGCTTCTTGCCTACCTTGGCATTAAAGTCACCCATTAGTATAGTGTATTTAGTTTTCACTCTACCCATCGCCGATTCCACGTCTTCATAGAAGCTTTCGACTTCCTGGTCATCATGACTGGATGTAGGGGCGTAGACCTGTACAATCTTCATTTTGTACCTCTTATTAAGTTTAAAACAACAAGACCTGCCACCCTCTCATTAATGCTATAGAATTCCTGTATGTTACCAGCTACATTCTTATTAATCAGGAATCAGACTCCTAGTTCTCTTCTCTCCGCTAAGCCTCGGTAGCACAGGACGTGCCCGCTTTTTAGCACTGTATATGCTTCTTTTGGCCTCCTAACTTCACTGAGCCCTATTATATCCCATTTACTGTCCTCTAATTCCTCCAATAGCACTGCTAGACTCGCCTCACTAGATAACGCCTCACTAGATAACTACACGGAAACAGTTGTGTTTCTCTGATTTCATTTGAAGCCACAAAAAAGAAACAAAACTTAATTCCTAAAAGTGAATTCTTAAAGAAATGACAGACAAAGAACAACTCATACAATGTTCTTTTGCATGCATTAATCTGACCAAATTTCTACAACAGCTATGTGTACTTCAACCCTGACTTCTACTTGACACAGTAAGTGTGTGCAATGAATGTATGTCTATAGCATCAAGACCGACATGTCAATAAGTGTGCTGCATGTACACATGGGCCTATTGAAGTGATGTGGGGCTCTCCACACCAAAGGTATCTGTGCATTTGGCACATTTCAGCTTAGTCTTTTTCTTACTCGGTGAAAAAGGCATGCATTTATGGCCTAAAAGACTACAAATTGCAAGGTTTCTATGCAAGACAGAGACACTGTGTATATACTGAATTATTGCTGGGCCTGCAGTATTTTGCAGGATGGCATTCCCCAAGTGGTGACATGGTGACTGGTGGCGAGATGCGTTGCACTGCTGGACACTGCTAATTAGTTTGTCACATGCTGCAGCAGCAGCACTGATAGTGCACCACAACAAATTTTCACATTACAAATGAAAAAGAAAAAGTATGACAGGATTAAATTTAAAGTTCTTGCAATGATACAACTTTTGAGATATACGGTGCGACCATATGTGGCTCTTGGAGGCTGTGCTGGCATTCTAAAATATTAGCAATCTTAAAACTGAATATAAATTATTTTGCCAGTCGGCTCTATCCAATTTGAAATCAAAATTTCTGTGCAATACGCCTATGGCACGCCAGTTGCCACAGCACATACAGTGAAAGGAGGAAAATGGCATTCCAGATAGTATCACACACTACTTTTCCTCCTTACACAAATACATTCTACTGAGAGTGCAAGTGCTGCATAACCAAAGTTCCACTATAGCTGTCCAGCTATCACAAGCAAGTGCAAAATTTTAAGACATTCACCTGCTGTGCATTGTAGATCTGAAGCAGGTCATTCCCACCAAATTCCACATCCTGAATGGATGTGCAGTGTTCAAAGAAGTCCACAGGAAAGGACACTGGCACTGTGCTTGGGCCCACCCGGCCCCGTATTGACTTTTTTCTTCTGGATGGACGAGGTGCTGCACTACTGCCTCCCACTGTCCCTGAGGGTAGGCCAGAAGTTGCTGTCCCTGCCAGCCCCACAATGGTCGCAGGCTGGAATGCTGGGGTCAGCCAGTAACCTGTCTGTTCCTGCAAAGTGTCCCCCAGATTTATTTTGGTTCATGTTTTTTGGTAAGCTGAGAAGCAAGCTTACAAATGTGAACAGTATAAAATGGTCCAGTAATCAACTCTTTCTGAAATTTGTAGTAACATATTTAATTGTAAATTTAATTGTTTTCATTAAATGTGAACATGTAAAAAATAGACCTATGACAAACATCACAGACATACCATGTAGGTGAAGTTATTGGGCCAGGCAGTTATGACACACTTTGCTACAAATTACACACGAGCCTAATGCATCTTATCATCCATTTTATTTTTCTCTTGGTAAAGTATTTCAGTTATATTGGTTTTATACCAGCTAGGTGTTCTTTTCAAGAGTGGGCCATAGAATACATTTTTTTTTCCTTTCAAAACATTCTCTCATGCTTTGTTCATTTCACTACGAACCAAATCATGCTGCTATGCAATGAGCGCCAGGTCACCAGAGTCGTACGTAAAGCACAAGGGAAGTTCCCCTTTTCAACACAACCTCTCTCATATCTTCTTTTACAGCTGCATATCCATTGCAAATAGACCAAATGCAAATAAAATATAATATACACAATTTTAAATAAAGAACAGTGGTGCATTCAACAGAAAAGTTATGCATAGCAACCTCTGCCTACTTAGAGGGCAAGCTACGTTATACAGAAGCTTCCATCACAGACATAATGTTATATATTTCTTGTGCTTCCTGTGCTGATTTAAACTTATTTTTCTCTGCTGAATTGGCAGTAGTAAGTTTGAGTCTATTGACAAAATAATTACAGGGCTTAACGTACCATAACTGCACAGTAGGTTATGGGGGACACCATAGTGGCAGGCTTCTTATTAATTTTGACCACAAGGGGTTTTTTACTCTGCAACCATGATCTCATAACATATTTTGGTCAACCGTTAACTTCAATTCGTGAACACTGGAGTAAAGCCTGGGATACATGGAGTGAACTTTCATGGCGAACTTCGCTCGGCACAAATAGACGCGGCGGGATGACGCCGATGGTTTGCTGGCATCACTTACATTCAGTGCAAAACAGGCGAATGCCGCCACGCGCTCACCGCATAATTGCCAGTGTTTCCAGACTCTAGGAATGTGTTTTTGGATAAGAAAAAAAAGTAAATAGGCTTTTTATTATATTATTTGTTGTTAATGACTAAATAACTTGGAAAAAAGTTTCATACAGGTGCTTACAAGCAATTTCTGCACATTTCATTGAGCTGTAAGCATTTTAGTGGGCTGGCTTTGCACCGTCTGATCACGTTGAGCGGTGGCACCTCGAAGCACAGGCATTGCAGAAGGTTTTGTGGTTCTCCAACAGTGACATTACTTTATGTAAAAACACATTGTGGTCATTCATGTTTACTTCAGTTTCATTTGCTGTTTTAAAGCCTCCTTCAAGAACAAGCGTTTACTACTGCAGCCGGAGAGGATAGAATAATTAAATTTGGCGTGAAATGGGCTTGTCAGAAGCTCTCCTTCCCGATGCCCTAGGCATTCCATGTGCCGCCTGGGCTTATACAGGTGCAAACAGCCAGAAACAGCCAGAAGACCAGGCATGGTCGGCTTCTAGCTATAATCTGTCATCGCTCTTTTCCCTCAAGGCACTCGAGCAGAAGGGACTTATTGTTGTAGATGAGCAGGGGTGACTTCTGACCGAAGAAGCAGAAAACCAAACTTTATGACCACTTGTGCCAACAGTGAAAAAAAAAGCTTTGGGCACTGCGAATGAGAAACAGTTTCATCCCCTATACCCGAACCCATATGGGCACCACCACACATACAAAAAAAGGCAATAATAAGAAAAGCAGTATAATGCACACACTATTTTGTGTAATGCAACCTTCGACCGTGTTAGTAAGGAAATTGCACCGCACTTATAATTATTATCTGTTTGTGAGCACCTCACTTAAGGGGGGAAGCGGGGATCAGATCAGATCAGAAATTTCATCACTCTAAAATGAAAAAGTTTGTTCCGATCCCCTCATCCCCCCTTAAGCTTGCAGACAAAAACAAATTTACACAAATTTGTCCTATTATTTTCATGGTCTCAAACATTCAATATTCGGTTGCAATTATCAAAAGTGTCCCTCTCACGTGCAGAAAGCCGGAAAGTCTACGGCCAAACTAGCCAAAATGCCCGCATTCCATCACTTCAGAGTGGTCGCGCGATGGATGCTCCGATGGAAAAGGAAAGAATACGCAAATATCTACCAGCCGCTAGAAGTTGGAGGGAGATCAATTGTCATGATGCTTGGCGAGTGAGCGAGGTGCTCCCGTCACTACCGACAGCGATTTTGGCTGGGCGGAGTTCTTTTTAATCGGACCGGGTAGCTGGAGGGAGTAAAATTTTTGGACGCCGAGAAGCGAGCGTTAACTGCCGGGCAAATTTTGTCGCTTGGACGCCGGTTTTCCGCTCCATGTATCCCGGGCTTAAAAGGAGCTGGTTTTGCCATCTAGAATTCCCCTGCTAGACCACTTGGAATTTGATTCAGCCCACCACCGCATAGGGTGTAACAATGGTGCATGGGCACCTTACTGAATGACCACCACACATACGATGCATTCTATGGCCCAATTTATGAGCACATGTGCAGTGCGAAAGTCACCCACACACAGCAGTGCAACTGGTACAAGGTGGGAGCACATGAAGTATGTGTGCAATGCTTCTGCAGTTACAGTTGGCTGGCCACTGGTCAACAAGGGCATCTAGATTAAGTCAAAATGCCTCAAGTATGGAAAAAAAAAAACATGCAATGCCTGTGAAAAATCTCAAGGCTAAATATTGCCTAGAGAGAAAATATGTTGCAAGAACCACCCCCTGTGATGGGGGAAGTGTGCAACTGCAGTGAACACTGTGTGAAAACCATGTGAAGAAGATGAGAAGTGGTGGCATGCACACACGAGATTTCTTCTAACATAAAGATGATGTGTGATTGTAGCACAAGGCTGAGAAAACTTGACTAATGAGCGAGTTCCATAGCAAGGTGAAAAGAAGAAGAAAAACAAAGAACATTCGGAGAAAAGGAAAGACGCCATGTGGAAGGGGAAGATTGTGTCTGAGGTGCTGGAGTAGCAACTATTCAAGCTTTGAGTCTGTGGTCGCAACAACCTCCCTTATGGACACAGGTGCATTCTCAAGTGACTTCTTAACCCTTTGACGGTCAATGACGTAAATATACAGCACCGCGAACAAGTCCGAAAATGGTTGATGCCGTATATTTACGGCGCCGTCTGTATGTTTAAAAAGCTCGCCAATTTCCTAACTTTTTCTTTTCTGTCATGTGCTGCCACTATGTGGCGATACAGACAATTTTTTTTTCGCGCCTCCCTCTCTCGGTTTTCGTTGCATGGTTTGTTTTAGCGCTAGTTTGCTCCCATGCATTTATATACTACTGCTCGAGCATTGGCACGCGCGCGGGCGGCCGGCCGTTTGGATGTTGTTTTGCGGGCGGTTTCGGCTTTTTGCGCTTGCAAAACTGATGGCTATCTCGTTACTAATCGCTCATAGGGCAAACGCTTGTTTCACGCTCGTTTAGTGCTAACAGGGGTGCGCATAGGAAGGATGCCGCTGTGCATGCGTTTCTTTTTTTTTTTTTTTTTTAAGACTCGTGAAAACTAATTGCCCTAGTTTGTCACACTGTTGCTTTTTTTGATGGGCACAGAATTAAACAGTTTTCTTGAGTGCGCGCACCTACACAGTTCGATTACGCTATGGATGTACGTATTAGTATAAGAGCAGGAACATTTGAGACTTGCGAAATATTCTTGTGCGTGGATTTTAAAAGCCTTGAACTATGTGTATAAAAATGCATCGAATTTTTAATTCCGATAAGTTTATTTCCTTTTTTGTTGTTGTTATTCATGAATGAAGAGTGCATATATACCAACGCAAAAGATTTTTTTATCACTTTACAGTCACCCTAGAAAAATTACGGTGAATTTTTCTTTAAATCTTTAAATCTTAAATCTTCTTTTTCTTTTTGAAATAAGTTCCTAAGAAGAATTGGAATCTGCAATGAAAAAACAAAAATCGACCCTGGGCGGTCACATATGGCGAATAAAATTGACCCTCAAAGGGTTAAGAGGAAGCTTTAGCTCGGGCCCAACTCCGACGCGGCCTATTCAAATACATGTAAAAAGCAAACACGTTTTTCTGAGATAACCCCTGGACTGATTTTAATGCAATTTGTTGCATTTGAGAGAGAAAGTTAAATTCTAGTGACTGTCGGGAGCAGAATTTCGATTTAGGGCCTGAATTTTGTTAAAACCTTTTCAATAATTCGCTACTTTGAAAATAATAGAAGCACGAAGTTTACAAATAGCTCTGCATCAGGAACAGATATCGTGGTTCTGTAGATGGAACCCATTAGAGCATTCAAAGTGGACAAATTGAATATGTCATTTTATATCTTACATGAATTAGTTACGTTGTGTATAAGGGTTCTGCAAAAGCTGTATTTTCATATTACTATATTTTTTGAGATTCATGTATGACATATTAATTTTGTCCGCTATAGATGTACTACTAGATGCAATTCACTGAATTGTGATATCATTTTTCATTGCCGAGTTAGAGTTGTAAACTTGATAGATTTCTTTTCTGAAAATGTTTGATTTTTGCCAATTTTTAATAAAAGATTGACGACCTAAATTGAAAATTCGAAACCAACAGTCCCTATATTTTAAAGTTTCCTTTTAAATGCAAGAAACCTCGTCAAATTTGATTCAGTGGTTGCCGAGAAAAACGAATTCTCCTTTTACATGTATTTACATAGGAGCACTCGAGCTGAAGCTTCCTCTTAAAGCCTGGAGTTGATGAACACCATCAGGGCATAAAACCCAGGCCAGCACCTATACTAGGCTCGACACTGCACTGTCCCAACACTGGAACATGCTCCTATCTGCACCTCATGTGCAAGCCCGTTACCCTGACTCGTCGCACCCACTCCTCTGGTGGATGATGGCACTTGTAACTTTTGCATGAACATCTGCTTCATTTGTTTTGTATATATACAGTAAAATCTTGTTACTATGAACACAACATTAACAAACTTTGAAGATTAAAAAGCTTTTCTGAAATACCCTGTTGATTGCTTTATAGTGCCAATGTAAAAATATTTCAGTACCATGAACTTCAGAATACCAAACTTGTCAGAATAACGATCATTATTCAGTTCCTATGTGAAGTTAATGCCTCAGTATTAAGAATTATTATTCTGAAATTTTGGGATTCTTAGAATTTGTGGGGATGCGCGACTCTCACACATCCCCTGATATGCTGTTTTCCCGCACGGCTCGCGTGGCCTGGCGCCCGCGGCGGTCGGAGTGGTACAAGCGCGGTGAGAGAGATGGCGCGAGTGTCGCGCTGCGGCGGGTTTACTCGGGCGCCGAGAGACAAGGCGCTTCCTCTTTTTTGGGTTCGGGAAGCAAGCGGGACGGACGTGCCGTGCTGCGCGTGCGCCGACCCATGCTTCTGCGAGACCTACTCGCGTGGCCGCCTTGGACACCGTTCGCGTGACAGTATGCGCGAACGACCAGGCGTTGGGTTCCAGCATGGGGCGAACATATTCGCTCGCTATCAGGTCGCGGTAAGTCAGACTTCTAGATTTGTCGCGCTCCCATCGGCATGTTTTGTGGATAGCAACTCGTCTAGCAGGCATTGATCTATGAAAGGTGCAATAAATGCCCTTGTGATTGTTTGCACTACTGTGTTGTCGTTCCTTTGTCCCAAGAGCATGGGTGTGAGAGACCCCACATCTGGCTGCCCAACGTGGGACTCTTTGGGCATCGGACGATAGTTTTAACAGTTTTGCTTCGTTCGAGACCTTTGTTTGAACCGAAGCGTAGGGCTAGCGCGGATTTTGATCGCTAGCGTTGGCGGCGTGCTTTCTTGAGCGAGGCGACGGCGGCTGTAGTGTGTATGAACATGTCAACATGCTAAGCCTTTTCGCAAGTGTTTTTTTTTTAATGACATTCGTCGGTACGAGAGCCACGTGGTCTGCATCCTGGGAGAGCGAGGCTGAGCGCCCGCGGAGCAGTGGCAAGCCTTAAGCGAGTGAGTACGGAAGCCTCGTGGGTGGTCCGAATTTCTTATGTAAATAGCTTCTTCTATCTCTTTGACTCGGATGAAGTCACGGCCCTGGGAGCCGGGTGGCCGCGGGCCACGGGTGCCACTACGGGCTGACTGGTATTGCGGCCTGGCACCGGGCGCTCCGACACCGTCTGGGACGGTGGGCGCTGTCAACTCGGATGCTGTGTGCACCGAGCGGAGTAGGACCACCTCACAGAGCTGACGTCTCCTCGCGGCTGCCTGTTTTGCGCTCATTTTGGGTGTTGTTTTTGGATGCCGGTTGTTGTCAGGGTAGCGATGCTTTAGACCTAAGGCTTCACAAAGCTGCCTGTCGCACGTGGAGGAACACAACCTGGTGGACCGTGGCGTTGAGGTGTTGCAATTTGCTTCCCTCATTCTATTTAGCCTCGCACGAATTGAAATTACTCGTTCGACTCAAGGAAGCGAGCTTCGTTCACATGAACTTAGCATCTGAGTAGCTGCCCGATCTTTTGCTAGCCGAGTTGAACATCATACCACGTGGGCGATGCGCATGCAGAATTCCTCTCCCTTGCACTACTTTAGTGCTTGCCGAGTGTGTTGAATGTACGCAGCGTGATTGGAGTCACCCCTAGCTTGCTGCAACCTGCACATTGTCTGCGCTGCTGCCCTGGACTACGATTGAGCCACCCCGGGCGATGGTGATGCTGTGGCCAGTTCGGCGCGGCGACTTCGGCGGCCTCCTGTATCTAGCTCACAACCCTCGGCGGCGGACAAAATAGCCGGCGGTCACCGACAGCTACTGCGGCTCTCGCCAGCAGGGCGCGTCGGCGCGAGCGACGCTTGCTCGTACCGACTACTGCGTCGTCGTCTCCGGAGTCCTGGCCTGGGATCGTGCCGTCGAGTCCGCAAAGCTGCTGCTGTGACCGGCGGACGCCAGCGGTGTACCCAGGGACAATGTTGGCTCGCATGTTATGGACAGCGTGTAGACATTTCTTCGGCGCGACCACTGTTGCATGTACTATCTTGTTCGTGAAGCACGGGTGAATGTTAGACCGTGTCACATGTTTCGCCGGAATAAGAAGTGATTTAAGGTTGGGGGGATGTGGGGATGCGCGACTCTCACGCATCCCCTGATATGCTGTTTTCCTGCACGGCTCGCGTGGCCTGGCGCCCGCGGCGGTCGGAGTGGTACAAGCGTGGTGCGAGAGATGGCGCTTCCTCTTTTTTGGGTTCGGGAAGCAAGCGGGACGGACGTGCCGTGCTGCGCGTGCGCCGACCCATGCTTCTGCGAGACCGTCTCGCGTGGCCGCCTTGGACCGTTCGCGTGACAGTACGCGCGAACGACCAGGCGTTGGGATACATATTCGCTCGCTATCAGGTCGCGGTAAGTTGGACTTCTAGATTTGTCGCGCGCCCATCGGCATGTTTTGTGGATAGCAACTCGGCTAGCAGGCATTGATCTATGAAAGGTGCAATAAATGCCCTTGTGATTGTTTGCACAAAACATGCCGATGGGCGCGCAACAAATCTAGAAGTCCAACTCACCGCGACCGGATAGCGAGCGAATACGTTCGCCCTATGCTGGATCCCAACGCCTGGTCGTTCGCGCATACTGTCACGCGAACGGTGGCGCATTCCAAGGCGGCCACGTGAGACGGTCTCGCAGAAGCATGGGTCGGTGCACGCGTGGCACGGCATGTCCGTACCGCTTGCTGTCCCGAAATCCAAGAGAGAGCGCCTTCCGCTCCCGCACCCAAGTAACCCCGCCGGTAGCAGCGCAACACTCGCGCCATCTCTCGCGCTGCGCTTCAACCACATCGACCGCCGCGGGCGTCACGCGGCGAAGCGGGATTGCAGGAGATGGGGGAAAACAAGATATCTGGGGACGCGCATGAGTCGCGCATCCCCACAAAGTACAAGTGAGCTAGAAGAATTGGCGCCATCAGGCACAAGACAAAAATTGATGGCAAATGTTTTATGTGCATCATGCCCAATAACAATGCTAGAAGCTCAACAAGAAACTATGCATCTATGAATGGTGCCAAGCCACACCTACGCCCTTGCTCTTCAGACAACCAACCCATGGAAAAGAGGAGAAAATGGATGAGTCACCCAATGCAACAGGGATGCTTTGGAGGCAGAAAGAGGCGACACTTACGAAGAACCAGAGCATACTTGCCGTTCAGAAAAGCAACCTATGGAAAAGTCGGAAAAAATGACTAATTCAACCAGTGCAGACACCTGTGCAGGTTGAAAGAGGCTACACCAAGGAAGAACCACATGAGCAGGAAACTTCCATTGTCATGCAAGGGCAACAATGTGCGCCATCAAGTACTTCTGATGAGCTTCCTAACCATGACTGTCATATGGTGGCGCACCAAGAAACACAGGTGGATGGATGGATGGGGGGGGGGGGGGGGGGCCAAGTCTTTTTGCAACCAAGAGAGCCAAGTAGCTGAGAAAAGAAAGAACTGAAAAGAATTGATAGGCTTGAGAAAACTTCAGGTGTAAAAAGCCTATGTGATCGGAAGACATTAAGATGCTATGCATGAATGCATCATATTGAGACACTTATCCACCAAGGCTTACGAACATGCCAGGAAATAAAGGTTCCTGAAGCTACCCAGAAGGACTACTCTTCATAAATTAATCAGGTGCATGAGTGGAGAATCAAATTTTAACACGCTCATCAAGCTACAATTAAAAGCAAAAAACAAAAAAACTGCCGTCGCCTCATTTAAGACACTGCTCCCTTCTCACAGACAAAATGCGCATAAAATGAAAGCTACAATACAACAAACACCAAGATTGTTTTGTTTTTTTGCCACATGGACATAGGCAAATCAGAAGACTTGGAGAGTGAGCCTTCGCTGGCAAATTCATTGTTTATCTTTAGTTATAAATGGCCTGTCAACATTGTACAGAATCCCAGCATCCTACTTCTTCAGTGAAGGTCTCACTGGCTCTCAACTATCGAAGCTGGTACTAGCAGTTATCAAGAATGTTGAAGAGTCAGGCTTCAAAGTAGACAGACTTATAGCTGACAACCAAAAAATCAACAAGAATGCCATGAAGGAGTTGTGGGGTGGCTTTACGACGTACAGAATTGAGTACCCTATGATGTTCGCAAGATTCTTTTCCTCAGCTTTGACTGTTACCATATACTAAAAGCATCAGGACTAAATTTTTGGACAGTGAGATTGGCACAGACAGAAAGGTGTCATCTTGTCATTACAACATGCAGAAAGAACTGATCATCAAACCAGTACGGAAGCTTACACGAAAGCATGTGTTCCTGAATAACACTGGAAAAAAAAAAAAAAATGAATGTCAGACGAGCCTTGGAAGTTTTCGCTCCGAGCCTAATGGCGGCCTTGGACTTTTTACGAGGACAGGCGGGGCGCAGCTGCGGTTTGTCCTTTGCAGTTGCAGGACCAACAGTTTTCATGTGAAACATCTACCGCTGGTTTATAGTTCACGACACCAGCAACAAGGTACAACACATTCACCAAAACAACCCTGATGTCGGGCATTATGATGACCCTGATGACAGCTGGCTTGAGTGGCTTGAGCTGACATTTTCCATGTACATGAAGGAACTGAAAAGAAGATTGCCTTTCACACGGAAGTTTCTGGCAGCAGAGACTTACGAGGTGCTTCCGATGACGACCTACTCCACAGTTGCTTGCATTCGGTATTTGCTCTCGAGAGAATAGTTTTGCTTTGTTCTAACCAGAAAGTTCAATAGTGACCCCATAGAGTCCATGTTTTTGACGTTGAGGTGATCCTTAGACTTGAATGACCAACTCGACATGCGCTCTGCAATGTCTGGCCTGGAGAAGCTGCTGAAAACAGGGATTGCAGTCATGTTTGAAAGCAGGAACACCCAGCACGAGTCAGAGCTCGGACAAAGCAAGGCACTTTTGTCAGCAGCGAGCATGCCCAAAAAGGATTATCTCAAGTGCCACTAACTCCCATTCGCTTCCTGGAGCGGTTCAAAGTGCAAACTGTGCCCGCCAGCCTGCCAACACTGCAAGTGATAGTGACAGTACACATGGGCGGTTACATAGCATGCATAGCAAGAGAACACATGGAGCCTGACAACTGCACTTCAATAACAAGTTTCCAGCAGCCTGCTGCTTCAACAATTCAATAACAAGTTTCCAGCAGCCTGCTGCTTCAACAATTCACCAAGCAGCAGGCAGCAGGACAGAGGTGGACTGCTCTACCCTTCCAATGAAGATAGGCGCCACCTGCTGCCGTAGTGACTGGCCGCACTCTGTATGGGCTCCGCATTTCGAACCATCAACGAGCGGTTCCCCTGCCTTCTCACCACTGAAAATACCATCAAACGACGCAGCTCGGCGAGCGGCATCGATCGAGCCCAATTTCTCCAAGATCTGGTGAGATCCTCACATTTCATTGGCTTTGGAAGTTCTGCACCACCGACGCCGCCGCGCTGGGCCTTACCTGCGTTCACCTCGCCAGCCTAGACGCGGGCGCGCGTCCTCTCCAACGCCCATTTACTCCGCTCAGATGGAGACCGACGACACCCGCTCCCCTGAAACGATGGACGCCGACGCTTCGTCCGGTCAGGCCGAGGACGACACCAACTGGTTTCTCGTCGCTCGGAAAAAAAAACGCTTAGCAGAAGCTACTGCGAACTTGCCACCTCCTCCGACACCCGAAGCACCGCGCAAGAGGAACGCGCGACTCCCGCCACTGCCTGTCGACGACTACAAGATTGTGTTCCGCCCGAGAGACGGCCTGAACCTCGGTGCGTGGCCTTATACTTCTGTTGCCCGAGCCATCGGCATAGCAGCGGGGCTGGACAGCGCCGTGCTCAACGAGCTCATCATTCGTATCTGCACTGAACAAAACCTTGCGGTGCTCAGCACACCGGACGAGAACCTCGCGGCACGGCTGCAGAAAGTTCGATTCATCTCCATGGGCGTCACTCAACACGCCGTCCAAGCGTACGTAGCCGCCCCAGACAACTCCTGCAAGGGTGTAGTCTCAGGCCTTGAGCCCAACACCACTACGACGACGCTGCTAGAAAACCTCCGCTGCTCAGAAGCCCCTGTCTTACACGCTCGCATGATGGGACCTACGAAAGCGGCCCTGATCACATTCTCCGGCACCCACGTACCCCGCTACGTCCGTATGTACGGAGCAGAACTCCGCTGTCACGTATACCGACCGCGCCAACAGGTGTGTAGCTTGTGCTTGTCGATGGGCCATCGGGTGGACGTCTGTCCCACGCCCGAAAAACCCCGTTGCCCGGCGTGTGGCATCTCAAACCCACCGAAGGAACATGAGTGCACACCTAAATGTATTCACTGCAACGGCGCTCATCCCGCTACTGACCCTCGCTGTCCATCGCGTCAACTGCCGCAACGCAACAAATCGCGCGTACTTCGTGAAAAAAACAAACATAAGGACGAGCGCCCCCCGCCCGGATCAGCGCAAGGCCAGCCTGGGACGACGACTCAGCAGAGCGCTCTGGAAACTATGACCCAAGTAGCAACGACACCGGGGAACTCGGCGGAGAACCCCTGGACTAGAGGACGCAGCCGCAGTAGCGGATCACCCGGGGATCGCCGCCAGACTGACAGGAGTCGTTCCAAGGGCCACTCCAAGGGCCGGACTCCCAGTACCAGCCGTTCGAGGGACCGCGGCCATAAAGGAGATGGATCTGCCAAGAAGGAGCAAGCGGTAAGCTGGGCAGCGCAGTTCCCACCTCTGTCTCCCTCTCCACATCTCCACACCCCTTCAGTCACACAACACGTTAAACCTAAACCCACGCCGCAACCCATGGTGACCGACAATGAGCCGCATCTTAATGACTCTGCACAAACCTCTCGCACCAACTACTGTACACAACAAGCACTGAACGAAATGGCCGTCTCTCTAAAGACAGAATTGGTTGCCATAATGCAGGCAGAAATGCAAAAAATGAAGGAGCTCATTATGGCTGAAGTCACAGCGCCACTTCAACAGCTAATACAACAGGCCCTGCAACCTGCTGTCCAGCAGATAGTGGCCGATATTAAACAACAAATAGCGGCTTCACTAGGCCAAATTTCGATCCCTCCGCCTTCATCCAAACGCTCCCTGTCCCCTTCACGTGAAACACAAAGATCACATCCTTACCTTCGTCCTGCCCGATTACCGTCACCAGACCGAAAACCCGCCTCACTGGGCCCGGAACACTCACTTCCCGGCACCTCCCAAGCCGATGAGCCGCCACCCGGACAGTCTCCGGGTATAAAACACAAACAAATACTACTTGATCATGGCCAGCAACCGTAAAGGGACACGCGCTACCCCCCAACCCCTAAGCGTGTGGCAATGGAATTGCAGGGGCTACTGCCGGAAACGCGGATCCCTTACGCAATTCATTGCCACACAGCCCCATCCCCCCGATGTAATAGCGTTGCAGGAAGTGCATTGTACTCCTACACTTCCCGGCTACAACACATACACAGACACAATAAATAGCAACACCCCACACCTCACAGCCACTTTAGTGTCCAAACATTTGACCGTTATCGAACACATCCTCGAAAGTTCACCCATACCGCATGTACTTCTCGAATTGGTCCCGTGCTCTCGCTCCCATAGCAGCCTGTTTGTGCTTAATATCTACAGCGCACCTAATGCGAGGAAGCATGAGTTCGGACATCTTTTTGCACATCTATGCAAGGTGGCTAAACAGATGGTCATTGTAGGCGACTTCAATGCCCCGCACCCGGCCTGGGGTTACCAAACAGAAACACCGAAAGGACGCCGGCTTGCTCAAGTTCTTGCGTTACATCGCATGACTCTGCTGACAGAACCAGATCAGCCAACATGATTAGGCAACAGCGTAAGCAGAGACACGTGCCCTGATCTCACCATGGTCAGAGGGGTAGGCCAACACTCTTGGCGCAATCTCGTGGAGAACTTGGGCAGCGACCATTACATTCTAGCTACTGAACTGCAGGTAGAACCAACACGCACTCCTGAACGTAATGTTAAGCTAATCAATTGGGATAAATTTAGGCGTAATCGGTCCTCCCTAGCTCCTCAGGACACCCTCTCCCTTCAGGAATGGATCAAACAACTCCAAACTGATCTAAAAAGGGCAACTCAATACATCACTGCGACAACAGAGACACCCGATGTGGATCTTCATTTGCTCCATCCCTGGGAGGCCCGTAGAGGCCTGACCCGGCGGTGGCGCCGGCAAAAACATAATCGGAAACTTCGTCTGCGTATTGCCCGCCTAACTACGGAGGCAGATGACTACGCGAACACCCTCACTAATAACAATTGGCATAGCCTTTGCGATCGCCTCAGCGGCACGCTAAGCACACCTCGGACCTGGTCGCTACTCCGCGCATTATTAAACCCTACGCAAACCAAAATACACACTAGCAACAGAGTCCGCACCATCCTCCACAAATCAGGCCTCGATGACACTACTCTACTTCACACTTTACAGCAACGCTACATTGCTACAGGCACCCGCCCCACCTACAGAGACTACCCACACATAGACGCCACCTCCCTAGACGCCGATATTACAGAAGCCGAGGTTAGGGCGGCCTTACAGGGTATTAGGCGCAACACATCACCCGGGGCTGATGGGATTCAATACACACTCCTACGCAACCTAGATGATGGGGCCATTAAAGACTTAACTGCATTCTACAATGACCACTGGAGGAATGGCACGCTTCCACAGGAATGGCGCCATGCGGACATCATGCTAATTCCTAAGCAAGGCAAGCCACTGTCCCTCCAGAATCTCCGACCTATATCCTTAACTTCATGTGTAGGTAAACTCTTCGAGCGCGTTGTACTTTCGCGGCTACAACCCTTCCTCGAAGACAGCCAATTCTTTCCGGATACACTCTTCGGCTACCGCCCTAACCTCACTGCGCAAGACATTTTGCTGCAGCTTAAGGAGGACGTTGTGGATGGCCCCACTACGGCACAAACCAGAGCTATTCTGGCCCTGGACCTCAAAGGGGCCTTCGACAACGTCTCCCACGATCTAATTCTCGACAATCTGGCTTCTTCCCAATGCGGCACACGTACCTATAACTATGTCAGAGCTTTCCTGTCGGACCGCACAGCCACTATTGGCATAGGAGAGCTCCGGTCGGACGTCATCGCACTCACAGGTAGAGGAACACCACAGGGCTCGATCTTATCGCCCACCCTCTTCAACGTGGCTATGGCTAAGCTGCCCCCCTTACTAGACCAGATACCCACCATCCGGCACGCTCTCTATGCCGACGACGTTACGATCTGGGCAACCCAGGGATCCGACGGGGCCATCCAGGATGCTCTCCAGGAAGCTGTACGTGTTGTGCAGAACTATGCAGCCACGGGAGGCCTTTCCTGTGCAGCCGAAAAGTCCGAATTGCTCCTCGTGCACAGGCGGCGCCGCAGAACCGACGAATCCCCTAATATCTCCCTGATGTTGCACGGCAGCCCCATCTGTCAGGTAGCTAGACTCCGCATCTTGGGCCTCCACATTCAGTCGGATGGCAAAGCCTCGCACACTACGCACCTTTTGGGTCAGCAGATAGCACAAGTCACACATATGATAAACCGCATTACTAATCGTAGAAGAGGCCTTCGCGAGAAAGACGTCCTCCACATAGTCCAGGCTCTGATAATCAGCCGGCTCACATATCACCTCCCCTATCACAATCTCACCCTCACTCAAACTCAGAAGATGGACGCCCTTCTGCGGAAGGCAGTGAAAGCGGCTCTTGGGCTGCCTCCACA
Source organism: Dermacentor variabilis (assembly GCF_050947875.1). NCBI lineage: Eukaryota > Metazoa > Arthropoda > Arachnida > Ixodida > Ixodidae > Dermacentor > Dermacentor variabilis. The sequence goes on from NC_134568.1 coordinate 87,956,890, forward strand.
TGCTTCCACAAAACGGCTTCTTCAGCTCGGTATCCACAACACCGTAGGCGAGCTTTTGGAGGCTCATCGCAATGGTCAGCTCCAACGTCTCAGACGCAGTCGTCAGGGCTGCGCTATACTTTCTCGCCTTGGCTACCCTGTCCCTGAGACACCCACACACGTCCCACAATATCGCCTCGCTCCTGCTCTACGCGCTAGCATACAAGTAGCTCCAATTCCCCGCAATATGCATCCCGAGCGACACGCCGGCCGTAGACGCGCCCGAACTCAGGCCCTGGCACGCATTTTTGGAGACCGCACCACAATTACACCGGTTTTGTACACGGACGCGGCCAGCTACCCAGAGAGGCGGGCCATGTGTTTAGCTGTAACTGACAATACAGACGCGCTTAGGGTGTGTGCCACAGTTCTAACAACGCACAGCTGCTCAGCAGAGGAAGGGGCAATAGCCCTGGCCATTGTCCATGCCTCGACCCTCTCCGCACAGGACACCCCCATCACCATAGTGACAGACTCGCAGGCTGCCTGCCGGGCCTTCGCGCAAGGACTCGTGACTGCACACACACATCGAATTCTCTCCTCTGTCCCCCCTCCCACGTTACACAGGGTGCGTATCGTCTGGACTCCTGGACACGCCTCTCTCCATGGTAATTTATTTATTTATTTATTTATTTATTTATCATACCCTCAGGGCCATTACGGCATTATAGAGGGGAGTGGTTACAAGCAAAACGGGTAAATTCAACAAACAGGAGTTACTAGAGCAGAAAATTATGTATATGAATATGTATAAACAAAACAATTTAACAAATGGCACCTAGATATACAATGTTAGCTAAGTCGTTTGTGAGTACAGGTTGAACAATATGAAAAAAGGTTCCTTGTTATACAGTGCTAGCTATGGCATTCTTGAATAATAGGTGATCTGCGATAGTGGCTATCGAGGCGGGGAGGTGATTCCACTCATTGGAAGTGCGTGGTACAAATGACTGAAAAAAAGCGTTGGATCTGCAAAATGAAATGCCGACCTTATGAATGTGGTCTAGTCTGGGCGATACATACGGAGACGGAGAAATAAGTTTGTTGCGTAGCAGCGGGTGATGAAATAATTTATGAAAAAGGCACAAACGGAACAATTTTCGACGTGATGACAAGGACGGTAGGTTAAGGCTAGATTTCATGGCACTGATACTCGCGGTTCTATTATAGTTAGAAAGAATGAAACGAGTTGAGTTATTCTGAACCATTTCCAGTGAGTGCATTAGGTGACCTGGATCCCAGATTGAAGCCGCATACTCAAGTTTAGGTCGTATTAGAGTTTTATAGAGGATTAATTTTAAGGAAGAAGGTGCTTTGGAAAAGTTGCGTCGTAAGTAACCTAGCATTCTGTTAGCGTTACTTATTATATGGGTGATGTGGGTATTCCAAGTAAGATCAGAGGTGATGTGAAGGCCAAGGTACTTGTAAGTTGTTACCAATTCTGAACGTGTTAATGCGGTAGCCCGAGGTCTGACTGGCCGGGCACCATCGGAAGAGCTGTCCAACCCAGACGACGCACCGCCAGAGCCCCTACAGTACACTGAGACGTTCGAGTACTACCGACAAAGTCGCCATAACTATCCCCCTCCTCATCCTTCGCTTAATAGAGCAGATGCCGCGGTCTGGCGGCAACTGCAGACCAATTCATTTCCTTGTCTCCACATGCTACATATCTTTCATCCCACCCTGTACCCTTCCTGTTGTCCCCACTGTGGGGCCAAACCCACGGTGTATCACTCCATATGGGAATGCCCTAACCCTTCAGGTGTTCCTCCTATACCCAACCCTACCCTTTCCTCTTGGGAGTCTGCGCTGCTCAGCACAAGCCAGCAGGAACAGCAACGGCTGATCCAGCGGGCTCGCGAAGTCGCGCATGGCAATGGAGCCCTGGACTGAGGGCCCCACTCATTGAGGAAATTTTCTACTCGCTTTATGAAATAAATGTTTATTCTCTCTCTCTCTCTTCCAATGAACTGCTTTATGTCCTAGAGACGCTGAGAATGTTTACACACAGCGCACTGCAGGAGGCATCGAATCTCTGAAGGCCCTTGGCATTACTACTAAATGTGCCTGTACCTGCGCTGACCATTTCAGCCCTACTTCAGTGTCCAATGGACGACGACCATCACTGCCAGGATTCTGCGAAGCTTTTGTGCTCACGGTTCACGAAGCCCCTGCTCAGTAACTATCAGTGGTAACTGACAGGAGCAACGTTCACAAAGACTTCACCCATTAAAGGGACACTAAAGCGAAACAATAAATTAGTTTAGACTAATGAAGCATTGTTTGAGAACCCTACAGGCAGTCATTTCAAAAAAATAGTTTGATTATTAGATCAGAAAATGAAGGTCCAAGTATCAGTATTTGAATTTCGCGCCGAAACCCCAGCGCTGGTACGTCAGCGTGACGTCAGGGATGCCAAAGTAAGTTTTCGCATTTGGGCCACCGCGTTGGCTGGGTAAAGGTTCCCAAAACTTGCAGAGTTTAATATTTGGTTCCTTTAGAACACAATGTAGTCAATCTGTACCGCTACATATAATCAGTAGGCCCTAGAAGATGCCATCAAAATCCAACACGTCACAGCCCCCAGGTGCGGGAACTTACGGGGGGACGCGGGTCTTGAAACGGAAAAAAATCACAAAAAGTCGATTTTCGGAAAAGTGCATTTTCGCTACGTTTATACATTCAAGAATCCCTCCGCGAAATCTAGAAGCTAAATTTAATCGGAAAATAATAAAAAATCGCGCTTAAAGGGGCCAGGGTGAGCGCGAAATCAGCAAAATTTGGTCAAAAATGTTCAAACTTCGTGCCGTCGCCATTTGCGAACGCGGTGGCCGATGGCTCTCGCGTTTCGCTACGCTTGTTTATCTCTGGTTTCATCGCGCCGACGTTTGATAAGATGCTCATTTCACTGCCTGGATGGCTGGAAAAGATCGTTGTCTCAAGGCTACTACGCCTCAAGCGGCTGTGGAATGCACGACGGAAGGCGGCTAGGCCTGTCATACTCGCGGAGTTGCTGGTTGCTGGTCTGTCTGGACATTCTACCCGATCGAGTTCCGAGCTGCAAACCGGCACGTATAGCGTCAACACTTCCTCCGCCCACGCCACGCGTGTTGGCATAGATCGTGCAGGCACCGTTTCCTTCACGACTGAAGAAAGTAGTGAGCGCGCAGTGAGCGCCGGAAAACGTGCCTGGCGTGCCCAGCAGCATGCCCAGCAGCGTGAACGAAAGTTCACACTGCTGGGTGTCGACACGAGAGAGGACGTGAACGACAGCGGAACTGAATTTGCAATCGTGGTTTTATCCGTCGTACAAGAGTTCCTTGGACTCGTGCTGTGTCCCAGGTGCGGCTAGAAAGTGGTGATGCTTTCAAGGACCCCGCCAAGGAGTACGGGCACTCAGCAATGTTCTGTCGTCACAATGCTGCAAGAGCAAAGGGAGAGCCTGGACCTAGGCACCACTACAACTTGCCAGAACATGTGGCAGAAGCAATGCTGCCTGTATATACGCGGCTGTCTGAAAAAAACCCTGCTCCAGAGATACCAGCGAGGCAAGACACAGAATTCGAATGAGAGCCTTCACTCAGTGATTTGGAGTGTCTCAGAGGAACGGCACGTATCTCTCTTTGCCGTGCAAGCTGGTATTGGGAAAGCTGTCCTACGCTTCAACACTGGGAACCTGATTGCGTCCACTGCAATTCTACAGCAGCTAAACATGAATATTCCTGGCACTGCATCTTGGTGAGCAAAGGAGAAAGACCGCCATCGAAGTGCCAACTCCAGCAAGAAGCCTCTTTGAGCGCAAGGAAGCAGGCCAAAAAGCAGCATAAAGATAGTATGCATCCAGATTATGCCTCTGGTGAATTTCCTTGGGATTTTATTGGTATGTTCTCAATAAAGATGTTGCAGAATGTTTTTTCTTGATTTCTCAAAACAACAATTCTGACAGACTTCCAATTTTGAAGGTAAAATAGCTTCTGTCCTATTTCAGCTATCAGCATATTTTTTTTTTTTGCCAGAAAGAGAAATGTATGCAGTAAGCAATATGCACGTTTTCAAAGCAGTACTCTTCTTAAAAAGTTTTTTAAATGGGTCACATGCTTGACATGTCAAGATGGCATTTTTTTTCTCACGACTTTGATGAGCTCCAACTCTTGCTCAGATTAGCCTAGAACATTAATTAATACCTTATGACACTCCCTGAACATTCTAGATAGTCTTTATACTCAAATTACTGTGTTAGGGTTTTCTGTTTAGATGCTAATTTTCCTCTAAACAAAGGACCCAGCTTATACAATGCTTTTAGAGTATAACAGAAACTACTTATCCTATGGCGAAATTAATTATATTTTTAGAATCTGCATATTAAAATACACGAAGTGTGAAAATTTCGTTCAGATCTGTCCACAAATAAAAAAGTAGTATTTCAAGTGTAGCCTCCTCCCTTAAGTAGGTGTCGCCACCCGTATTTCATTCTTACGCTTTTTCTGGCTTACCAAACGTCTTATCGTAAGAGTGGTGTCTTTGGTGTGAAATAATTTTTCACTTTAGTGTCCCTTTAATCATTGTTACAAAAATATTTAAAGTTATAAGTCGAAAAGTGCAGGCAATGCGGGCGTTAAGACAACTGCGGTTCTCCTAATTAATGTCCAGCCACATACCTCATTGGCAACAAGAAATTATCATCAACGAAATTGTATACAATTATGACGATGAAGAAGTACAAAACTTTCATGGAAAGAAGGCACCGCTATAGTGGTATGAAACCAGGGGCCTCCTCTCTATCAACAAAATGCGAGGGAGAGTGGCAATGGCTAGCACTGGTCACCATTTGTATTTCGCACAACAATGCAAGAGACAGTCCTAACTACACAAAAAATTCACAGAAGGGAATCGAAGGAAGAGAAGTGATATATATAGTAGGCTTGTGCAAATAGTGCTTTTTTGTTTCGAAGCGAATAGTAATTCTTCTCGAATAATTTCGAAGCAAATACTTCAAATAGTAGCAAATAAAGAAAAAAAAGAAGGCAGAGGGCTAAGGTCTGGGATTTATTCAAGGAAAGTAAACTTGATTATTTACGAAAATCTACAAATTTTCGTGACAGTTCGTGATGGCATTCTACTTTTCAAACTTCACGCTTTTTTGGCTGAAATGAGATAAAAGATACAACTCCGTAGCTCTCGGCACGCGTGTAGCCAATGCCACAGCCGCAACGGAAAGATCGTTGCAAAATGCCAGCATGCCGCATTACTTTCCGCTTCCAGGTAACTAGACCGCTTTGCTATCGTATGCAGAATCCACTCGTGTACCATTGAGAGTATAATCACAAGCTCTTGGAAGAAAAAATGGTGGTGGGTGCGGTCGTAGTTTTGAAACAGCAGGCAATCAAAACCGGCTGGGTGCTGTTTCAAAGGAGCTACAACATGATATTTCTTTCTTTAGATGACGTTTCTGACACAAACTTGCAGTTAGATGTGGAAGTGTGCCAGGAAAAAAAAATTAAGGTACTGAAAATCCTACTTTTTGGACCAAAGTGGTGTCCAATCATAACTGCCAACACCAACTAGTGTCATGAATTTTTTCGTGTTTTGAAGGCCAAGTCCACATATAACAAGCTACTAATACAATAATCCCTTATTGCGAAAATTTCGAGTTCGTTATAAATGGGTTCGACTGTAGCAGCTTTTGCATGCGATGTGTCAATCCTGAGCCATGGAAACTAACCAATGCAGGTAACAGTGTAGACAATTAACAAGAGAGCTGCATCGTGTGTGAGTGCAAGTGGCCCAGGATTGAGCCACAAGGTACAAAAACCACTATTCATGTCCTTCCTAAAGTGTCTTTCACATGCTGTGATTGTATTGGCAATGCCATGATCTGGCAAGTCATAATGTTGCAGACCACACTATCAACGCTTGTTTGCTTGGCTCCCATGCTCTTCGCTGAAAAACTGCATTGCATACACAGTGTGTCCCAATGTTGAACCAATGTATGTGCTCCCAAATAGTGTAAAATAGTGTCAGTATTTTATGCCATAGGTCTCTATACACGTTTGACAGGACCATAACATATGCAAGATTTCACCGTATTTTCAATTTAACGAGCGCTGAATAAATGAAGTTTTACTGTATACCTGAGAGGCCATATAGATGCGCAAGCTGCCGTCTTCACAAAGCAGGATCAAGGTAGTGCGCATCTCACCACTGGATGTTGGGTGCCGAATAGCAACCAGGTCTGTGATCTTGGATTTTGCAGTCAAGATCTTAATCTCCTGTAGAACAGAGAAATGAGGTACTTAGGTAATACAGGACTCAGCCCATCAAGCTCAAGATGGTTCTTGATAATTGGCGCAGATACAAACATGTTCACTAGACCAGCTGTGTGTACAGAGGCTCATGGGACCATAGTGATTCAACCAAAGGGATGAAGAACTTGGGTAGTATAACCGACTCGAATGAAGGCTCTGGCAATCAGAACATTGCCTCCTTGATCCACTCCAGAGGGTCAATTATAAGTTCCGTGCCAACTATAAGGAATATACTAGATATAAGATGACACGAACTGTCTTAAAAATATTAACTCTAGATGATCTTCTCTTCTAATAAAGCCGTATCAGTGACAATTGCATAATGCCAACTAAAAGTGTGTAGCTAACACAATGAAAGGTAAACATTCGGCAGATATCTGCCTTGTTGTGGACAACTGAATTAAAGAGAAGGAAAACTCAAATTAAAATTTATTTTAAAGACCTGACGTTTCGGAGCCTGGCCCACTCCTTTTTCAGGGATTAGATGGCGTGAGGCGCAGCAGTGCTTATACGAGTTTTTGGTGCTTTGACAGGCACGCAAAGCACTTTTCGTAGACTTAAGCGTAAATGGTGGAGAGTTCCTGATGAATTATTGATGTTATGCGGCATCTTCTGGATGTGCCAGGATTCCAAAAGGAGCCGCTGCTGGTGGTTGTTTTCTTTCTCCAAGATCACAGCACCGTCAGGGCTAATCCAGTGATCAAAAAGCTTGTAGTGTTCTGCCACAGTACTACATTCTCTGTTTAGGTGGCAAAGGTCATTCTCGTGTTGAATTCTTTCCGGGAAGTTTTTAGTCTAGCCAATATACGACGAAGGGCATTCGCTGAAAGTAATCTTGTACACAATGCCCTGCACCTTTTCACCAGGAATGCAGTCTTTTCGATAAAAGAGCAGGCTACCGACCATAGAGACAGGCTTGCGAGCGACGTCAAGCCTTGTCCCTCGTGGTACACAGGCTAAAGTCTCATTGACGCCTTGAACGTATGGTACCGAGACATGGTGTCGTGTGGGTGATCTTGGATTTAGGTAAGATCCGCCGTCTTCCTTTTATTCTTGTTCCATCGGCAGAGGACGCAACACTTTTGTATAACCGTTCATCCCAAGGTTATGGATTACTATGTTCTACTCTTCCTTCTGGAGGTTGTAGGATTCAGATATCGTAGTCTTGGAGTTTGGTTCCACAAACTCCCTGAGTTTTCCCTGAGAATTTCCTGTTTTCCAGGTTGGTAGACACTCCGGGTGTACAAGGTGAGGTTGGCCCAGCGCGCGTCCAGTGCAGAGTCGCGCAAAATCGCGCGAAAGTGATCGTATCCCTGAATGCAACTTGTGGGGATGCGCGACTCTCGCGTGTCCCCTGATATGTTTTTCCCGCATGGCACGTCTCCTGTAATCCGGCTTCGCCGCGTGGCCTGGGTGATGCTCGCGGCGGTCGATGTGGTTGGGGCGCAGTGCGAGAGATGGCGCGAGTGTTGCGTTGCTAACGCCGCCTCACGGCAGGGTTACTTGGGGGCGCAGGGGAGAACGGGCTGTCTCTTTCCCGGCGGGTCGGCGCACTGCGTGGACGTCCCGCGCGCGCGCGCGGCGGGCCCATGCTTCTGCGAGACTGCCTCGCGTGGCCGCCTTCGAACGCACGACCGTTGGCGTGACCGAACACGCGAACGACCAGGCGTTGGGATCCAGCATGGGGCGAACATATTTGCTCGTTTTCCGGTCGCGGTGAGTCGGACTTCTAGATTTGTCGCGCGCCCATCGGCATGTTTTGTGGATAGCAACTCGGCTAGCAGGCATTGTTCTATGAAAGGTGCAATAAATGCCCTTGTGATTGTTTGCACTACTGTGTTGTTGTTCCTTTGTCCCAAGAGCACGAGAGGGGAGATCCCACAAACTAGATATTTTCAAGCTGGCAACGCATAAATGGACCGACTACACCGAGCGCACGCTGGCCTCGCCGGGTGATGCCATGCTGGTAGCCTGCTTACATTTGGCCAGCTGTCCCGGCGTTCGATTTTGCAAACTTCGGGCAGCTTTGGGTTGTTTTGGGATCCCAACTCACGTGACTTCGTATCAGGACCGGAACTAGCTGGCTACCGTCTGGCTGCCAGAACTCTGAAAATCAAAGAGGTCCAGTGGCAGGTCTGTATGGCAGGACTCCTGTTAAATGCTGTGTTGACTTGCAGAAAGTGTAGCCCGTATACAGAGGGATTTTTCAAGCTTGGTTATGAAGCACATATGGCGCTGGGATCGCACTGTGAAAGCGACAAATTTTATTGTCTCAAGGATGAGCCACCTTGTCGTATCTTTTTGATCCCCGAAGTCACTCTTTTTTAGGCTTTCTAGTTCAATAGAAACGAACTGAAGCAGATGCTCTAGTTCCATGGCATGCTAAATGTTGTCATTGGCAGAACTTGCAGCTTGGGTAGCGCAAGATCTGTGATAGGGTATGACGATGTCATGTGGAAATGTTCAGACCAGAACCGATGAGAAAGACGACTTGCTAATGCCAAGCGCCTCCAGTCCTCGCGTGTTAATGAGCATCTGGTCGTACAGAATTTCATAGTTTTGTCAGTTCATTAGAAGAATGCACAGGAGTGAGCTTTCGAAGCTTGAGAAATACTCTTGCTCCAATAAGTTCTTGTCACTGAACCGTTTCTTCAGCATGTCCAACGCAACCACCTAACACGCTTCGGTGGTAAGCAGCCCCGCTATAGCTGCCGCCACGTCTCCTTTCAAAAATAATCTCAGGTAGTTAAATTTGTTGGCAGCTGTAAGATTTCCATTCCAGTTGATAATCTAGTCAAATTGCTTCCAGAACTCGTTCCACAACCACAGATCACTGACGAAAGCATTAATGACCAACTTCGGCAACTTGGCTCTTGGCCTATCAGAATGTCCTGTGGCCACCAGCATGTCGCGAACCTTGATAGGCGATGACGATAAATTGGCTTCGGAATGTTGGCAGCGTTTGCTCTGGAGCTCGGCTAAGATGCGGGTCGTATAGTCCTCATATTCAATCACTGTAGCGTAATCCGCCTCAAACGCCCTGTCACTTATGTGGCTTGCTAACTCATTAATATTCTTCAGTTCATCGTTATTGTTCTTGAACCGCTCATAAATCGAGTCAATTTTTCTAGCAGCACACTTGGCTCTTGAACGATTTTGGTGTTCTGGCCCTTCGCATAGTCCTCTTCACTTTGAGCTTATCCACAAGTCAGCTGATCAGTCTACCTCCGTGGTTCGCGGCAGTTGTTCCAGTCGGTAGCCACCAGTGAAGTCCCTTGACGGTAGCTTACAGTTGAAGATTTTAGGCTCAGATAGGTGTTTATTAATGTCCACCTGAGCCCAGAACGTAAAGATGGCTCCTGGTCTCTCCTTGAACGTGCTCATGCGCTCCCTGGCCCGAAGCTCACCCTCTTCTTTTTGTTAGGAAGAATGCAGGAAATTCAACCCTATGTGCACAACTGTGCACCTGAAGGTAGTGCATTAGAATCGAAAGCACTGATTACAATTATAATAGTGTGAAGAAGAAGACGCGCTTCGTGGCACAGCCGCATCGCCAACGCGCGGCTCATCTTGGCTCGCGCTGTTGATTGCTGGCGTCTGTTTGGACAGTGCTTCAGGCTGCCTCGCCGTTCCCGGTTGCTGTGCCTTTGCATTAGGAGCCGCCAATAAACCTTTTCTCAATTGGTGGAGGTGCTGGGACTCAAACCCCGTCAGTTGAAACCCTGGAGCTGAGATGCCCGCCATGATCGACAGCTCATCCCAAACGGCCCCGACCCCACAGTCCGCCACCTACACCGGCGTTCCACGACAACGGGAGCCCAAGATCTTCAGCGGTGCAGACGACAAACACGTAGAAGGCTGGTTTGCGTCATATGAACGGGTGAGCGCACACAACAAGTGAGATGATTCAGCCAAATTAACCCACGTCATCTTTTATCTGGCTGGTGTTGCCCAACTGTGGTTTCACAACCACGAAAGTGACGCACCCACGTGATCAGTCTTCAAGACAACCTTTACGGAAGTGTTCGGCCGACCCGCTGTTCGCAAGCTGCGTGCCGAACAACGCTTGCACGCCCGAGCACAGCAGACGGCAGAAACGTTCACAAGCTACATAGAAGACGTCGTGGATTTTTGTAAACGAGTCAACACCGCAATGCTCAAAGCTGAGCGAATTCGCCATATACTGAAAGGCATCGATGACAGCGCATTCCAGATGCTCCTAGCCAGGAATCCGGGCACTGTGTCCAAAGTTGTCAGCCTATGCCAAAGTTACGAGTTAAGGAAGCAACGCGCTTCGACTCGGCATCCTCTGGGAAGCGATGAGTTGTTGGCGAGCCTTGGCAATATGTACGACCCATCCTCATTCTTTCAGCGGGTCAAGGACTTCGTGCGTGAGGAAGTTGCCCGCCAACTTTCTTTAGTCCCCTTCACTCAGGAGCCCACCTCCCGTCTTCCAAACACGCTCTGCACCCTCATTTCCAAAGAGGTCGCCCAAGTTGTCCCTTCCGCACACCATCAGCCGCCTGCAGCCGCGAATCTCAACTCTGCGCTGGCAGTGCAGCCTGTCGCCACGCATCTCACCTATGCGCAGCCAGTCCTGCCTGTGGCCGCGCCTCTTACGTACACGCAGGCAGTACGCAGGCCTCCACAGGCGTCTTTCGCGACCCAGTCCCAACCGCTGCCACCGGAAGCCCATGCTGCATCTTGGACCGCACCGCGAGCTAATCCTTGGAGGACACCTGACAATCGACCCATCTGTTATTCTTGCTGCACTCCTGGATACGTCGCCCGATATTGCCGCCGTCGCCCTCAAGCGTTCGGCGACGCCTCGTGGCCCTTCCAGTACGGCAGCCAGCCATTTCACCAATACGCCGCTCCTTCCCCCCAACCGTACGCTCGTGCTGACATCCCAGAATTTCCTTCGCGTCGCTCGCCATCCCCCTGCCGACGCTCGCTCTCCCCAATGCATCAACGACCCGCACCACCTGACCAGGAAAACTGAACGTCGCAGTTCAAGAGGCAAGAACTGCACCCCATTCGAACTGTCTAAGTCCTCGCGCCTCTCCTGCTAACGTGGTCAAAATTTCTGTAGAAGGTGTTCCCGCATTCGCTCTTGTGGATACCGGCGCAGCCGTTTCTGTGATAGCCGCCAAACTGTGCCGTTCACTGCGCAAGGTGACCACGCCGCTTTCTGGACTGTCGCTTCATACGGCAAGCGCGCAGCACGTCACTCCGCACGCAGCCTGTAGTGTACGTGTGCTTATTCACGGCATTATTTACATCGTCGAGTGTATTGTTCTTCCCGCCTGCTCGCATGACATCATCCTCGGATGGGACTTCTTATCCAGTCATAAAGCCGTGATCGACTGCGCACATGCCAAAGTTGAATTTTCCCCTTGTGACGCACCCTTGCACGAAGATTGTGACCGCCCTTCGCCCCCGTACCCGTCTCTTGCGATGCCATTACTGATGCAACGGTCCTCTTCACACCGTCCGACGTCTTCATGAGCCGTAAATCTCTTCCACTACCCTTCGCGACGCTTGACATGGCTGTGGGCTGCAGCAATATATACTTTTACAATCCCCTCTGTGCGCCTATTACGTTGCTCGTTGGTGAATGCCTTGGCTTCATGGAACTCCTCGACTCTTCGTCTGTGGTTGACATCTCCGGAGACTCTTTTGATGTCGACTCCGGCCAATCGTCTTTGATGTCCGCGCTTCAGGAAACGTCCAGGGATGCGTTCTCGAATGCCATCGCCGATACCCTCACACCTGCTGAACGCGCCGACCTCCTTGATCTCCTGCACAAATTTAGAAGTTCATTCGATGTTTCACAACCTCACCTGGGCTGCACGTCGGAAGTGCAGCACTACATTGACACCGGTTCACATCAGCCGTTACGTCAACGACCGTACTGCGTCTCTGCCTTAAGAGCGTCGTGTCATTACCACCTAAGCCGTAGAAATGCTGCGCCGTGATGTTATTCAACCTTCACAGAGTCCCTGGGCATCTCCTGTTGTTCTCGTTCGCAAGAAGGACGGGTCTATTCGCTTTTGCGTCGACCAGCGTCAGTTTAATAAGGTAACGCGCAAAGACGTCTATCCTTTGCCGCGCATCGATGACGCCTTCGACAGTCTTCAGGGAGCGGAATTCTTCTCGTCCCTTGACTTGCGTTCAGGGTACTGGCAGGTCCCGATGGCTGCGGCCGATCGCCAGAAAACCGCATTCATTATACCTGACGGCTTATACGAATTTAGGGTGACGCCTTTCGGGCTTTGTAACGCCCCTGCCACCTTTGAACAACTCATGGACAACACGCTGCGTGGCCTCAAGTGGTCTATATGTCTGTGTTACCTCGACGATGTCGTGGTTTTCTCGCCTGATTTTCCTACTCACCTGCTCCGCCTCAGACAAGTTTTGACCTGTCTAACAAATGCTGGCCTTCAACTCAACCTCAAGAAGTGCCGCTTTGCCGCGCGAGAGCTTACCATTTTAGGCCATGTTGTGTCCAAGCATGGCGTTCTACCCTATCCTGCAAAACTTCGAGCAGTCGCCGAGTTTCCAAAGCCTCAGACCATCAAAGAACTTCGATGCTTCGTGGGCCTATGCTCATATTTCCGGCGCTTTGTTCGAAATTTCGCATCGATCATGGCGCCATTGACAAAGCTTCTACGTGGTGACGCCGCCCTCTCCTGCTGGTCCCCTGCATGTGACTCAGCCTTTGCTACGCTGCGTCGTCTTCTTATCTCCCCACCTATTCTTCGCCATTTCGACCTGTCAGCTGCAACTGAAGTACATACAGATGCCAGCAGGGTCGGTCTCGGCGCCGTCCTCGCCCAACGAAAGCCGGGCTACCCCGAATACGTAGTCGCCTATGCGAGTCGCACGCTGACGAAGTTTGAGGCCAATTACAGCGTGACCGAAAAAGAGTGCTTGGCTTTAGTATAGGCACTTGGCAAGTTCCGACCATATCTGTACGGGCGCCCATTCGACTTGGTCACAGATCACCATGCACTTTGTTGGCTTGCCAACTTGAAAGATACCACTGGCTGCCTAGCCCGTTGGGCACTACGCATCCAGGAGTACGATATTCGCGTCGCATACCGCAGCGGACGCACACACTCCCGACGCAGACGCCTTGTCTCGTTCACCTTTACCTCTAGACTCGGCCTGCGGAACAACTTCCACACATTCCATGACATCTCTCGACATGAACTCCTTTGCCACCGCACAACGTCGTGACCCGTGGATCGCTTCTCTTTTCGACTATCTTTCTGGATCATCCACCATCCCTGTATCCCGAACCCTCCGACGCCAAGCAGTTCATTTTGCCATTCGTGACCAGCTGCTGCACCGACGCAATTACACTCCTGAAGGTTGTCGGTGGCTTCTGGTGGTTCCCCGCAGCTTAAGGTCTCAAATATGTGCCGCTTTCCGCAACGATTCCCAGTGTGGCCACGCCGGAGTCTTCAAGACATACGAACGAATTCGCCACCGCTACTACTGGCGCGGCACGTACAATTTTGTACTCAAGTTTGTTCGGTGCTGTCTTGACTGTCAACGCCGCAAATCGCCGCCTTTACGCCCGTCTGGTGCCTTGCAGCCGCTCCCGTGCCCTGCCACACCCTTCGATCGCGTCGGCATAGACCTATACGGCCCGCTTTCTATGACGCCAGACGGCAATCGGTGGATCGTAGTTGCTGTTGACCATTTGACACGCTACGCCGAAACTGCTGCTTTACGAAGTGCTACAGCGCGGGATGTAGCCTCTTTCGTCCTACATCGCTTTGTGCTTCAACACGGCGCACCTCGAGAACTCCTCAGCGATCGAGGTCACGCCTTCCTCTCCGAAGTCGTTGAAAGTTTGCTTTCGGAATGGCATATTATTCATCAAACAAGCACGGCATACCATCCACAGACTAACGGGCTCACAGAGCGATTTAACTGCACACTTGGTGATATGCTCTCTATGAACGTGGCATCTGATCATGGTAACTGGGACCGCATCCTTCCATTCATCACATTCGTGTACAACACCGCGATCCAGGCCACTACGGGATTTTCACCTTTCTTCCTCCTGTATGGCCGCGAGCCTACGCATACCATCGACACGCTCCTTCCATACCGTCCTGACGCCTCCGAGTGTCTACCTGTGTCCGACGTCGCCCGACAAGCCGCAGAATGCCGCCAGCTAGCGCGCTCCTTTATGGCAGAGCAACAGCAGCGCCAGAAAGAAAACCGCATCGACACGCTTCCAAACACCACCTATGCTCCAGGCGTTCTTGTGTGGTTGTCGGTCCCTTTCCAAACGCCGGGGCTTTCCTCGAAACTTGTCCCAAAATTCGAAGGGCCTTACTGAGTCTTGGAGCAAAGATCCCCGGTGAATTTTCTCATTGAGCCCCAGTCACCAGCTGAAGACTTGCGCCGGCGTGGACGTGACATTGTCCAAGTCTCGCGTCTCAAGCCCTACCACGACCCTCTGCCTCCCGATTCTTAAGGCGCCAGGATGGCTCTTTTTGTCCGGGGGGAGATTGTGAAGAAGAAGACGCGCCTCGCGGCACAGCCGCATTGCCAACGCGCGGCTCGTCTCGGCTCGCACTGTTGATTGCTGGCATCCGTTTGGACAGTGCTTCGGGCTGCCTCGCCGTTCCCGGTTGCTGTGCCTTTGCATTAGGAGCCACCAATAAACCTTTTCTCAATAGTTAAAATATGCCGCAAGCATCTTGAAGCACTATTGATTGTCCATCTGTGCTGCAAGTTTGAATATAAGTGCAAAGTATTTGGAAGGTAGACAGCTAGATAATTCTTCTCGCAGTGTCAGTCTGTCTTCATATGATGTGCTTACTTCTTTCATTGTTTTCACAATGCCTTACATCAGGCATATATTTCAAGTGACTGGATAAGTGCTTTAAAAGTTTGCTAGACATAAAAATAATTGAAATTCTCATATCTGACAGTCCTGTAATAATTCTTGCATGGTGTTCACATTCTGTAAACTTGAGACAATTTGCTAAAGAATTGAAAATTCCTAACATGTTCTGCAGCTGTACAGTTTGACGATTCTTAAGGTACAAGAAATGTGACAAAACCAAATTTTCAATGGACAGAATAAATGGGTGCATCAAGAAGATATACAAAGAATATACTGTACAAAGCCTTAAAAAAGAAAAAAATTCTGCCATGGCTGCCAAGAAAAAAAAAACAAAGAAAAAGAAATGGCCGCATCTCTGTGTACTTTGGTGCAAATGATGTCCAAGTGCTTAATTGTGGTGGTGCTGCCAGTACATGGCATAGACTTCAGTGGCAGCCTCTTGACATTGCCATAGTAGTGTAGTTTTTATGTACTACACACCACCACAATCATAGACACAGCATAATGCGTTAATGTTCCTGAACTCATGACTGAAATGTTAAACCTAAACTTTTTTGCATACGCTTTACATAGGCGTTGGAAAGCTGCACACTATTTTATTAGATGAACATGTTTTTTTAAACAAAATTACAACAATCTTTACGGGGCATAAACATAGCATCGGCAGTTGTCTGCTATATATGACAGTGTCTGCACATAGCATCAAACAAAGCCAATGAGCATTGTCATTCTTTTGCACGAGCAACAGAACATCATACATTAGCTACCGCCCGTAGTTTCTGCAAGCATCTTCTTGCATGCAGAACATGGAGGGGAGCTAGAGAAGCACTTACAAAATTAATTTAGAATTATTTAATTACAACACTTCTTCCAAATATAACATCTCCATGACATGCGAGCACTATATATGCAGCTGCTTATACAGGACAGTTAAGGCTATCAAAAATAATACAACACTAGCCTGAGTGTAAACATGAAGTAAACAGTGAAAATAATTTAAATCCTGAGCCTACAGTTCCTATACTGCACAACTGAGAGCTGAACACATTCACGTGGAAACATTCCTCGCTCTGAAGACAATGCTAGCTCCCAGTGAATTGGCTTGTGTAGCATGGCATTTTGATCAATAAAGTAGCACCAGTGAGCACATTTCTGTCCCTCGTAATCTAAAAATAAATCACAACATATCATGCGTCCATACAGAGTTGACTCTTAGTTATCTCTAAAGCACACCAAGCTGTTAATAAAAGACCACATGATATTCAACAGTTTTTTTATAGAGGTGTAGCATGTAGCATCGAAGTCATTGCAACACCTTAGGTATTACATATGAAATCGGCAAAATGCACGGAAGGTTTTCAAATGGGCACTCACATGCTTAAAAAATGAAGTGCAATGTTTGAAAAGCATTGAGTAATATGCAATGGCATGCTCACCTGGACAAGGACAGTGCCAGGCTTGATCATAAGAACCAAGGGGTTATTGGAGAACTGCATGAGTGCTAGGATAAGGCCAGGGTGATTGGGCACCTCAGACCACTGGCACAGAGGCTGGGGTGTTGGCTTGCTTGAGGTACTGCTGCTCCCCCCAGTGGCATTGCTTGCCGAGGTGGTGGTTGTGGTGGTTGTACCTGTGGGTGCACCGCTTCCTGTGTTGGTGGCAGTGGCGCCCCCTGAGCCGCCATTGCTGCTTGCTGCTGGCTTGAGCTGTATCAGCACAGGGTCAGTTATTTCTGAAGCGATCTGTGGCATGCAGGCCATGAAACTTTTTCCATTGGCATAGCTCAGAAACAGCAGCTGCAGCACGTGTGAGTAGTAGATGGACACACCCCCACCGGCCACTGTGCCTACAGAGTCCTGTGCAATAATAATGGAGAGAAAAAAGAAACATGCAAGTGTAAGTATCTACACGCAATACATAGACTGAATAAGGTACATGACCAATGTGTGAACTCGGGGATTTGCCAATATGTCCATTTGTTGCACTTTCAGGCTGCCATTCAAATATGCTTCGCTTCCTTGAAGGCATACAGAAAAAAAAAAATTTTCCATCGAGATCTTTGGCAAAAATGAAAGTCGGAATACTACAAAAGATGAACCTAACATTAGCTTTAGGCAGAACTAAGCAGTAAAAAAAACTGACTAGTGCACATAGTGACAAACACCATAGTGCCTACCCAGATTGCAAACTTCACATCGCTGACTGTCTAGCGGAAACTGGTGTCCACTTTACGACTTGCTCCTGAGTTTTGTTTCTGCCTCTGAACATTCAGCATTCATTGCATTTTTGTATTATATGTGTGAAAGAGCTAGCACAATGCAAAAAGCCGTGGCAATTCTGCACTCATCGGTGTGGCAACACCATCAAATGAGAGATACCATGGCAATTTGTCCTGAAGGACTAAAAATGTGAACCTTAACTACACAGCCATTAATATCTAAACTGGTTACCATCAAAGTGGAATTTCTTCTGCTGATATTACTATGCATAAAGCGATTACAAGAGCAATCCAGCATTGTTGCAAAGCCTGGACATGTCATTGAAAGGATGTGACTGACTCTGTACCCTGTCTCTTCAAGGAAACTTAAACAAGAAACAATGATGCATTTGGTAAGTGCATTTTAGAAGAGCCAAAACAATTTTTATGCATTCTCTTTTACTACACACACACACACACACACACACACACACTCGAACTTCATTATAACGAAGTTGAAAGGGGAGCCAAAATTACTTCGTTATATCCATTACTTCATTATACCCATAATTACCCTTTACTGCAATATACCATGCCCAAATGAGCAAAATTGTAAACATGGAAACAAGAAGACGGCTTTGTGGCACGTGGAACCGGTATACTGCCATGTGTGCGATTAAATTTTATGAAAAAAAAAGAAGAATCTTCAGTGTGAGCAACATGCAACTTAGCACATGAGGCGACAGCCTTTACGATAGCTGCCTTTCGTTCCAATGCGATGGTCTCTTGCTTTTAATTTCCACTTGGCTCACTGTGACAATGGAGAAACAGCAATGGGGTGGAAGAGAACAGCTTGCACACCGCAACACATCTGTTGCGGTCGACACAGTGCAGCAATGTGTGATTGAGGAGGCACGTGAACTTTGCTGTGCCGGCTTGGTTCAGCTGGCTCGTGGCCTTCGAGATTGCCCCATTGCCAATGCAGTCTCTGAATTCATGCCCAGCTTCTAGGCTGCGCAGCGCATAGCAGAGAGAAAGAGAGAGAAATGAATGTACTAGTGTCTTTTGCACTATCGTGCATAGTCGTGGCTCATGCAGGTTGGGTGCAGCTAGGCGTGGCCTCCACAATTGCACCAGGGAGATCCCGGAAGCCATGCCCAGGCCACGCCAAGCTGCGCCAGCTGCATGCTGCACCGCAGGGAGAGAGGTTCAACTGAATGAGTCGTTGCTCATGCGCAGCTATGTGTGGCGGTGAGATGATGATGATCATATTTTATTGGCGCAAGGGCATCTAAGGCCAAAGAGTGCCAGGACATGGGTCTTGATTTAGCAAAATTATGAGTTTAGGACTATGATTTAAAATAGAGGTTGTATAGAGGCCCACGCATAAGATAGATCTATAGATATTGGTGCATCAATTCTAAAATAATTACTAAAATAAATATAAGGCCTTAAATGCATTGGCTACAGGCACACATGTTAAATTACTGTGGCTAGTCGGAGTCCCTTACTGTACAATTCTTGCTTACGCAAGAAGCGCGAGAGCTCAGACATACTTTTGTACACCAGATTGTACCTCGCCTGTGAGGCACGATCTGATGGTTAGGATGGAATGAGATTATTTCTAGAAAATTAACTTGTGCAAGATAATTAAGCACTCTTTTAAAGTTAAAAAGTGCATCCTCTGATAAGAACATCG